>NC_065582.1:13029344-13348844 GCF_024542745.1 Macaca thibetana thibetana | reverse complement strand
GGCTGTACCCACTGTCCTGCACTGATTGACCAACATGCCCCAGTGAGATGAACCTGGTACTTCAGTTGAAAATGCAGAAATCACCTGTCTTCTGTGTCATTCACACTGGGAGCTGGAGGCTGGAGCTGTTCCTATTCGGCCATCTTGGTGCCTTCCCATCTTTTTGTATTTTTTTAGTAGAGACGGGGTTTCACCATGTTAGCCAGATGGTCTCGATCTCCTGACCTCAGGATCCACCTCCCTCGGCCTCTCAAAGTGTTGGCATTACAAGCGTGAGCCACCGTGCCCAGCCCCGACTCTTTCTTAATTGATAAGCCTTTTCTATCAGGAAAGACTTTCCTAAACCCTTGATACTTGTTCTTGAAAAGGAAGAGTTTACTTTTTCGTTAGTCTCTCTCTGCTCTCACATTCTACTATAGCTGGCTAGAAGAAGCCACGTGCACCTCCAGTTCCTCTTCCAAAAGCCTCCTTACCTTGATTAAGTTCATTAGCATATTTCTTATTTTCCATTTTACTGGTGGTAACTGTGTTGACAAGCTTTCTACTACTGTATATAAAAGTTTCCATCCTCTAGCTTCCAGTAACAATCTCCTCAGTCTCTTTCACTGACTCCCTTTTTGAGGGCTGTGTTACTTTTCTGTGGAAGCTACAATAAAGTACCACAAGCTGGCTAGTTTAAACCAACAGAAATTTATTCTGTAACAGTTCTGGAGGACAGGTCAAAAATCAGTTTCATTGGGGAAAGTCAAGTTATTGGCAGGGTCATGCTCCCTCTGAAAATTCCTTTTTTTTTGGAGATGGAGTCTTGCTCTGTTGCCCAGGGTGGAGTGCAGTGGCGCCATCTTGGCTCACTGCAAGCTCTGCCTCCTGGGTTCAAGTGATTCTACTGCCTCAGCCTCCCAAGGAGCTGGGATTACAGGTGCCCACCATCACACCCGGCTAGTTTTATGTATTTTTAGTAGAGATGGGGTTTCACCATGTTGGCCAGGCTGGTCTTGAACTCCTGACCTCAAGTGATCCACTTGTCTCAGCCTCCCAATCCCTCTGAAAAATTCTAGGGCAAAATCTGTTCCTCTCCTCTCCCAGCCTGTGGTAGCTGAATTACTCCAATCTCTGCCTCTGTTTTTACTTTGTCTTCGTCTCTGGGTGTGGTCAAATCTCCCTCTGCCTTTACCTTATAAGGACATTTGTGATCACATTTAAGGCCCACCTGGATAATCCAGGAAAATCTCCCCATCACAAAATACTTTGAACACAGTTGGAAAGAACCTTAAAAAAGATAACATTCACAGTTTCCTGGGTGATGATGTGGACATCTTTTGAAGAGAAACTTTTTAGCCTACTACAAGGCTTTTTGGACATCTGCCTGACACATAATCCTAAAAACAAATTCCACCCGTTTTAGGTTTTGTTTTGGTGGTACTTCATTTCTAGATCCCCAATTCAATTTCATTTACCACAACTGCATAAATAAAGCCCCTCGGACCTTGTTCAAATAATTATAATCATGCTGTTTTCCTCGACGATCTGGTGATTCAGGAATTCAGACAGGATTCAGTGAGATGCCTTGTCTCTGCTCCGTGATATCTGGGGCCTCTGCTGGACTTCACTGGAATGGCAGTGACTTGGAATCATGTGGAAGCTTCCTCACCCATACGTCTGGCGCCTGGGCTGGGATGAATCGAAGGCCGTGCTCAGCAGAGACTGTGCACAGAGCATCGGCATGTGACTCTTCTATGTTGCTCAGGCCTCATAGCATGGAAGCAGAGTTACCAAGGGATCCTCCTGAAAGGGTGTTTGGAGAGCCTCGTGACCCCACTGGGCTCCATCAGTCACAGCCCACACAGATTCAAGTGGACAGGACTCGTGATGGGGCAACTGCCGTGCCACTTGTCACACCATCTTCCTCCTTTCTTGTTTAGGTGTTTATAATATGTGCTAAGTTTCAGCCAGGCGCTGTGGCTCACGCCTGTAATCTCAGCACTTGGGGAGGCCGAGACGGACGGATCATGAGGTCAGGAGATCCAGACCATCCTGGTTAACACGATGAAACCCCGTCTCCACTAAAAACAGAAAAAAATTAGCTGCGCATGGTGGCGGGCACCTGTAAGCCCAGCTACTCAGGAGGCTGAGTCAGGAGAATGGCGTGAACCCAGGAAGTGGAGCTTGCAGTGAGCCAAGATCGTGCCACTGCACTCCAGCCTGGGGGACAGAACAAGTCTCTATCTCAAAATAATAATAATAATAATAATAATATGTGCTAAGTTTCAATTCTTTTTCTGTTTGAAAATTTTTATCTTAAAATAAATCTTCTCTTTTCAGGATAAAGACAACCCTTTTTAGGTTAAAGGAACCAAGCGATTCAGCATTCATGACGAGCGAGCATTCACCCCCATCTGTATAATGAATCAGGAAACCAATGTAATGTAGAGACAGCTCCTGAATTAGCAATCATGTCTCATTGAAAGAGTCCAGGAGAATACAGTGTAAATGTTTTAAGGCTCAACAGCCGGGTAGTGAAAAGAGTGAACTCTGGAGCCAACTGCTCTGGGTTCAATTCCCAGCTATATCACTTATTAGTTCCTAATTTAGGAAAATTTATTCAACCTTTTAGTGCCTCACTTTCCACGTTTCTTTTTTTTTTTTTTTTTTTTTTTGAGACGGAGTCTCGCTCTGTCACCCAGGCTGGAGTGCAGTGGCCGGATCTCAGCTCACTGCAAGCTCCGCCTCCCGGGTTCACGCCATTCTCCTGCCTCAGCCTCCCGAGTAGCTGGGACTACAGGCGCCTGCCACCTCGCCCGGCTAAGTTTTTGTATTTTTAGTAGAGACGGGGTTTCACTGTGTTACCCAGGATGGTCTCGATCTCCTGGCCTCGTGATCCGCCCGTCTCGGCCTCCCAAAGTGCTGGGATTACAGGCTTGAGCCACCGCGCCCGGCCTTTCCACGTTTCTAAAATGGAGATCACGTTACCTTCTTCACCCAGTGCAATGGAGACCAAATTAATATCTATATGTAAAGCACATAAAGCAATATAAGATATAGCAAGTACTCAATAGTTTCTATGAAATCAACTTTTCAACTCATCTTTACTACTAAATCGACTAAGAATAGACACACACACAGACACCACCACCCTTCCCCTCCAAACATGTAAAAACCTTGAATCACTGCCCTTGTGAATCAATGGTTAAGGAAAAGATTTGTACTGTCATGAACATTTGAGAGCTCAGAGGGTCTAAAAGAATTCGGAACACAAAATTTAACAAAAATCTAAAAGGCTCTAAGGAAAAGGAAACATTTTTATAATACCTGAATCACTTCCCTTTTTTTCTGCCTGAATGATTCTCCAGACAGTGAACTCTTTGGTGAGCCTATTTAAATAACTCCTCAAGAAGCCTGGAGGAAATGTCCCACAGAAGCAGGTTTTTTAAAGGACATTAATTAGTCGAATTGTTTTAGCTTTACATTTTTGAATAACAATATTTAAAGAAGGTCTGAATAGCGTACTACATAGTCACTTCTCAATTTCTGCCGGTAGAAAATACGTGAAGAGTTTTCAGTAGAGAGAAGACTCAATCATGAAGACATAATAATTATTTACTCGACTTACTGTTTTTCATTGCAAACGTAAAGGCATTCTCTTTTTATGGACTCAAAAATCACTTTTAAAAAAACTCTATATTGAAAATAAATAGTAAAAAATATGACACTGGAATATTATCGATAAGCAGGGCCAAGGAAAAAAGGGCAGAGTGGAAAATATCGGAAATGGCGAGGCCAAGAATTTCCAAAAGCACGAGCTGATTCTAAGCCTTCAGATAAAAATTTTCCTCTCCTTGAACATTGGCCTCATACTTTTCTGGGTGTCGTTTTGGACTGTCACAGCTGAGAGGAATAATTTGGGATTTTCTCATGACTTCTGACCTGCAGCAGCTTGGATTTACTTAGACGTCAGCACCTTCAAAATGACATACTAGTGTCATCTATGTTCTTTCATGGAGAAATAATTCTGCCTTCCTCAACTGTCCCCTGCCACTGAATTTAATATGTGAGCACTTTGCTGTCTGGAAGTTTTCCAACTTCCCTACAAAGACCAATCGATCACCTTGTCACCCTTATAAAGGTATGACTGCCTCTCTCAAAGAGAAATAGTTGAGATATTTGTAGCTAGAGGCAACTTATTTATTATGATTATTATTACTGTTATTATTATTATGTTTGCCCAGTGGCTGATGAAAGGAGTTCTGTAGCAGCAAGGGGTCTGGCACCTTTGTTTCTGCTAGAGTGGCTTTAGAAGTGGGCCAAGCAGTCCCCTGTGACAGCTCCCGATTTGTAAGACCTCTGTGTCTACAGACATCCTGGTTTATTTTCCTTTATTGACACGTTTGAGTACCGTTATGGTCATACTTTTATTTGGTGGTATGTGACTGTTGAAATGCTCTTTGTGTACTTTGCACTTGAAACTCTGTGGGCCTGAAGCTGAACATTGTTTTCTGTGATTTATAACAACATGGGAGAAAGATTAGATCTCTCACATAATTATTCAGGATTTGGCAGATTCTTGAGCTGGATTTTAAGTGATTAGAAGAAACAGGGTGCTTTGGAGCAAAACACTGCTTCATCATCTTGATTTTGGAGGACTTTTATACTCAGGGTGGCTAAAATATGCATGTGAAGATAGCAATGTAGACCTTATTTCTGAGGCATTAGAAGCCTCCTTTTATTTCTCTCAAGCTTTTGAAGAAGAGCGTTCCAAAGGACACTGGGCATACTGCCTTAACGCAAACCATACCCCTCACCCTATGCTCCCCAGCATGCTCACCTCACAACTAAAAATCAATTCATGTCTATTCTCTGCTTCAAAATAATACTTCTCTTTAACACACAGGGCAACTTTGATTTCCTGAGCCCCCGCTTTGAAATTTCACCACAATCCTAGAAATAGACATGATTCTCAACTTCATCTAAGTATGAAAAAACCAGGACTGAGAAAGTTAAATAACCTGTTATTTTGTATTTAGAACACATATATTTAACCAATAGCTTCTCATTCTCCAAATCTCTAAATGGGAACAATTATAACTGAAATGTTAGGATTTTGAAGAATTGAAGAAAATTTTTGTAAATATCTCATGTTATGCCTAATGTACTGTAGTACTTAATTTTTAAAAACAGCTAAAAGATCTTATTGAGATGAAAAGTTCCCAGATTGAGTATGATCCCATATCATTTAAAATGCAAGAATATATTTACCCCACATATATTACAGGTTTTGAAAAACCATTAAAATTCTGATTCCAGTCTCCTTAACTCAGTTACTTTCAGCAGGAAATAGCCTGTTTTATTTCCAGGAAGTGACTGTTAAGATCCCAATACACTAGTGTCTTTTATTGAACAATATTTTACATATATTATAACTTTCTTTTTTTTTTTTTTGAGATGGAGCCTCGCTCTGTCACGCAGGCTAGAGCGCAGTGGCACAATCTCAGCTTACTGCCAGCTCTACCTCCCGGGTTCACGCCATTTTCTTGCCTCAGCCTCCCGAGCAGGTGGGACTACAGGTGCCCGCCACCGCGCCTGGAAATTTTTTTGTATTTTTAGTAGACACGGGGTTTCACCATGTTGGCCAGGATGGTCTCAATCTCTGACCTCGTGATCTGCCCACCTCGGTCTCCCAAAGTGCTGGAATTACAGGCATGAGCCATCGCGCCTGGCCATAACTTTCTAAGACTGAAGATTCAATAGTAAAATACATTTTTTCTCTGAAATTTGACTATGCAAATGATAATCTACAGTGACTTCTTTTGTGCCCATTTCTAACTCCAAGCTTTTTGCGTCTACTGGGCTAAAAAGCATTGTGCTCTACATGAAATAGAGAAAGTGCAGGCTTGGGTTCTTCCGGGGCTCTGACACAGAGAATGGGTGAGGAAACACTTACCTGTTGGCTATTTAAGACCCTAGACAGTAGTATCTTAGTTTGGGGACAAAGACTGAAAAGCAGGGTAACTTGAGAATGACCTGGGATCTGATTTCCGAGATCTGTGGAGATCTACAGGAAGATCTCCATTGGTCTCACATTATTGATCTGACTCTCAAAAGCCAAAGAAGAAGCTGAACGCCCCAGTTGAGTCTTCCTTGTCTCATGTCTAGGGAAAGTAGAACTCCCCAAGGTGTTCTACTTTCCCTAGAAACAGACTACTTCTTAACTATTAATAATGAGCCACAGGAATTAAAATCCTGATATTCCAATTAATCAGTTCAGTAGGTAAATAGCAAGAGAGGTCAATCACCTTTGAAGCTTGAATTATTTGACTGGAAGATCAGGTATAAAAATATTTTAAAGTCCAGAATGAAAATATTATGGAGATGAAAATCATGAGGGGAATGAAAATACCTTTGGGAGGATATATTTAAGAAGTCAAGCAGGTGATTAACAGAACTTCTAGAAGAAACAAAACAAATAGCCAAAGGGGAATAAATATATGAATAATATTACATTAAATATCTATCTCTGTAACAAATTATCCTAAAACAAAGTGGCCTAAAACACTATACTGATTTTATCTCGTAGTGTAGATGGGTTAGGAATCCCAGAGAGGATTAGTGGCGTGTTTCTGGCTCAGGGTCTCACGTGGGATTGCAGTCAAACTCTCAGCTGACACTGTAATCTCTAAACTTGACTGTTGCTAACACATCCGCTTTCAGCTAACTCATGTGGCTGCTGGGAAAAGACTTACCATATGGGTTGTTTTAAACAAAACAGCCCATAGCAGGGGTGTCCCCAGAGCAAGTGATTTAAGAAAGAGAGTGAAAGTGAGTGAGCAAGAATGCTCAAGATAGAAGCCAAAGTCTCATACCTGAACCTTGGGAGTGACTTGCCATCTCTTCTACTGCCTGCTGCAACACTTCAATCTCGGTATAACATTTGAGGGGACTCCACAGGAGTGGGAATACTAGGAGGTGGAGATTATTGGCAACCATCTTAGAAGCTATCTGCCACAAATATTATAGAAGGAATGTCTCTAGAGTTGAAGAACCTGAACCTGAAATTTCAGAGGGCACACTGAATTCCAGGCTGGGTCAATAACAAAACATGCACATATATTCTCCATAAAGGTCTCCAATGCTAAATATCAAGTGGAAACCAAATAAGCTTCAAGATTAAACTCACCTGTTACACCGCAGTAGAAAATGTGAAACTGGCCTGACATATGTCTCTGCAAGAATGTCGGCCAGAAGACAGTAGGATAATATCTATAAGTGAATGACACAAACAACTGCAACTCAAGGATTATAGATCAAAAACCAAGGGGCGGTGACTCATGCCTGTAATCCCAGCACTTTGGGAGGCCGAGGCAGGCAGATCACCTGAGGTCAGGAGTTTGAGACCAGCCTGGCCAACTTGGCGAAATCCCGTTTCTACTAAAAACACAAACATTAGCCAGGTGTGGTGGTGGGCACCCGTAATCCCAGCTACTCAGGAGGCTTAGGAAGGAGAATCGCTTGAACCCAGGAGGCGGAGGTTGCAGTAGTGAGCTGAGATCGCACCACTGCACTCCAGCCTGGATGACACAGCATGACTCCGGAAAAAAAAAAAAAAAAAAAAGAATTATAGATCAAGCTATCAAGCTGAGCTAGTATATGCCTAAATAAAATATAAAAGAGAGTTTAGAATGTATATCATGCATTTACCCCATGAGAAAAAGAATTGAGAAAAGATATTAACCAATCACCAAATAGACCATTATAAAGAGCTCAAGATATGGGGAAGATAAATGCAGAAAGGAAATACAGTTAACATTGTCACATGGATATTGATGAGAATATATAATGCAAATGGTAACTAGGACTTTTGAAAGGGAAGGATAGAATAAACTATATTTTGGTAACTCTTAGCCCCCAGATTTCTGTGGCTTTCTACACTAAAAGCTCACTTCTCACTTGCTCATACAAATCCTCTTTATGTTGGGCAAATCTCCCAAACAGCCGACCTCCATAAGTCCACTCAAATTTCAAGCTGCTTACATGTTGTGGCTGTACCATCTTAAGACAAGTGGTTCTCCTTGATCCTTGATTTTCTGGGAGAGGAAGATGGAGGTTCCAGAATTTCACAAAGACTTTTCACTGCCTCAGTCTAGAAAAACCCAACATGACTTCTTGCATTTTATTGGCTAAGGACTGTTTGGTGGCCTCGCCTGAGTGTAAGGGAGCTAGGAGATGAAATGCAGGAAATAAAGGAGAATTTTACGTATCTTAGCAAACACAGGGATAGGAGATGTGAGGTGAATCAGGGAAAGTCTACCGCTACCATGGGGACATCAAGAAAGACATGATGGAAATCAATGTATTGCAAAGTCGTCATCGAATTAAGGTGGGTGGGAGGACTGTGGGTCTTAGTAGAGAAAATGGTTTTTATCTTCATATTATAGTTGAAGCTCTGCATGAGAGGATAGAAAGTGAAATTATCAATAAATTGAGTAGACATTTGTAGTGGGTTTTCTTTATCAAACCAACAAAAATAAAGAAAGAGCAGGGCATAGCGGCTCATGCCTGTAACCCCAGCACTTGGCAGGCCAGTGGGGGAGGATTGCTGGAGCCCAGGAATTCAAGACCAGCCTGGGCAACATAGTGAAACTCCATCTCCACAAAAAAAAAAATTATCTGGGTGTGGTGGTGCGAGACTATAGTCTCAGCTACTCAGATGGCTGAGGTGGGAGGATTGCTTGAGCCCAGGAGGTCCAAGTTGCAGGAAGTTGTGATTGTGCTACTGCAATCCAGCCCGGGTGGCAGAGTGAAACTGTCTCAAAATAACAACAATAAGGATAATAAGTAAAGAGGAAATAACAATATAAATAAATAATGATTGTGTATAAAATAAATCAATTATATGGGACATTAAATATGAACAAATCAAATTCTTACATTAGAATTCAAAAACATATTTGCGATTTTCAAGAAACAAGCTTAAAACAAATGAATCAAGGGAGACTGAAAATAAAGAGGCAATTGCAAACTAAATTAGAAGAGTGGAGCTATTAATACCAGAAAATATAGGCCTTAAAGATGAAAGCACTGAATAGAATAAAGGGTATATTGTGTAAAACATTTCAGTTCCAGTTTGATTTAAAAGTACATCAATCTATTGGGCAAAAATATATTCAAAAATATATTCTTCATAATTGACCTCAGAGTACTTGCATTGTGTGCATCTTATCATGTGCAAAAACTGATGCTAGGTGCTTCTGTGGAAATTGTACACATTTTGGAAATGTTCTTATCCTAAGCATTCTGGCATTCTGCTGTCATGCTCTTCAACTTTGTAGATGGTTTGGGGTGTAATATTTAAAATATAAAGATAGATGGATATTTGTGACCATTATTGCAACTTATTTAGTGCTACACCTGATTTAAAAAAAAATCAGTTTCTTCAGTTTCTTCATTTTGTCAATCATTTGAACAGTGTCTTAAACTAACTTATTGGTTCAATGGCAGAAGTCCTATAATCCAATGTGAAGACACTTCAGTCTTCCAACTAAGAATGGTATCACCCTGTTTTTTCAGTAGTTCAACTTTGTTACATATTTTTGTAACTAGACCTAAAATTCAGTTGTAACAGTTTCATTTATAATTGAGTCAGACTTTGTGTTAAAAATAATAGTTTTGTAAGAATAGTTCAGGCGATGTACTGAAAACAGGAAATATTTAAATGAAACCCATTCCTTTAGTCTGAGGCAGATAAGATTTTCTTTTTAGATATTATCTCAAAAGTGAATGTGTTGAGTTTACTTGGCTATGAAGAAAACATTTCATAGACTATGAAGTTACATGGAAATATCTGGTTTGCTATAAATAGAATTATGTGGCACAGAAGCTCATGAGGCCATGGAGATTTAAAGTTACTCTGTTTTCAAAACAAACTAGGTAAACAGACTGCACACATGAAAGAATAAAGTCACGCAGGAAATAGGATTGTCAACCTGCTAATGTCTGCACAGGGTCTGACAGGACTCAAAATTGGAAAGGTGCTGTCTAAAGTACTGAAATTCTTTTTAGTCACAATAACTTGTGGACAGAAAAAGAATCTGATTTCCTTGGTGATAAAGAAAAAAGCTGGTGGACTGGACTAAATACTTTTAAATGGAATGAATAACATTTGAATATTTTAGTCTGTCTAAAGAACACAAAACATAAACTACTGGATAGCGATTTATTAGAAATTGTATCTAAAGTCAAGCAGAATAGTTTGAGACTTCTTCATATGGTTCCATAGTATATGGGCACACTGAGTGCGTAGATGGAGCTGAAGTTTTCTGAGAAGGTTATCATATGAAATGAAGACAGAAAAAGTGAAAAAAATAAAAATTGAGGCTATTTCTACAATGATTCTTTCAGATATGTCTATTGCTCATAATATTATGCGAAGAAAAAATACAACAAGGCTGCAAGGTGTAATGTTTTAAATGTACTCTGTTACCTGCAACTTATTTGACTTCTGTTTGGAAAATATTCATGGCATTGTAGCCTGAAAAGCCATTTCACGATTGAAAGAGGTCAGAGGTTAAATTTGTATTCTTTTATTATTCTTATTTATTGTAACTAGCATAGGCTTTTAACAGACATCATTCAGCTTTTAGCCAGACACATTATTTTGAAGTTTCTTAGAGCTGCCACTGAGGGGTTGAGATGCGAGTGTGGGGGTGCAGGAAATGGAAAGAAAACTACATAATTAAAAGTTTCAAAGATAAATGGATTAATCTTGAGCATATCCTTACAAAGTCATTGTAAGGATATGAAATGAGAAAATACAGAAAAACCACCAGCATGTTCACACTTACACTATTAGTTTCTTGTTCTCTGTTTGTGAACATGTGGCTTGATGCTTTTGTTTGTTTTTGTGTACCCAGATGCTTTGTTCTTGAAGTGAAAGAGTAGCTTTTTGAAACAACATAGTCCACAGTTTGAATCCTCTGAATAACACACATGTCTGTTTTAGTTACCTAAACAATGCGTCTTTCAAGCGTTTATATAATATTATATATAAATATATAATAACATTGTGATTTATTTACGTGAAATGAATGCATGCATATTTATTTAATGCTTTCTTCCTATTTAGTGACTCCATTGAAAAGAACCATAATATATGGAAAATTACTAGAAAGTCTAGGAAAACTGACTGAATGCTTTGGAAAGACACATCAAGTTGAGTCAATTAAAAAAAAAAAGAAGCTGAACAATTAGGTATGCACAAATCAACTATTGATGTTTGGATCACACAAAAAATAAGGTTTTTTTCAGATTGCTTTGAGAAACTGGAATTTCTAATCCACTTTATTAAAATAAAAACTTAAAAACAAAGGATCCCAGGTATTATGTCTGTAAGAAAGCCAACACGTAACTCCAAAGAACGGGTCTCATTCCCACAACAGAAGCCTAGTGAATTGTAGCACATGTATATATAAAATTCAATTACATTTAAAACATGATTATATGATCCTCAGTTTCACTTTTAGATTAATGAGCCACTAACAATGCACTCTGATGACTTAATAAGACCTTTCTATTTCAATAGATTTCAGTCTTTATGCTGCACAAATAGCACAGGCTAAAAACACATATTTTAACGGTTTTAATTTTGTACAGTGAAAATTAAACACCTCGGCCGGGCGCTGTGGCTCACGCCTGTAATCCCAGCCCTTTGGAGGCCGAGGCGGTCGGATCACGAGGTCAGGAGATCAAGACCATCCTGGCTAACCAGTGAAACCCCGTCTCTACTAAAAATACAAAAACATCAGCCGGGTACGGTGGCGGGCGCCTGTAGTCCCAGCTACTCCCGGAGGCTGAGGCAGGAGAATGGCGTGAACCCGGGAGGCGGAACTTGCAGTGAGCCGAGATCGCGCCACCACACTCCAACCTGGGCGACAGAGCAAGACTCCATCTCAAAAAAAAAAAAAAAAAAAAAAAAAAAAAAAAAGAAAAGAAAATTAAACACCTCGTACATTCCACACCTATTGCCAAGGGCCATGCGCAGTTTGACATAGAACCTCAATTGAGATTCTATTACCACTTTCATTCGGGGAGTACCATTCCCTCCCCTGCTTCTAACCTTCCTCTTACACTATGTTGTTTTCGATATTAACAGAAATATTTTATAGTTTTATATGAAGACCAATAACTCAAAATGCCATTAGAAGAGAAATAAGTTATTTTATATTTTTCTCAATGGAAAACACCTTCACCAGGATTCCTAACAAGTCACCTGGTTGGTGACTAACAAGAACCAGTGCCAATTCTGTAACCATCTTTGGGGGCCACTTCTGTATAGAGAGTAAGTTGTAAAGGCTGTTTCCAAATTAAGGCATGTTTATCCTCAGCGTGTTGAAGAGACAAATTGTTAAGATGTGACTTCTTTCAATATTTGTGCTATGTAAACATTATAATCTTAAGAAGCAGTGGGACTTGGAGATAAAATGCCACCAGATTGGTTAGAAATCCCTCATTCAATTCTCTAAACTCTGTAGTAAAATTCCTATTAAGACCACTAATAACTCTCTGCTAGACAGATGACAGGTAGTGTCTGGAGGAATTTATAAGAAAAACTCTAAGATTGAAATAATCAGGTTTAGAAAAAGGCTGGTGATGGATCCAGTCATTTACCTTCTGAAACAAAGCAGTCAGGCAGATGGGAATAAAAGAGCAAGTTGCTGGGTAATTCTCCCACAGTGTGACAGTTGGCTAGAGAGATCACCAGGGGAAGTTAGGCAGCTTTCCTCTTCTGTATTGGTGCTAATTTTGAGGTGATTAAACTAATATTCTCCCCTTCACACACCTTTAGACACCATTTGGAGATTAAAATTCCCAGAAAATACAAAGCAGGGAAGGTGTGGGAATGATTGATAGTATGTCTTATGAGATGAAGTCCTTGTGGCTATTAGGACCTAAGAAAATTAGGTAAAAAAAGAGAAATAAGGAATGCATGCTGTATTCACCAGAAATTAAAAAAAAAAAATGGTTAAGGCTAAAATATCACAATACTGATGAAAGAATAAAAAAAATGAATAAAAATAGTATACGGCCTAGGAAGGAACCAAAAATACATAAGAAAATAATACATAATAAAAGACACATGGAATAAACACACACATGCACATCCCACAGGAGAAAATAATTATTTGAAAATATTGGTAGAGTAATTGACTAAATGATTAGGGCAAAACATAAATCAAACCATATATTGAAATAAATTCTTGTTTAAAAAGTTAAACTTTGTATATATTACCATTAAGTAACCATTTACTTGTTTAAAATAAGATTTTTATTAAGACAAAATAATTGATAATTTATATCACAGATTCTCTGGCATGCTTACAATTTGTAAGTTTGTTTTCTCCTCTGGATAGTTTCACCTCCTGATGCTGGATATGCGACGACTCCAGGAATTTTCTAATCTAAGAACAAGCATGTTCAGTGAAATATCACTGGTGTCGCAATCCGAAGGAGCACGTGAATGTGCCTGCCAGAGGAGCCAAAAGTCCTTCCTGTAGAACCGTGAAAGGAAAATAGGAAGTGAAAGCTTTGCCATGTAGAACGTTCCTCCACACTGAGCGCGCCGAGGATACAGACTTTGTTCGTATCCCAGCTTCAATCTTAGAGTGCCGTGTAGATATTCCTCTATGAGTAATGACATTTCCTTCATCATTTATGTAATCCTGAAATATCTTCTGATTTCTGCCTTTGGTGAACAGGAAGCAACAGCACTTCTTTTAAAAGGGGAAGGAGGGTTGGGCACAGTGACTTATGCCTGTAACCCCAGCACTTTGGGAGGCCAAGGTGGGCAGATCATAAGGTCAAGAGATCAAGACCATCCTGGCCAACATGGTAAAACACTGTCTCTACTAAAAATACAAAAATTAGCTGAGTGAGGTGGCGTGCATCTGTAGTCCCAGCTACCTGGGAGGCTGAGGCAGGAGAATCACCTGAACCTGGGAGGTGGAGGTTGCAGTGAATCGAGATCATGCCACTGCATACCAGCCTGGGAGACAGAGCAAGACTCCGTCTCAAAAAAAAAAAAAACAAAAAAAAAAAAAAGGGGGTGGGGGTGTGGGGGTTAGGAGGTTAATATAATGAAAGATAGCAAAGTACAATAGTTTGACTACATAACATTTTGTTTAGTACATAGAAACAACGTAAACTACATTCTCAATAGAAAACAAAAAAATGCAAACAAGCAGAATACCAAAGTTAAAAGTTATATAGTAACATTTAAAAAGCTCTTACAGTTTGATAAGGAAAGCAACCCTATAAAAATGGACAAAGGCCTTGAATAGGTTTATCACAGAGAAATACTTTGTCAGTTCTCGGAAGCATGTTCTACCTCACTAGTGATCAAAAAAACTGCAAATGAAAACAATTGAGATAGCTTTTTCACTCACAAATTAGCCAAGATTTTTTGAAGGTAATATTAGTCAAGTTGCAATGAAACTTAAGCCTTTCAAACTATTGGTGCGGGTATAAATGGTCACTATATTTTCTAGAAGGCAATATTGGGATTATGTATCATGATGCCTAAAAAATTAATAGCTTTGACCCATAGGTTCTACAAATAGGAACTAGCCGAAGGAACTAGATCCATGGACAAAAATGTATAAACAAATACAAATTATTATTATATGAAGGCTGAAAAATTATGTTCAACTTTCATATTATGTGGTCATTCAAAATTGAAACATTGTGAAACAAAAGTGTGTACACAAAAAATTATGTGCTAACTGCATGAAACAAATTTGTGTAAGTCATATGATCCCAGTTTTGTATATTCATTAAAATAGTCATGAAAATATAAACAATGTAATAAGTATGTTTGAATAGTATTATGATGGGCTACTTTAATTTTCTTATACATTATTAATTTTCTAGTGTAAACATGAATTTTTTCCAAAATTATTACTTTTAATAAGAGGTAGTAGATAAAATAAGATTACAATAGCTGTTTTAAAATGAATTATTTCATACTCTGTTGTATCTGATATCTTTTATCCTGCAAAATAAAATTTGCTTCTTAAAATGTTGAATTTGTGATTTTTTTTCTCTTTTCCTTCCTGCTTGTTCCTCCCCATATGTACCTACTACTAATACAAGTGAGCCCAGACTGATGCTGAAAGGAAGGATCTTATGGAATTTGACTAATCAAATCCATCTTTCTCCAAAGGAGTAAACAAGTATAGGAAAAAGTGAAATATGTGATCAGCTTATGATATCTCTAATTCCAAAATATTAACTGAAACCTTAACATGCATGGACAATAAATGGGGTATTGAATAAATATTTACTGATCATCATTTACATGCAAAATCTGTTGTGGTTTTCATAGACACTATTGCACTGAATCTTTACAGCAACACTGACCTCAGTGTGGATTAAGGAACTGAGGCTTAGAGAGGTTACATGGCCTAACAGCTATTGAGGAGCGTCGGGATTCAAACTGGGCTCTTTCTCCTACACCAGATGAACTTCATTGCCATAGTTTATTTGGGTCAATCGATTCTTTTTCACATATCATGTTAACAAAATGACACAAGTCTAACTGATTGGAAATTATTTAAACATAGTTTAAAATGCTGCTAATGGGAAACGGTGTCGAAGATGGTCAAATAGGAACAGCTCCAGCCTCCCGCTCCCAGCGCGAGTGACACAGAAGATGGGTGATTTCTACATTTTCAACTGAGGTACCGCGTTCATCTCACTGAGGAGTGCCGGACAATCGGTGCTGGTCAGCAGTGCAGCCCGACCAGCAAGAGCTGAAGCAGGGCGAGGCATCGCCTCACCTGTGAAGCGCAAGGCAGAAGGGAATCCGTTTTCCTAGCCAAGGGAAACTGAGACACACAACACCTTGAAAATCAGGTAACTCCCACCCTAATACTGCACTTTACCAAGGGTCTTAACAAACGGCACACCAGGAGATTATATCCCACACCTGGCTGGGAGGGTCCGATGACCACGGAGCCTCCCTCATTGCTAGCACAGCAGTCTGAGATTTAACTGCAAGGCAGTAGCAAGGCTAGGGGAGGGGCGTCCGCCATTGCTGAGGCTTAAGTAGGTAAACAAAGCCTCCGGGAAGCGTGAACTGGGTAGAGCCCACCGCAGCTCAAGGAGGCCTGCCTGTCTCTGTAGATTCCACCTCTGGGGACAGGGCAAAGCTAAACAAAAGCAGCAGAAACCTCTGCAGATGTTAATGGCCCTGACTGACAGCTTTGAAGAGAGCAGTGGATCTCCCGGCACAAAGGTTGAGATCTGAGAACGGCCTGCCTGCTCAGGTGGGTCCCTGACCCCTGAGTAGCCTAACTGGGAGACATCCCCTTCTAGGTGCAGACTGACACCTCACACCTCACACCTCACACGGTGGGGTACACCTCTGAGACGAAGCTTCCAGAGCAAGAATCAGACAGCAGCACTCACTGTTCAGCAATATTTTATCTTCTGCAGCCTCCGCTGCTGATACCCAGGCAGACAGGGTCTGGAGTGGACCTCAAGCAATCTCCAACAGACCTACAGCTGAGGGTTCTGACTGTTAGAAGGAAAATTGACAAACAGAAAGGACACCCACACCAAAACCCCATCAGTACGTCACCAATATCAAAGACCAAAGGCAGATAAAACCACAAAGATGGGGAAAAAGCAGGGCAGAAAAGCTGGAAATTCAAAAAATCAGAGCGCATCTCCCCCTCCAAAGGAGCGCAGCTCATCGCCAGCAACGGATCAAAGCTGGATGGAGAATGACTTTACGAGTTGAGAGAAGAAGGCTTCAGTCAATCAAACTTCTCAGAGCTAAAGGAGGAACTACTTACCCAGTGCAAAGAAACTAAAAATCATGAAAAAAGAATGGAAGAATGGATAACTAGAATAATCAATGCAGAGAAGGCCATAAACAAACTGACAGAGATAAAAACCACGATACGAGAAATATGTGACAAATATACAAGCTTTAGTAACCGACTCGATCAACTGAAAGAAAGAGTATCAATGATTGAAGATGAAATGAATGAAATGAAGCGAGAAGAGAAGTCTAGAGAAAAAAAAAGGAAAAAGAAATGAACAAAGCCTCCAAGAAATATGGGATTATGTCAAAAGACCAAATCTACATCTGATTGGTGAGCCGGAAGTGAGGGGGAAAATGCAACCAAGTTGGAAAACACTCTTCAGGATATCATCCAGGAGAACTTCCCCAACCTAGTAAGGCAGGCCAACATTCAAATTCAGGAAATATAAAGAACGCCACAAAGATACTCCTCGAATAGAGCAACTCCAAGACACATAACTGTCAGATTCACCAAAGTTGAAATGAAGGAAAAAATGTTAAGGGCAGCCAGAGAGAAAGGTCGGGTTACCCACAAAGGGAAGCCCATCAGAGTAACAGCAGATCTTTCAGCAGAAACTCTCCAAGCCAGAAGAGAGTGGGGGCCAATATTCAACATTCTTAAAGAAAAGAATTTTCAACCCAGAATTTCATCTCCAGCCAAACTAAGTTTCATCACTGAAGGAGAAGTAAAATCCTTTAAAGACAAGCAAATGCTTAGAGATTTTGTCACCACCAGGCCTGCCCTACAAGAGATCCTGAGGGAAGCACTAAACATGGAAAGGAACAACCGGTACCAGCCATTGCAAAAACATACCAAAATGTAAAGACCATCGATCCTAGGAAGAAACTGCATCAACTAATGAGCAAAATAACCAGCTAATATCACAATGACAGGATCAAGTTCACATACAACAATATTAACCTTAAAATTAAATGGACTAAATGGTCCAATTAAAAGACACAGACTGGCAAATTGGATAAAAAGTCAAGACCCATCAGTTTGCCATATTCAGGAGACCCATCTGACATGCAGAGACACACATGGGCTCAAAATAAAGGGATGGAGGAAGATCTACCAAGCAAATGGAGAACAAAAAAAATCAGGGGTTGCAATCCTAGTCTCTGATAAAACAGACTTTAAACCATCAAAGATCAAAAGAGACAAAGAAGGCCATTACATAATGATAAAGGGATCAATTCAACAAGAAGAGCTAACTATCCTAAATATTTATGCACCCAATACAGGAGCACCCAGATTCATAAAATTTGTAAGTCCTTTGAGACTTACAAAGCAACTTAGATTCCCATACAATAATAATGGGAGACTTCAACATCCCACTGTGAACATTAGACAGATGAACGAGACAGAAAGTTAACAAAGATATCCAGCAATTGAAC
The DNA here is from genome assembly GCF_024542745.1 of Macaca thibetana thibetana. Classification (NCBI taxonomy): domain Eukaryota; kingdom Metazoa; phylum Chordata; class Mammalia; order Primates; family Cercopithecidae; genus Macaca; species Macaca thibetana. The sequence goes on along the minus strand of NC_065582.1, from coordinate 13,330,591 downwards.
TAAACTCTGCACCAAGTGACCTAATAGACATCTACAGAACTCTCCACCCCAAATCAATAGAATATACATTCTTCTCAGCACCACATCACACTTATTACAAAATTGACCTCATAGTTGGAAGTAAAGCACTCCTCAGCAAATGTAAAAGACAGAAATTATAACAAACTGTCTCTCAGACCACAGTGAAATCAAACTAGAACTCAGGACTAAGAAACTCAATCAAAACCGCTCAACTACATGGAAATTGAACAACCTGCTCCTGAATGACTACTGGGTACATAACGAAATGAAGGCAGAAATAAAGATGTTCTTTGAAACGAATGAGAACAAAGATACAACATACCAGAATCTCTGGGACACATTTAAAGCAGTATGTACAGGGAAATTTATAGCACTAAATGTCCACAAGAGAAAGCAGGAGAGATCTGAAATTGATACCCTAGCATCACAATTAAAAGAACTAGAGAAGCAAGAGCAAACATATTCAAAAGCTAGCAGAAGGCAAGAAATAACTAAGATCAGAACAGAACTGAAGGAGATAGAGACACAAAAATCCCTTCAAAAAATCAGTGAATCCAGGAGCTGGTTTTTTGAAAAGATCAACAAAATTGATAGACTGCTAGCAAGACTAATAAAGAAGAAAAGAGAGAAGAATAAAATAGATGCAATAAAAAATGATAAAGGGGATATCACCACCGACCCCACAGAAATACAAACTACCATCAGAGAATACCATAAACACTTCTATGTAAATAAACTAGAAAACCTAGAAGAAATGAATAATTTCCGGGACACTTACACTCTCCGAAGACTAAATCAGGAAGAAATTGAATCCCTCAATAAATCAATAGCAGGCTCTGAAATTGAGGCAATAATTAATAGCCTACCAACCAAAAAAAGTCCAGGACCAGATGGATTCACAGCCGAATTCTACTGGAGGTACAAGGAGGAGCTGGTACCATTCCTTCTGAAACTATTCCAGTCAATAGAAAAAGAGAGAATCCTCCCTAACTCAGTTTATGAGGCCAACATCATCCTGATACCAAAGCCTGGCAGAGACACACACAAAAAAAATTGTATTTTCGACCCATATCCCTGATGAACACTGATGCAAAAATCCTCAATAAAATAGTGGCAAACCAAATCCAGCAGCACATCAAAAAGCTTATCCACCATGATCAAGTGGGCTTCATCCCTGGGATGCAAGGCTGGTTCAGCATATGCAAATCAATAAACATAATCCAGCATATAAGCAGAACCAAAGACAAAAACCACATGATTATCTCAATAGATGCAGAAAAGGCCTTTGACAAAATTCAACAGCCCTTTATGCTAAAAACTCTCAATAAATTTGGTATTGATGGAATGTATCTCAAAATAATAAGAGCTATTTATGACAAACCCACAGCCAATATCATACTGAATGGGCAAAAACTGGAAGCATTCCCTTTGAAAACTGGCACAAGACAGGGATCTCACCACTCCTATTCAACATAGTGTTGGAAGTTCTGGCTAGGGCAATCAGGCAAGAGAAAGAAATAAAGGGTATTCAGTTAGGAAAAGAAGAAGTCAAATAGTCCCTGTTTGCAGATGACATGATTGTATATTTAGAAAACCCCATCATCTCAGCCCATAATCTCCTTAAGCTGATAAGCAACTTCAGTAAAGTCTCAGGATACAAAATTAATGTGCAAAAATCACAAGCATTCTTATACATCAGTAACAGACAAACAGAGAGCCAAATCATGAATGAACTTCCATTCACAATTGCTTCAAAGAGAATAAAACACCTAGGAATCCAACTTATAAGGGATGTAAAGGACCTCTTCAAGGAGAACTACAAACCACTGCTCAGTGAAATAAAACAGGACACAAACAAATGAAAGAACATACCATGCTCATGGATAGGAAGAATCAATATCGTTAAAATGGCCATACCACCCAAGTAATTTCTAGATTCAATGCCATTCCCATCAAGCTACCAATGAGTTTCTTCACAGAATTGGAAAAAACTGCTTTAAAGTTCATATGGAACCAAAAAAGTCCCCGCATTGTTAATACAATCCTAAGTCAAAAGAACAAAGCTGGAGGCATCACGCTATCTGACTTCAAACTATACTACAATGCTACAGTAACCAAAACAGCATGGTACTGGTACCAAAACAGAGATATAGACCAATGGAACAAAACAGAGCCCTCAGAAATAATACCACACATCTACAGCCATCTGATCTTTGACAAACCTGAGAAAAACAAGAAATGGGGAAAGGATTCCTTATTTAATAAATGGTGCTGGGAAAATTGGCTAGCCATAAATAAAAAGCTGAAACTGCATCCTTTCCTTACTCCTTATATGAACATTAATTCAAGATTGATTAGAGACTTAAATGTTAGACCTAAAGCCATAAAAACCCTAGAAGAAAACCTAGGCAATACCATTCAGGACATAGGCATGGGCAAGGACTTCATGTCTAAAACACCAAAAGCAATGGCAACAAAAGCCAAAATTGACAAATAGGATCTAATTAAACTAAAGAGCTTCTGCACAGCAAAAGAAACTACCATCAGAGTGAACAGGCAACCTACAGAATGGGAGAAAATTTTTGCAATCTACTTATCTGACAAAGGGCTAGTATCTCGAACCTACAAAGAACTCAAACAAATTTACGAGGAAAAAAAACAGCCCCATCAAAAAGTGGGCAAAGGATATAAACAGACATTTCTCAAAAGAAGACATACATACAACCAACAGGCACATGAAAAAATGCTCGTCAACACTGGCCATCAGAGAAATGCCAATCAAAACCACAATGAGATACCATCTCACACCAGTTAGAATGGCAATCATTAAAAGTCAGGAAACAACAGGTGCTGGAGAGGATGTGGAGAAATAGGAACACTTTTACACTGTTGGTGGGATTGTAAACTGCTTCAACCATTGTGGAAAACAGTATGGCGATTCCTCAAGGATCTAAAACTAGAAATACCATATGACCCAGCTATCCCATTACTGGGTATATACCCAAAGGATTATAAATCATGCTGCTATAAAGACACATGCACACATATGTTTATTGTGGCACTATTCACAATAGCAAAGACTTGGAATCAACCCAAATGTCCATCAGTGACAGACTGGATTAAGAAAATGTGGCACATATACACCATGGAATACTATGCAGCCATAAAAAGGATGAGTTCGTGTCCTTTGCAGGTACATGGATGCAGCTGGAAACCATCATTCTCAAGAAACTATCGCAAGAACAGAAAACCAAACACCGCATGTTCTCACTCATAGGTGGGAATTGAACAATGAGATCACTTGGACATAGGAAGGGGAACATCACACACTGGGGCCTATTATGGGGAGGTGGGAGGGAGGAGGGATGGCATTGGGAGTTACACTTGATGTAAATGACGAGTTGATGGGGGCTGACGAGTTGATGGGTGCAGCACACCAACATGGCACAAGTATACATATGTAACAAACCTGCACGTTGTACACATGTACCCTAGAACTTAAAGTATAATAAAAAAAAATCTTGTACTAGAGGACAAAAAAACAAAATAAAATAAAATAAAATAAGATAAAATAAAATAAAATGCTGCTAACACAATCTGTAGGTATTTTTCCAAAATCATAAAGTTGCTTACAATTGTGGATGCCCAGTTACCTTCAGATGTTGAATATAGTTCACAAGGTTGTGACTGCCTTACCAAAATGTATAAAGATAGTGCTTTATTTCAAGACCAGCTCATTTCCCAAATGTGTGCAGAAGTAGTCCTTATAGAGGAATATTCTATGGTTATAGTAAAATAAAAATAGCACCTGAAATCTGAAACCTGTGGATAACATTTAGGGTTTCTTGGGACTTACAATATGGAGGATAGTCTATATTTTTTATGAACATTATAGTACAGTCCTGTTTTACTTTTAAGTTGTCTGTTAGTGTTTCGAAATTATGTATGCACACACTGTTTGTCTGGAGATTTTTATAGCTTTATTTTTAAATTACTGTCACTTCTCCTCTAAGCTCTCACAATTCTACACTTTAACCTTTCTCCTTTTTGACAAACTATGCTTTGAATCACATTGACTGAACTTTCTGTTGTTCATCTTTTATGAAACTTACACTGGATTTCAGTGGATCTCTATAAATTTATTTTCCTCTGACGACAGAAAGAATAAAAATTAAATTCAAATATGCTAGAAATGTGGTAAGGATTTCCAGCATAGCTACTGCTGAGTTAGAGTATTTTTTTCCAATAGCTGCTTAATAGTTACATATAACTTTACAAGCAAGTTATATGTTAAGGACACGGTGTTACCCCTTTGTTCAGTTTGAAGTACAGGAACATTTCGCATTGCTTAGTGACATTTTCCAGATCATGCTGCCTTTAAAAAATGTAGTAACAATTCCTTCACAGTTAATGTTTGAAAAGTTCTGATTTAAACTGAGGTTATGAGATTTATGAAAAAAGTGCTTTTTATTCAAAATGAAAAAAATTCCTACCGAAATATGAGACATTCTTAATCAAGTAGAAATTTGAATAAAAAGTTTGTTTTCAACTTATTGTCATTAATATTCAGGAACTTTTAATTTTTTCATGTTCATTTCCTTTTTGTTTCTTTCTTTTCAAAAACATTTTTTTTGAAGTCGAAACTGCCTCTCATTCTTGGAATATTAATCTTGATCTTTTACAGCAAACCTCCAGTCTCTGTGTGCTTTTACATATTAAAGGACAAAACGTCAGGAAGGATATATTTGAAGCACAAACTTTCATGACCTGATGCAACAAAAAGTATGATTGATTCCAAAACGCATTACAACATTGTTTTATATAATCACAGTGGTGATAAATTTAGATTCTAAAATTTGATGTTTGACTGAATACCAATATTTTCTCAAGTTTCCTCCCTCTTAGAATTTTGAGGCTTAATTTCCGAATGCTATAATTCTGCTTAGAAAGGGAATTTCACATTTGAAACTACCCAAGATTATAGAAATTACATAGTGAGGGCTTATTGTGAATCAGGCACTCTTCTAACCTTTAAAATAATTGTGAATTTTGTAACCAGCAACCAAAGAATTAATTGCCCTTTGAAATCAACAACTGTGACTGTGATTCTTGGTCTCCCACAGAATCCCAGTGTTGAGTGAGGCCATCAGTTGTATCTTCTGCTTGGAAAACCATTTATAGATTGCCACAGTTATCACCAGAGTTCCTTCCAGTAATTTAGTTACTATATTGGTAATGAATGAAAGCATCAAACAATTGTTTAGAATTCAATATAAGCTCATTACAGGTGGGGCATCTTGTACAAACTATCAAGGCAGCTAGTTTTAAGTCTGACTTGGGAGCAAAATCCAGTTCATGCATACAGATATTTTATCATTTTTACTTCAAGCTCAGTAAAGCCGTTTTTCAACAAGCTCTCTCAGGTAGAGTTTTCAGTATAACTTGAATAATTCTTGAGCTAATTATTCTCTCTGCACATCTCCAGATTTTAAAATTCTTGTTTACTTTTCTTTTATCCCCTGGTCTCAACATTACTCAGATACGCTAACTGCCCTGGGATATTTTCATTGGCTTCAAAATGTTTGATTCATGTTCGACTTTTTCTTGCTAATTAAAATTTGGGCATAAAGATTTCTAAAGACTGAATTGTGTCCCCTCCCTCAAATCCATATGTTCAAGCTCTAACCACTAATGTATTTTGAGATAAGACCTTCAGGGAGGCAACTAAGGTTAAATGAGTTCATAAAGGCGGGGCCCTCATCCAACAGTACTGGTGCCCTTATAAGAATAGGAACAGACACTGGATCTCTCTCTTTCTCTCTCCATATGCACAGAGAAAATCCATGTGAGAACGTAGTGAGAAGGTGGCCATCTGGAAGCCAGGAAGAGAGGCTTCACCAGAAACCAGCCTTGGACTTCTGGCCTCCGTAGCTGAGAAAACATAAATTTCTGTTGTTTAAGCCACCAGCCTGTGGTATTCTGTTAGGGAAACTCTACCAGGCTCTACTAGGGAAGGTGTGTTTGAAAATGCAACCTTCTGAAAAACCTAGGCATATCTGGATTTGCATCTATTTGCATTTGGATTTGCATCAAATAGGGAAACCTCTGTTTGCTCCCCCTGTTTGTATGCAGATGCAAAGTCCTTGGTAAAATAACTTTTCATGAGAAAAGAGAGAATCAAGGCATATGAATTTGGTGAAAGAATTTGAAAAGTTCAGGACTGTACATAACTTTATTTGTAAAAATGAGAGGTTGACCTCTACAATTACTGAAAACCCCTTCTAGGTCTAACCCAAATTCCTCGAATTATCTCAGATGCAGACAAGAGACCAATGATTGTTTAAGTGAACTCTGCAAGCTCCAATATCTCTCCATTATTGAAGCTCTAGATTCCCTGAGGGCCAGGGAATAAGCTACCACATGATATGGATGAAAACGAGTTCTCTTTCTTACATGCCCTAGAGGGTGAGTTGTCAATCATGACTGCCCACGCAGATACTGAGGTATAAGGTGGGGCTCAGACACTCGACCAAATGGAGGACTAGCTAAAACAGGTCCAGGGAAGAAGCACCTCCCCCTAAGACATGCTCACCAGTGTACCATGTCAGTTTACCATTGCTATGGCAACCCTGGAAGTTTGCACCCCTTTCCACCACAGTGACCTGAAACCTCAGAAGTTACCACCCTCATCCTAGAAACTCCTATAGAAACTTCCCCTTAATTTGCACATAATTAAAAGTGAGTATAAATATGACTGCAGAACTGCGTCTTGGCTGCTATTCTGGGCACACTGCCTATGGGGTGGCCCTGCTCCACAAGGAGAAGTACCTCTGCTGCTGCTATACGCTGCTGCTTCAATAAAAGTTGCTGTCTCACATCACTGGCTTGTCCTTGAATTCTTTCCTGGATGAAGCCAAGAACCCTCCCTGCCTGAGCCCCAGTTTTGGGGCTTGCCTGTCCTGCATCAATATGATAGGGACAACTGAGCTTGTAAGTTTCTCACACAAGTGTGAATAACAGAGAGAAGCCATTTGTTACACGTTTAGGAAGGACTCTGTGAAATCCGGATGGTGTGTGTTTAGAGATGTCACTAATATCAAAGAAAAGGGGTCCTTTTAAAATTGAATGAACAGAGTTACATTTTTTGTAGGTGTAATAATATTTCCAATAAAGAAATTTAATGGGTCAGGCATGGTAGCTCACGCCTGTAATCCCAGCACTTTGGGAACCCAAGGCTGGCGAATCACTTGAGGTCAGGATCACTTGAGACCAGTCTGGCCAACACGGTGAAACTTCATCTCTACTAAAAATATAAAAATTAGCTGGGCATGGTGGCGAGTGCCTGTAATCCCAGCTACTCGGAGGCTGAGGCAGGAGACACTTGAGTGCTAGAAGTGTAGGCTCAGTGAGCTGAGATCACACCACTGCAGTCCAGCCTGGGTGACAGAGTGAGATTCTGTCTTTAAAAAAAAAAAAAAATTGCTGAACAGAGCTATATAAACCATATATATTTGAATATAAGAAAATGAACGTTCAAAAAGGCTAAGAGGATGCACAGCTGCCTTAAAATGATGAAAAAAATTCCACATGACTTTAATGGCACATTAAAAATATTGCTATAAAGTCCAATGGTGTTGAATATTCCTGAAAACTTTCTTCTCCTTTTAAAAGTATTTATAAATTTTCGTTGTAAAATTAAGTATTTTTGTTTGAGACATTTTCAATTCTTAGCCAGACATTCATTACTTAGTTAATTTTAAAGAAGTTTTTAACAGTGTTTCACCATCATTTCTATCCAATCCAAACAGTTATTGCTGTTAGTGTGAACAGTCATCGTCATGTTTCATCAAGTCTGATATATAATCAGTCCTGGTGGGTGAGTCTATGGGTAGCATCCAACATTTTGACCTCTGTACTTACAATTATATAGATGTCAACTCTCAGAGACAAAGGCCCAATCCCTAATGAAATCCTATCATCAGAATGCCAGATGGTAACAACATTAGAAATCGATTTTTGCTTCAAAGGCCTTGCCTGGACTGAATACAGTATATGTGCATCTGATTGAGGTTTGGAAAGCATGCACAAGAAGTCTTAATTTTTGCTTCCTTATGAAAGTTGCATGGTTTAATTTTTTTCAAGATGTTTGAAAATAAATTTTTCAAAGTCTCTATCCGTGATCACCTTTGATATGAAGAAATCAGAATGATGCTTTGAGCTATGGAAATATGTGAGGATTTAAGAAGTAGAATTAGAATTATAGTATAAGGCTGATAGGTTTTTCATTTATAATTTCTTACATGCAACATTTGTAGAGGATAAATATTTCCCCTTAATGGGGTCAGTAATCTCAAGAATGTTGTGTCTCTGGAGTTCTTAAAATGTTCTGGTTTTGATTTTCCCTTGTATGTAATTTAGAACAAACTTTGTAACTTCAGAGCCAGGATTTCATGCACAATTTTAATCTAACTCTTTCCTTCACAGATTAACATGCTGAGACTCGGGAGGTGGTGATTTGCCCAGGGACACAGAAAAGTAAGGATTAAAAACTTAGTTTAGGATTCCCAATCCAGAGCTCCTTCTATTACACTATACTTCTTTAGACAAGGAGTTGTTAGGTATGGAATGAAAAGACCGCATGAAACTGGCTCACACTTCCAGAAGTTAGCAGATAGTTACTTTCCACTTTAAAAATGTCCATATATACCAACAATTCAAACATATGAACAGATAAATTAGTAATTCTTTCATAAGTAACTACTTTAAAACATGGTATGTGTCACTGACTTCCTTAAATTGTTGTTTGGGTATACGATAGACACTTTTAGAATACGATAATGGATTTATTCAGGACTCTCTAGAATTCATCTAGAAAAAAATCAGACACATTCATGCTCTTTCTTCTGTAGCAGAGTGAAATACTATATTTATGTTACTCTCATTTTTAATTGAAAAGGTAAAGTCCCCAAAAAATATCCTTTGGAAAACCTGCTAATGAAAACTCAGATCTTGGGACAGCATAGCAATGTAGAAGGGTGTGGGCCAAGAGATCTGTGTATACTCTTAGCCCCAGCACTTCCTAGACAGATAAACATGGGAATTTCAGCATGTAAGTAAGGAGTTTTGTAAGCTTTGCCATATGCTGAAAGAATTGCTGTAATATGAACTCTCTCACCTGTTGTGTCTGCTTCTTCTCTCTCATCCATCGAGTAAAATTCCTTCATAAGCAGGGTATCCCTTTTGAAAGCCTAGTGCATAGAGATAAGTTCATGACCCTTTATCTTTTCTTTAAAGTGCATTCTAGATATGCCACTGAATCCAGTCTTGTATTTGCCACTCAAACTTCTGTTTTGAGTGGTGTGAATATAAAGAACAAAGTTTACTTTTAGAAATTCTAATAAAGGAATCTGTTTCAGTCAAGCAGTTAGTAAATGTCAAAAGCTTTCCCCCCAAAAATCTGGATGATAAATCTTACACAACGGCTCACCAAAACATTTTTTCCTCGAGTCTTTTAAACTGAGTATGCGCTATTAGGTTTCTGGACATTAAGTTCTGTTTATAAATTTTCTAAGATTTGGATATATTAACTGCTCCAAAATGATAACGGCTGTGAACTTCCAGAGTTTTCTTATCATTTAGGTTGACTGAATTGGCATCTGAGGACTCTTCTGCAAAGTTTATGAACATTCTCACTGTATTTTTTAGCTTTTTTGCTGCATCACATTTGTTAATCTAATTAATTGCTTAGCTTTATCTTTAGTCCATTTTCTTCGCTGGCTACACAACATCTCATTCATTATGTGTTGAAGAGGGATTTTTACGGTTTACATAAAATCGTTTGCAAGTATCTTTGGCAATGTGTTATCTTTGTTCATGATACTCTCACTTTTGGTCAAAATTATTACATCTCCAGGGACAAGATTAAATAGTTTTTTTGGCATGATTCAGGCTTTACTTTTTGATTTAGTGTTTTCATTTTTTGGTTTACCGCAAAAAACTAACGTTTAGCACACAGTTTAGTTGGTTTTTAAATCTGATAACATATAACAGTCATTGTATAGGGTCTACTATTCTTTGCATGGCCTCAGGGTGCTTACTGAAACTTAGAATATATTTTATTTCTAATTTAGCTTAAAAATTAATAAATATATCAAATCTAAAAATGATTGGCCAGATCAACAGTAACAGATTACATATGTTTATTTATATTCTTTTTGGCTCCAATAAGATGAAAAAATGAATCTTAGCTGAATTTCAAAGATGAGGAGGAGCATTTTATATACTAGGGATTTTATATACTAGTGATTCCATGTACTAGTGATTCCCTATAAGATGAAAAGAGGTTATTTTGATCCCAATTTTCGTTTTGTAATCACCCATTGTCAAATTTACTTTTCATTTTTTTTCTTTTCTTACTGTTCTTAAGTCTGAATACTTTCTAGACCTTAGCCAGTATGTAGAATGCCCAAGGTATATGCTGACTGCTCACAAGCTTCAGATCCATTGTTACTAAAAAATAGAAAAATGTCTATAATTTGTAAACAAGAGTGTTTTGGAAGACTGCTTTCCTTTTCTTTTCCAGGACATTAAAAACTTCACTTCATGAACTAGATGATAATGCTGTACAGAGCACACAGCTGGAATTCAGTAACCGTTGCATTAAAACCATTTTTTAAAGTTGGTATTGAAAACACTATATTTTCAGGGCACTGACTTCCTAATTAAAAATTTTGAAAGGAAACATTATTTTGTAGCAAAATATATAGATACTGATATTTTGTATCATACTGATTTGTCACCTATACCAGTCAAAAAAGTTTTAGTGGGCGCCTGTAGTCCCAGCTACTCGGGAGGCTTGAGGCGGGAGAATGGCTTGAACCCAGGAGGCGGAGCTTGCAGTGACCTGAGATGGCACCACGGCACTCCAGCCTGGGCAACAGAGCAAGATTCCTTCTCAAAACAAAAAAAAATGTTTTAGTTAATGTGCTATCTTTACATGCTTATGAGGAATATTTTCTCTTTTTAGGACTAATTATTTTTATACAGTAGTTATGACATACCAGTATATAATTCTCTGTCAACAAACAAACCACTTATTTGGTTTTATTTATGCAGACAAAATATTTCTTTTAGAAAAAGGTATTTTAGGCTGGGCATGGTGGTTCATGCCTGTAATCCCAGCACTTTGGGAGGCCAACGTCTGTGGATCACTTGAGGTTAGGAGTTCATGATCAGATTGGCCCACATGGTGAAACCCCATCTATATTAAAAAAACAAAAATTAGCTGGGTGTGGAGGCACCTGTCTGTAATCCCAGCTACTCAGGAGGCTGAGGCAGGAGAATCACTTGAATCCGGGAGGCAGAGGTTGGGGGCAGTGAGCTGAAATCATGTCACTGCACTCTAGCCTGGGCAACAGAGCAAGACTGTCTCAAGAAAAAAAAAAAAAAAAAAAAAAAAAAAAAAAAAAAAAAATATATATATATATATATATATATATAATATATATATATATATATATATATAAAGGTATTTTAGTGTAATGCCTTTTTGAAAATGAAACAAGCACTTCAATTGTGTGGCTGAAATGTTTCCTTTTAAACATGCATGAGCATTTAAATATTATTTTTAGTTTTTTATAAATGTATTGGATAGAAGCACTTCCACTCACAAAAAGTATTTTAGCTGGCCAGAAGAAATCAAATATTTGGAAAAGATTATTTTTGTGAAAATATTTTAAAGCTACTTTAATATATACTGCAGGCTTTTCTACCAAGGTAAGATTCTGAATGTTCCCAGAGTACTGAATGACTTTTAACCCAATGCTGAGCAGTCTATTTTACAAGATGTTACATATTGATTCACTTGGTTATAAATTCAAAAGTATCCTGTGCTAAAATGTTCATAAGAGATGAAGCAATAGCATTCTGTTGTCCTCTGACACTGGCTTTCACAGGATCATACTTTTATCATAGTAATACATATGTGACGTCTGGTTAGAGGAGAAGAAAGGGCAGAGAAAGATCAGTGTCTTCATGATAGCAGTTTTCGTTCATCATGTAAGATGATAATGGACTGAACTTAGCAGCTTATAATACAATTTTCATTTTATTTTAAACATATTTTGAATGATATAAAAATATTGATCACAGTGAGTTTTACCAATTGCTGTTGCTATAAAAATGAATGCAGAAACAATATTTTTAGTGGAAATAAATTATATAGTTATTCTTTAAAAAAAAAATCACAAGAGAAAAATCTTGGCTGTTTGGTCATTGGTAGAAAACCAGTCTTTACAAGAGGCCTTTTGCAGATGAGCTCCAGTCCGTTTCTGTAAAGTTATCCACATGGTTCAGGAAACACAGACTTTTGTCTTTGTTAGCACGGACCCACAAGGGTCTCTCTGTTCACAGACAGTTCTTCTGTGGCAACAGTTTTCCATAATAGAAAATCGATGAACTGGAAAACAGTACAGTCTTAGCTCATATGTGGTCTTTTCCAATATGAAGGGACACAACGACACACTTCTTCACTATATGAAAATCCTGGCTCACAAGGCTTCTGGCGGTTCGTACATGGCCGTCTGTAACAGCTAGGAGAACAAACAAGAACACACTTATGTTAAAGATCAAGGCAGTGGATTCATTATGCTACCAAGGTATTTCAGTGTTTTTATATTTCAGACTAGAACAAAATTACTAATTTTATGATGCAATTGTTCATAGATTTATAAAAGTTTGTTTCTGCTTAGAATTACAACATTTCAGAGGAATGGAAAGGCCTTAAAATAAAAGTCTTGCTTGGTGATATAACAAATGGAAGGAAGGATGAGGTATTGTAAGCATTAGTTCCTTTGAAGTGCTCTTTGCTTCATGGATGAAAGAAACATAAAACAGAAATTTTGAAAGTGAACATTGAAGGTCTGCTGACTTACTGTGATCACATAAGCATGGCTGAATTCACATGAGTCTGGGACTTGTATGGGACCCAGACTTCCAGGCAATTAAACCAGCCATGTTGGCAGAACTGTGGTCCTCAGTGAGCAGCCCCACCCTCACTCTTGTGTCTCTACTTGGCAGCTGGCTGCATGATGGTGGCTAACTCTTCCTTTCCACCTGGGCTCCAGGTGAAACAGAGGCATTCTGGGGCAGGGAGGTAAGAGGGACAATACTCAGCAGTAGGGTCCCCTTCCTCCCATCCTAGACTGCCGGGTTCCAGTAGCAGAGAGAAGACAAATCACCAACTGGTCAATCTGTTCCCTGCCCCGTTGCTCCAGTGAATTGAGACCTCAGTTTTTGAAATAGAGTCTCGTTCTGTTGCCCAGGCTGGAATGCAGTGGTGCGATCTCGGCTTACTGCAACCTCCGCCTCCTGGGCTCAAGTCATTCTTGTGTCTCAGCCTCTTGAGTAGCTGGGATTACAGGCGTGTGCAGCCATGCCTGGCTAACTTTCTGTATTTTTTGTAGAGCCAAGGTTTTGCCATGTTGGCTGGGCTGGTCTGGAACTCCTGGCCTCAAGTGATCTGCCCGCCTTGGCCTCCCAAAGTGCTAGGATTACAGGTGTGAGTCAACACGCCCGGTGAGAATTGGAGCTATTTTTGAAAAACTTTTTGGAGTATGAGCATGCCTAATGTGCGGGAATAGGTGTAAAGGGAAACGTGCAAGATGACCTGAGGTGGAAATCGAAAGTGTGCTACAAAAATCCCTACACAATTTGGTTTTCATATTTCATTTATTTGGCTCTAGAAAAGAAAGCATGTCTAGTTAATTTTTTTAAACTTTGCAAATGCGAATTCATAGTTGTGACTACTGGTATTCCTCTACTAAAAAGGGATATGATACTTAATGATCCATAAAAGCTGTTAATTAAGGCCATGAACCAAAGAATATATACTCTGCCCACTGCACTTTGTAATAAATATTAAGAGAGAATGAGGAGAATATAAATTTTCAAAATATGATATTTTCTCTTTTGCTCCAATTTATATCACAAAGTCTGGAATTACACACTTAGAAAAATGAACATAGGATGAGTTGCAGTAAACAGAAAGCCTTTTTGAAAGAATGTATACTATTAGGAGAAATGCAATGATAGAAATATTGTCTGTGTTCATATAAGAATTCTGTAGAAAAGTATGACAGCTGGTTAGTCTGTATGCAGACATAGGAATTTCAGATTTTTCAATGTATACTAAACTCACTCAAGAATTCAATATAAAACATAGTTTAATAAGGCTTAAAAAGATTGAGTGTCTGTATCCTTCTGAAAATACTAGCATATACATTTTTGAAATATCTTTTTGGTTATTACAGTAGGAATATGTAGGTAAAATTGGAATATAGTTCTTTCTAAAAAAGAAATACTTACGATGTACTTTGCAGTATAAGGGAAGAAAAATATAATCAATGAGATAGCTAGATTCACTAAAGCCATTTTATGCAGTAGGTGAAATATTAGTTGAGGAAAATAATCAAAAACATACATTACAATAAAGACACAAAACTCTTGAGAATAAAACGATGAACTCGTTATATACTGTGGAAAAACAATAATGAACATTAGTGAAGATAGTAGTAAATAAATGGAATACGAGCTTTTTTTGCTAAAAAGAACATTATCTTCCCATATGTAAAGAGTGGATGTAAAAGAGTGAAAGTGATTAAGAACAAATGCTCTGAAAATTTAGTATACAAGTAGGAAAGTACAATGTCACATCATAGAAGAGGTGGGCTGGAAGAAAAAGGCCATGGAAAGGACAGGTTACCTAAGGACAAAATTCTCTGTTGGATTTGGTAACTGTGAGGCCAATGAAACTTTAAACAGAGGTTTAACATAGCACCGTAGGCCATAAACCAGGTTATAGTTGGTTGAATACATGGTAGATGAAAGAGGTGAAAACAAATGCCTCATTTTTGAGCAGCTTTGAAGAGGACAGAGCTCGGTTGCTAAAGTATGCTCAGCTTCACAGTAACAGGCTAATAAAATAGAAGAAATTTGGGAACTTTTATAAACTGAGGGGGAAAAAAGTAGAGCTGAAGATGTTGAAGTTATAGAAGAAAGAAGGAATGGCATGAAGCAATGTTGAAGGAATGTGGAGAAAATGTCAAATGCACAGGTCTGGCTTAAATAGTAGGATCACCTTATTCTCTGAGATTAAAGAGGAAGAGGTTCAGGGATTAACACTGAATGTGCTTGAGTCCAGTAACTTCATTTTTTTTTTTCTTGGTGGAGAAGAGTGCAAAACCAAGTTTAAGAAATGAGGCTTGGGTACCTTTAACAATATATTCATTTATTTCTCTAATTCTATCAAATACTTAGCTTAAATCTTTTCATTTCCAGGTATAATTCTATAGTCAATGGTACTATCCTATCCTTTGTTTGTAAGTTTTGTGTAAAAATTGTCTGCATTTAGAACAGTTGTCCTAAGTGATGTCTGAAAGCATTATACTTTTTGGTGGGGGTGGAGTGGATTGCCTGGATGTATTTTGAAAACATCCCACAGGAGCCACTAATCTAGAGTATATTCGGAACTTGGATTTAGTTTTATCCTCAAGGCTCCCATCTTGCTTTTTTTGGAAGCAAATTCAGTCTCATGCATTGGTTAAAAAAAAAATAAGATTTTATCTTTCAGAACTTATTGGCCTCATTCTAACAAGCAATTGCTACTTTGGTTAAGAAAACAGCTTTTAGTTTAGAACATATTTCTAGTAAGAGAAATTAAAACTCTTTATGAGGATCTCTTACCTGCATGTTTGGTGTTGGAACTTCTTTCCTTTTAACAAGCATTTCTGTGGACTTTCTGTACATTCACAGGCACATTTTCCAGGATTTAGGGGGAGATTTCTGGGGCAGGTTCTTTTACATACACACTGGCACGTGTTGTCATCAAATTCTCGGTTGGCCCCACATTGGCTGGGGAAGAGTTTGTTTTTACAGACACACTGGCATGAGTTTCTGTCTAGTTCTTTGTGGGGTCCACAGCTGGCAGGCCGAAGCCCCGCTCTGCAGACACACTGACAGGTCTCTTCATCCAGTTCCTTGTTTGGTCCACAGATGTCATGGAATCCATCTGTTGAGTCTAGACAAACAGTCAGAGCATCTTTACTATACCTCACTTGGTTCTGGGTGTGGCATGAAACAAAAGCTTCTAAAAGCATCTTCCTTTGTATGTTTTCCCTCAAAGGATTGTGTACAAACATGAGTATGTTCCTTTACAAAGGAGTTCAAAATAATACCAATGCGAAGTAGAAAATGTACTATTCTTTAGTCACTTATTTCAAAGAATGATGAATATTGTACATGTGGTTTTAATAGTAGAATATGTTAATCACAATATAGACCCTTGGCATTTAGTCTTTAAAATATCATTCTGCTTACCATCTCCAGCATCCGAGGAAAACATAAAATCTTCCTGAGCCAGGCATCTGCAGATGTGATTATTCCACATGTAATTGGTGGGGCAAGTCCTGTTTGCCACCTGGCACCTTTGGAAGAAACAGGTGAGGTTTAGCAATGGTGTGACTGGTACCTAGAAGGGACCATCTCTGCTCACATATGTATCAAAATAATGCTTATAAAAAAGCTTTAAAAACATAAGAATTATGAAATAAAATGTGAATGTTTTCTTCCAAACTATCTCTACCTACAACTGCTATCAAATTCCAACCCCAGAGGTGATCACTATTTGTGGTATGGTCATATAGGACACCAGATTTTATCTTTTTAAGGCAAACATGTGGATTTGTATAATCATATAGGGTTTTAGCTTGTGAAATATATAAGGTAAGATCTTTTACTTTGAAATTTATTTTTTCTATTATACAATATCTCATGGACAATTTTATAAGTCATTGAATAGAGTTCTGCTCCATTATTTTTGGTGGCTATGTAATATTCCATACAAACGATGTATCATTATTTGTTTTATTTATCTCTTAGGTAACTATCTACATCATTTCCAATTTTGGCTTTTCCAAGCAATGCTGGATGAAACATCTATGTAAAATGTATCTTTACTGACTTATTTCTGAATCACAGATCCCCATGTTGTAAAGGCTCCAGTAATGCAAAATTTCCACTCTGTACTCCACCAAAAAGTTATCAAAGATATTTTGTTTTGTTGTTGTTCTAGCTCTTTGCTTCCTTCCTTGCCTCCCTCCTTTCTTCATTTGCTTCCCCTCCTTTCCCCTTCCTTCCTTCCTTCCTTCCTTCCTTCCTTCCTTCCTTCTTTTAGTAAAAATTATGAACCTACAGGCTTCAATCAAGTACACCAATTGCTCCTTTGATGGTCCAATGGCCCCACTGTTGCTACCTGAGACCCCTCTCTGTTGGTGCCCACGTGACGTGAGCCCTCTCTGGGGTGAACATATATCACAAGCTCAGCTTGCTCATTTTCTCCTCCACACCTGGAATCATCCATTTCTTCAGAAGCCCTAATTCTTTTTGTTGGAAAACAGTGTTTTAGAGGCTATCATTTGAAATCGGAAGTGTTTAGTGCCATCACATCACATTACTACTAGATCTTTTCAGGGGGCAGAGCTAGAAAAATGCATGTATATCCTGTAGAATGTTCTCCTAGTTAATGTTTACCCAGTAGAAGGATTTTTGGTTTTAAATATCCTAATTTACAGAATACATACCAACTTCTCACTACCTCATTTTTTCATCTAATGTTGGTGTAGACATCAAATGGAAGTATTTATTTATGTCTTTCACACTCTATAATATTGTAAACAACTTTATGTGCTGGAAGAATGTTGAGTTACATTCCAAATTGATTTTAGAACAGAGTAAGAATCCTATGTAGCCACCTTAACATGTGCATTGAGTATAAACAAACAGGCCATTTGCTAAGAAAGTTTTGCAGTCATACTCAGTGTGACAATACATCTTTCTTTTAATAATAGCCTGATAACTCTTACAGCATCGCATGAAGGAATTTTTCAATAGAAAAACAAGCAAACCTGCATTTTGCAACCAAAATGCAGCTTCAATATCTTCCTTCAGCTTGAACATCATTTCTGAAGATTGACCAAAGCTTTCCTGTCCAGCAGTCACTACAGCATGTACTAGACATAGGGAAGGTCTCTTCATTCCTCTTAATATGACAGTTTGTCTAAGATTGCCCACTTGTCCTCCATCCACCCATCACCTTCTGCAAACTGCAATGACTGATTTGACCCTTCTTTGTCCCTTCTTGAGTTTCTTCAAGAGTCATGTCTCCTTTAGCATGGTGAAAAACAGTGTATTATGGGTCTTTTATTTAAATGTTGACTTTTAACTTTTTGATTGCTGTGTTACTTGCTATGCTATGCCATAAAGTAACAATTTCTCGTACAGCACACACACAGTCCATGTAACTAGATACAAAGCAACTGTATGTTAGTAACAGCAATAATTGCTGGATGATTAAGAAACAATATACAATTTAGATTTTATCAAGATAGTTTGTCACTTTTCTACAGGCGTTATTAGGTATCAATTATTCTACAAGAAATAGCTATGTTTTGGTTTACCTTCCACTCACTATAATTGTTACCATTTAGAACAACAGAAACATGCTCTCAATATCTATTTTTGGGAATAGATTACTGATCTCAAGCAAGAGATTCTTGTGTATATTTTTAGAGAAAACATTTCATACTGTTACCTCCAAATCCAATTAACATTACTGGATTTTAATGTACTACCTTGACTTCATACTAATAACTTCCATGAAAACCTTGGCTTCTAACCGTCTTCATATAAACTGTCATTTGTTTTATCCTGAATATATTATGTACTTTTGTGCTTTTACTTTTGAAAATGTCAAACATGGATGTAATTATAAGAGTTAAGACTATGAGAAAAATATACAGAGAAGTTCTGTATCATCAGCAAGTTTCTTTTTTTAGCTTTTTGGTTTATATTTTCAGGGTATCTTCTTGCCAAAAAATTGTATATATGTTTTTTCTCATTTTGTTACACAGATGATAGCATCCCTTACACACTATTGTAAACCTTGTTTTTTCACTTACCAATATTTCCTGGAGAACACTGTACCTTCCTACTAATTTTAGGGAATTTCAAGGGCAAGTCTCTACTCATTGCACATTTTTGTCAATATTTTCTTGGTTAATCATGAACGTATATTGTTTTAGATAAAATGCAGACAGTCAGTACTTACCAATTGTCCAAAAAAGTATCATCATTTTTAAAATTTATATCCTCTTGATTGTTAGTGTCCTTCCATCAAATAAGTTACAACTTATGTTAAGTTCTATAATAGCAATGCAATTATTCCTGGCTGCATGAAACTCACAATCTTCTTCTATAAATGATGGCACAACCATTTTGGTCATGTTGCTTCAATGTTGATTGATATATGGTTTAAGTGACACACTGCCATGTTGGCATCAAGTGGTCATTATACCGTGTTGGTAGAAAGATATCTTTCACTTTACCAACATGTGATTTATATTGCCACTACCTAAACCAGTGCTATTCCAACTGCTGCTTGCAACCCATTAATGAATCATGAAATCAATGGCATGGGCTCAGAAATGCATTTTAAAATGTAACAGAAGGATATATAATAAAAATAATAAAATACAAACCAATAGAATGCATGTGATACTGACTGGTTCCTAAAGAAAGCACCCTGCTTCAAAAGTGAGAAGCAAGTTCTTGGCATTTAAAACTTCTCATGTAAAAATGGGGGGGGGGTCAAAATTTTCAAAATATTGTTATGTTAGAATGAAAGGAAATGTGGTCATGATGGACAGAAGGTTTAGTAAAATTTGGTTATCTCCTTTACATTTTAATCTCCAAAGCATTTCTCCTTACTGAAGTTTCTCTTCTAGTTCTGAATATTAAAGTGTTTAATACTTTAAATTCAATTTAAAGTGCATAAATGCTTTAAAGGTTTATGGTTTTTTTTTGTATAGTGTATTTATAAAACACATTGATTCAAAGACATTTTGTCTGCAAAGCAGGGAATTGCACAATTATTTGCAAGGTATATATACGTTGAGAATCATGTGAATAAACTAACTTTCCTATCCCCTGACTGACCCCACCACACTCACACAGACACAACCACAATCCTGCCTATAACATGTATGAAGGATAAAGATGCTTTTACCAGACTTGTTTCATTAATTATTTTCACAGCTTCACTTGACTTTCGTTTGGCAGCTATTGCTTTTTGCTGGTTAAAATCAGATGACAAAAATATGAGTATATGCGTTTTTCAAACTAAAGAACAATTAACGTTAAAGAAAATCTTATTTGCGTTTATCTCTCCTTGGAAATATTAACAGATAAATGTGTTCCAAATATGTTCTGCTACATTATATTCTAAATGTTGGTTAATAATTACTAGCTCTTATACTTTGAACATCATAGCAGGCTATTTTGTGCATGCTATTTTTGTGATTCTTTCATATTCTACACTTTTTGGCACTGAGGTTTTCCTACACTTGGAGATTTCTTGACTCCTCAAATTCACATTTAAGGAACTAAAACATGCTATCACCTTTTGTTTGGCCTTAGAACTGAGCTGAAATGTTATTCTTTTTCAAAGAGCTATAATCTGCTATAATGTTTGACACACACACACACACACACACACACACACACATATATAATATTCATGCATTTTTCCAGCTTTATTGAAGTATGATTGATAAATATTGTACATATGTAAGTTATACAAAGTGATGTTTTGGTATATGTATACATTGTGAAATGATTACCACAATTAAACTAATTAACATATCCATACCTCAGAGAGTTACTGTGTGTGGGGGCCTGGGAGGGTGTCGTGAGAATACCATTGAGTAGAGTAACTATGCTGTACTATACGTTAGGTCTCCAGAGCATATTCACCTTGTAACTGCAAGTTGTCACCCTCTAACATTTCCCCATGTCCCCCACCCCCAAGATGCTGGTGACCACTCTTCTATTATGTATCTATGAATTCTACTTTCCTAGATTCCATATATAAGGGAGATCAGCAATATGCATCTTTCTATGTCTGGCTTATTTTACTCAGCATAATTTCCTCCAGGTTATTTCATGTTGTTGCAAATGGCAGGATCTTTGTAATATATTTCTAATTGAAAAAAATTAACTGCACCTTGATTTATGTTAAACTACTTATTGATTTACTTCCCCAGATCTCTCTTAAAATACTTCACAGATCATTCAAAATGAATAACATTAATTTAATGTGAATTCAACTGTAACACATGACTTTTTTGAAAAGCAAATTATTTCTATAGATACGAACTGCATTATTAATCAAGTACTCTCATTGGAAGCTCTTTTAATAAGGTTTTTCACAATAACACAGCAAATGAAAATTTGGCTTACTATGTGGCACCTATGGTTCCATAGCTGTGTCCCTCAAATAGCCTTCCTACCCCTAGTCTTGTTCAATGGGAAGTGTGAGCCACTAGCATTAGTGAAACCCGTGTTTCAAGGCAGGTACCATGAGCTCTCATATACTCCTTCAGAGCATCTTCATGTTATTCAATGGGTTATCCAACAGGATGTTCGTACCTTATTAAAGAAACAAATAGGCCGGGCACGGTGGCTCATGCCTGTAATCCCTGCACTTTGGGGGGCCGAGGCGGGTGGATCACGAGGTCAGGAGATCGAGACCATCCTGGCTAACACGGTGAACCCCGTCTCTACCAGAGATACAAAAAATTAGCCTGGCGTGATGGCATGTGCCTGTAGTCCCAGCTACTTGGGAGGCTGAGGCAGGAGAATGGCATGAACCTGGGAGGTGGAGCTTGCAGTGAGCTGAGATCACACCACTGCACTCCAGCCTGAGTGACAGAGCAAGACTCCGACTCAAAAGAAAAAAAGAAACAAATAAGCAAAATCTGACTATATTAATAATCTTGATAAATAGCAAAATAGGGTTTTGGTTTTCAAATGCCAACTGCTGATGTTATCTGAACTTGAAACCTGTAATTATATTATGAAGAATATAGATACAGACCCTTCTTGCCCAAGCTTTCTGTCTGAATAGCAGCTGGAAGAGCAACTATATTCTTTCATTGTCAGAGCCACAGAACGCTGGGTAAAAATGCTTCAACAATTTTGTACCAAATGTCTTTGAATTGTCGTGTTCATCTTGAGTTTGTTATGCCTGATGCTTGTATACACTTGACTATGTACCTATGTACACAGAGACTGATTTGCTTATACTTTGGAAACAGCAGTTAATAGTGAATGGAAAGTGGTTACATAAAAGTGGCCTTTATATTCAACATTATTAAGTAACTTCTTCAGTATTACAGGTAGAAATCAGAAATACATACATTTTAGGTTTCATATAAATTGTTAAAAAGGCACACGCTTAATAGTATGTACCAAAGAACACATAGACTTATCTTCCGTTCTATTGATTTTTATTGATTCCGCATGAACTTGTGTTTGTGTCTGTTGTGTTACTGTTTGGAAGTGTTCCGTTAGTCTACTGACAGGGAGAACAGTGGACAGAGCTGGGGTTTGTTCAGACATTAAAGGAAAAGATGGCGAGTAGGATGAATCAATGAAAACTCCATAGTTGTAACAATTTTGCCACTCTCAATATTTGAAAGGCTAATACAATCATTGCATTAATTTAAAACATGGGTTTAGGCTGGGCATGCTGGCTTACGCCTGTAATCCCAGCAGTTTGGGAGGTCGAGATGGGCAGATCACCTGAGGTCAGGAATTTGACACAAGCCTGGCCAATATGGCAAAACCCCATCTCTACTAAAAATATACAAATTAGCCGGGTGTGGTGGCACGTGCCTGTAATCCCAGTTACTCAGGAGGCTGAGGCAGGAGAATCGCTGGAAACCGAGAGGCAGAGGATGCAGTGAGCTGAGATCACACCACTGCATTCTAGCCTGGGCAACAGCATGAGACTCTCAAAAAAAAAAAAAATTGTGTTTATATGTTTAATTTTTTCCTTTTTGTCTGAGTATAAATTAAGCAGTAATCTGCCACATACAAAAGTTCACCTAATCTAAGACTGACTTGGATATAAAACATGTCACATTGTGTGGTTACCAACTGGCTAAGTACAGGATTTAATTGAGTTGGAAAGCCACCAGAACTGGGAATGGGGACACAGGGAGAGTAGGATAAGTATGGAAGTTTGTGATTTTCTGCTCTATTATTTTTTATATTTTCTTGGATATACAAGCTTGAGAGAAGTATTGGCAGGTTGAAACAATGGAAATTCCATGGTAACTGGATTTATCAGCTTGTAATGTAATTCAAGGATAAGCAACCAGGAATTAAGAAAAAACGTCCTTCAACAACAGCCTCTGGTCTTATTACCTTGTAACAGCCACACGTCATTAACAGAAAAACAAAAACAAAACAATGATGACAATAAAAACATGTTATGAGGCTATAAGAGTTGATATGACATCAAAGTGGCTGGTTGATGCCAGGAATACAGGGGAGGGAGAAATGAACAGGTGGAACACGGAGACTTTTAGGGCAGTAAAAGTATTCTTCATGATACTGTAATGATAGACACATGTCATTTATACATTTGTCAAAATCCACAGAACTTACACCCAAAAAAGAGGGAACCCTAACGTAAACTATGGATTTTAGTTAACAATAACATGTCAGTACTGGTTCCTCAACTGTAACAAATGTACCATGCTAGCGCAAGATGTTAAAAATAGAGGAAATTCGTGGAAGAGGATAAGATGTTATATGAAAAATCTCTATACTTTCTGCTTTTTCTGTAAACCAAAATGGTTAAAAAATGTCTATTAAATTTTAGAAAAAAACTGGTAAATCTGGTCTAATATGATATTTATTAACAAAAATTGTCCATGTGTTTGGTTGAATGTAACTTTAAACTTTATGACAATCTTTGATCTAATAGCAACCAATTCTAGGCAAATCACTGCCATAATCTCAGTGCAGAGATATATTGATGCAATCTCCTCAGCTGTATATATTTTGCTGTTATTTCTCACAATCTATCAGCAAGTCATAGGAATGCGATGCTTTCAATTATCGTATTTTAGAAGGTAGAAACGAGACTGTCCAAAGGCAGGCAAACTATTTATCAAAGTTACCTTCCCTTTAGAAAAACAGTAATGCTCACAGCCTGGAATCTCTTTCCTGAGTTCCACTGGTAAATCCATTCATATTAACAGGTGATCCTTTGAAGTGTGAGACAAGGTTTACATAATGAGCTTTGTAGGAAAGAGGATGAACAGACATATGACTTATGATTTCAAAAATAACTGCATATGGACATAAAGATTTTGAACTGGCAAAGAGAATACTCTCAGGGCTGACTAAAGATGCATATTTTAAAATGCTGAAAAACGGTAGTTTCTGATAATTTAGTACAAGACTGTGGTCCAATTAACTGGAAGCTCAGCTATCTCTCCATTTCTGCTCTGATACAGTTTATTAAATTAATGTTATTATGCTATTTTGCTTCATTCTCTTTTGGTGAAGCCATAATGTATAACCTTCAAATTAAAAAGGAAAGAGTGAAGCATTATGGCTAAAAGTAAAACTCATGGATATTTAAGTGTCTAGGCATTTGGACTGAGGATCTGTTAAAGATTAATAGACCAAAGACATTGAGACCTCAAGTTCCAAATCGAAGGTTTCCTTGGCTATAAATCTACTTTATTCCTTGGAAATAAGATGTATTCTCATAAGAATAAAATCTTCTTAAACAAACCCTAGTAAGTGTAACTTCTTGCAAGCAAGTAACTTTTACTGAGTAAACAATGTCAACATTTTAATAAACGAAATCAAAGGCAGCAAATAAATAAATAGGCAAATTAGCCTTCGGGCTAGGTTTATTCATTTTTTTCTCATCTTTTTCCATCCTTTTTCTCTTTTCCACCATAATGTGACTGTCTTCCAAATTGCAATAATACCTGTCTTCTATATTTATTATCCATTAAAAATAATTCAAGATTTCTTGGCTATGCTGAACATTTGTCTTGTCATTCATTCCTCTACCCAGAAACAACCTCTGCTCCCCTAATACTTCTACAGAATAGGTGACATTCCCTAGGCTGGTGCTCAAAGCTTTAGAATCACAGCATTGTCTTTTCATTTAATATCCAATTGCTTTCACAGCTCAAGATCCAAATTAATCTGGTTTATTAACTGTCCTCAGAACGTGTTATTTTCTTACATCTTTATGGACATTGTCCATGCTAACCAAGTAACTAATAAATTTAGCAGTATTAACTTCAAGGTCCTTGTCTATTTGACACCACTCTCTCCTCTTTGATTGTACTCTCTTGCTAATCTGTAGTGTATGTTGACTTCCCTATAGTACATTGTCACAGAATAAAAAGAAAAATAAAAACTTGTGTTTATTTATTTAATGGAATGCTATATAGTTATTAAATGAGTAAACCAGGTCTATAAATAGCAATATGACTGTATCTGTAAAACATAATCTCAAGAGAAAAAATGTAATGCCAACATTTTAACTTAAAATGCGAAACACTAAAAGCTGCACTGTATAATATCTCCTGGTATGTTAATACATCCAGTGCCATAAAAATAGAGAAGAGTGAGAATAATACAATGTTCGAGTGGTGGTTACTTCTGGGAATGAAGAGTGAAGAATGATGACTGGGGATTTCAGTTGTATCTTTAGTAAATATGACAAAAGAGTTGTTACATTCAAATTTTGGTAGAAGGGCAAATTTTGTTTTGTTTTTGTTTTGCCCTTGGTATTTGATATTTTTTAATTTGTAGAAGTTAATCATAAAGAAAATGTGGTATACATATACAATGGAGTACTATTTAGCCATAAAAAGAATGCAATCTTGTCATTTGCATCAACATGGATGGAACTGGAGGCTATTATGTTAAGTGAAATAAGCTGGGCACAGAAAGACACATATCTCATGTTCTCACTCATTTATGAGAGTCAAAAGGTGAATCTCACAGATGTAAAGAGTAGAATGATGGCTACCAGAGTCTGGGAAGGGTGGGTCAATTGTAGGGGAATGAAGAGAGGTTGGTAATGCATACCAAAGTACAGTTACATAGAAGAAACAAGTTCTAATATTCCATAGCACAGCAGGGTAACAATGGTTAATACATTTTATTATATACTTCAAAATAGCTAGAAGATTTAAAATGTTTACAACACAAAGAAATGATAAATGTTTGAGGTGATAGATATCCAAAATATCCTGATCTAACCATTACACATTATATGTATGTATCAAAATATCACATATACCCCATAAATACATATAATTATGTATCAATTAAAAACAATAAAAATGCAGTAATAACCATACCTCAAAAGAAATGGATTGTATTCCAATAAATTTAGTTCGAATCTCTGCTTTGCAACTTTTTTAGTTGTGTGACATTGGGGAAATCTACTTACCCTTTCTGATTTAGTTTCTCATGTGTAAATGCGAATTTCTTTCACTCTTTTGCTTTCTCCCCCCCTTTCTCAAAACACATTCTCCCTTACTGTGCCCAGATTATGGTAAGTTATTAGTAAATAAACATCTACATTTCATGTTGTCCAGCTAATAGAGTAAGTCCCAGTCATTCTTGAACCTTTCTAATATTTGGCACTTCTTACCAGTTCCTCCTTCCTTGAACTCATGTCTCTACTGGCCTTTGTGGTCTCTCTCTCTCTGTTGTTATTCTGATTGTTCTGCTTGCTTCTTCTCAGTCTCCTGTACAGATTGTTTCTCCAGATTATTGTGTCTGTTCTACCAATTACTGTTTCTTAAATATTGATTTCTCCACAGTTTCATCTGTGGTTCCTCTTGTCTTCTTACTTCCTATATTTCTTTTGGTTGAAGTCATCTTTTCCAATTGCTCTAGCACTTTGATGTCTTACAAATATTACAAGCACTCAAGCTAACGTGTAAAAACTCAGTTCTCCTTAGTTCCTCCTACGAACAGGTGCTCCTTGTCTTTTGAATATCATCCATACAGTTTCATCTTCAACTTCTCCCTCTTTACCATTCCCCATATACGGTTCCCAAGTCATATGCGTTCCTGTATTTCTAATGTCTTTTCCACCTCTTTTCTTTCCATCCCCATATCCACTGCCATGGCCACCATCTTTATTATTTCTCTCTTTGATTATTTCAAAAGATTACTCCTGAATTTTTCCACCTCCCATTTTGCTTCCTCTAATCCACATACTCCCTTGCCACCAGCCTGTTCTTTCTATAATACAAAACTGCAGATACCACATCTCTGCATATATATTTTTAGTGGTTCTCAAGAGACTTTAAGAAAGAGCCCATCCTAGGCTGTCATATGTGATTCTGTTGACCTCTCCAGACTCATGTATACCCTCTCTACTGTACCCATGTCTCCAGGACGCTTCCTCATCGCACTTATTTCACTGATTTCAGTTGTATGTTTACATGCCTGGCTCCAGAATGGAATTTCTTCCAGAGTAACAATTCTGTGTATCTTTCTATCTCTATGGTCTAGCACTTTATTAGTACCTAGTAGAAACACAAATGCTATTTGTTGAATGAGTGAATGAAGTACAGCATAGTGTTTTAGACACTTATTATATTAGAAATAATATGTTTGTTTGTACTCTGGTGCATGAATTCTTTTAGCTAAAGAATTGTATTATTCATTTTAAAAGTACCCCACATTTCCTAGTACAGTGTTATGGAGTCAGAAGACCTGGCATAAATGTCTCATGAATGAATAAAGAAACACTACTACCAAGCAGGAAAATCTAGGGGATCGCTGCTTAATCACAAATGGCTCCCTCCATGAAAAGACAGTCTCTACTAAAGGGCCATGGAAATACATGGAGTTGAATTTGAAGAAAATATGAGAGGAAATAATAGGAAAAAATAATCTGCTAGAACACCAATATGAAAATTGGTATCTAACTGTGTCTGCTAGAGAGAATTGCTACTTCCTCTGGCTTTTATGATACTTTCTGATATTGAGACTTGAAAGTTTTTCTGTAAATACTAGAAATGCTAGAAGATATTGGGGGGAACACATGGGTGTCAGAAATAAAATGATTTTAATTTTTATATTTTCTTGGCAGTTTTCTGGCTGCTTAGCATTGCACACATTAACATTTCTAAGACTCAATTTCCAAATTTGTAGGATGTTAGTAAAAATAGCAGCAATCATTTATTGAATGCTTATTATGTTTTAGGCACTGCGCTAATATTTAACATGAATTGCTGGTTATAAAAATCACAACATCCTTGAGTTAGGAGTTATTAGTATTACATTATGCTATTATACAGTATCAGATTAATATATAATATGGTATAATGTTATTGAACAGATTGATTTCAGTGAAGATTAGCTTATAAATATTATACTGTATGATGTTATACATAACATTCTTATGTGCTCTTTCGTAGATAAAAAAAATGTGTCACAACAAAGTTTAGAGAACCTACTCAAACTCAAAGAGAAATCAGAGAATAAATTCTCAAAACTGGAAGCCACCTACAGCATCCATACCCTTCGCTCTGTACTATGTGATGTGTATCAAAAATGGAGCTACCAGCAGTATTTGTATGAACATGAGGCAATGTGTGGCAGAGGCTTGGTGCTTTGTAATATTTAGTAAAATAAAACAATAATAATGTAACTATAATATTTGTTGTTCTTACTTGATTCTACGTGCTCTAAGTTCAGAGCCAGCCAAGTGCATCTTTTTCTTCTCTAACAAGATCTAGAAGTGTTCTTTATCTTAGTGAATCCACGTACAGCTTATGGATGACTCTGGGAAATCTCTCTCCCTAATGAATAAAAGATTTGACTTAACATGTTATTGTAAAGGTTTTTAAAAAATTACTATTTAGGCCGGGCATGGGGGCTCACGCCTGTAATCCCAGCACTTTGGGAGGCCGAGGCGGGTGGATTATGAGGTCAGAAGTTCAAGACCAGCCTGGTCAGAATGGTGAAACCCCATCTCTACTAAAAATACAAAAGTTATCCAGGCATGGTGGCGGGCAAGTGTAATCACAGCTACTCGGGAGGGTAAGGCAGAGAAGTGCTTGAACCCAGAAGGCAGAGGTTGCAGTGAGCTGAGATCGTGCCATTGTATTCCAGCCTGGTTGACAAAGTGAGACTCCATCTCAAAAAAAAAAAAAAACAACAACAACAACAAAAAAGAGAAATCTACTGTTTTAAACCTAAACTACTTTAAAAATTATGCTTAATAAGGTATTTTTTACCTAGAGTTTTCAAAAATCAATTTTATTGGGGAGTAATTTGCATACAATAAAATGCTAGTTTGAATTTATCATCTTTTCATAAGCTTATGTATCCACATTAACTACTGTTACAATCAAAATATAGAATATTTCCAACACCTCACCATGTTTCTTATGCCCCTTCCTAGTCAATCTCAATCCACATCCTCAAACACAAAACACACACTGAATTGTGTTCTCTCACTCTAGAGTACATCTGCCTCTTTTAAGGGCTTCATGTAAATCAAATCATACAGCATGTACTCTTTTTAGCCTAGTGTACTTCACTCAACTCAGTGTCTCTGAGATCCTTTTATGTTCTTGTGTGTATCAGCAGTTCATTCTTTTTACATTGCTCAGCAATGTTCCACTGTATGCATATACTAAAATGTGTTAATCCACTCATCTTTCATGGGCATTTGAGTTGTTTCCAGTTATTGACTAATAAAGAACACATTTGTACACAAGTTGCTGTGTATAAATATGTAGCTGTTAAATTCATAAGAAACTGTCAACTGTTTTGTAAATTGGTTGAACAATTTTAATGTCCATTGATGACATATGAGTTTTGGTTGCACCACGTTCTAACACTTGTTTTTGTCAGTGTTTTTAATTTTAGTCACTGTTGTGGTGACTGTTCTTCTTAAATCTTAACTAATGTTAGAATTTCATAACATACTTACATGTCCATCATATATATATTATCACTAGTGTAGCTTTTATTAAATTGTGGGCCATAATTCATAATGGGTTGAGACCAATATTTTCACAAAGAAAAACAGAAAAGAAAAAATATTTGCGTATATCACATGTAATATGGCAAATATTCATAAAAGAAGTAAAATCATCCCTAAGGGGGTAAAAATTGGGTATGAGGCCGGGGTGGGGCTGAAATCTTAGTATCTCAATGATTTTTGTCTCTCCAAAACCCAAGAAAATAATATTCCTTAATACTTAAATTCTCTTGGATTTTATTGGCCATTACACAAATAGCATTGGCAATGGAACATACCCCAAGTATTTGCAATATATGAGCTATGAAATGGTGGTGACTAGATGGCTGTGACTGGAGGATTTTCTCTTGATTGACTGAGTGATTTCAAAGTCATTTACTAAGTGGTACCTATGTGGGCCTATTGGCTGCCATTGGTTGTCCAGTGGATATTGCTTATGCTTGGTCCTTGGTGCTTTCGTGTGTGACTGGAGCTTTGAGAATTAAATAATAATAATTTATATTTTATTATTAATTCTACAAATGTTAGTCATACCATTACATGTAAAATGATGTAAAGAAAAAGTTGGCAATATCTAAATTAATATTTATCAGCTATATAAAGTTAAAAGTTGTTTTCTCGTACTGAGCAAAGTTAATAGTTAAGCTCTCCAAACATTTTTAAAGAAGTTATTTAAAAAAGTATTTTACTTTTGCTGGAAAAATAGTGATTTTGAATGATTTTATAAATTATTATATTTGTATTATATGTTGATATGAATTGCTACTTTGCATATGTAATTTGAAATAGATTACCTTAAGTTTCTTGGCAAATACAATTATAAATTTATGTTAGCTGTTAAGAGAGAAAAAATTTTTAATTTAAATGTTAATTTAAACATTTTATTTTGTCTTTTAACCCTATATTGAATAGAAAAGTAAACTTCATACTTCCTTTTTATATAAAGCACAGATATACATATAGTGTAAAGAGGGACAGAGTATATTTGTGATATTAAAATTTTATGGGGAAAGTGATTAGGAAAAAAATGTTTATAAAAAGATCCTTGGGGTTGTGATAATGAGAAAGCTTGAGCAGCACTATAATTAAGGACAATACTTTTAAATGATAATTTGTTTCAGTTTAATGCTCATACATAACTAATTACATGTGAAGTTATCTAGCTATCTAATTTAAAACTCTCTAATATTGACATATATATATATACACAGACACACACTATGTGTGTGTATATCACACATCCTGGTTTGGAATATAAAATGTATTTCTTACTGTAAATAGTGGTTTTAAAAATACTGGAAAACACATGGATGAGGAAATGAATCAGACTTGGATATTAATGGTAATAATAAATCTGCCCTTTAATGACTACCTTCTGGATACCAGACACTTGGCTAAGCACTGCATAAGCATTCAGTACTTCATTCAATCCTCTTTACATCTTTACAGTTTATATATAAGTAAACTGAGTTTCAGAGCCATAAAACACCTAGCCAATCATAAAGAATGAATTAATGGCAAATCTGAATTCAGAATCAGATACGGCTTACTCTAAGACTTAGGCTTTTTTTGCTGTAGCTTCCTGTCTCTTCTTGACCTCAAACAGTCTATAGGATACTTGTTATATGAATAAGTAATCATAAAAACATGGCAAATGCTATAAAATACATCCAGGAAATAAGTCATTTTATTTAACAAGCATTTATGTACATTGTTTAGCCAACAGCTTTGGAGTGTGATTTCCTCCTTCATCTGTAAAATCAGGCAAACGCTGCTGCTGACCTTCTAGATGATTTTGTTAAGGGTTAAATCAGACAATGCAGGTAAAGGGCTGAGAGCACAGGAACAGCTCATGTATTTTTGAGTATTGTTAGCTGAATGTTGCAGAGGACATAAACTTACTGGAAACACTCTCATAATCCAGTTCCACGTGCAGACCCTGATAAAGCCACGTGAGGATGAAGTTAATTCAGTGAGTGCTATGGGTATTCAAGAAGCAAAGGTGGCCGTGGTATTTAGACAAGACAAATGCAGGAGAAAGACCTTTACCTGAACTCTGAGAAATGGAGAGGGCTTTGGAAAGGCAGAAAACAAGCCAGGGCCAGAACAGAAACGAGATACAGAGCAGGAAATGAGCTTGCCGTTCTGGGAAGAGGACTTGGTGAAACACAGACTGGGTGAATAATGGAAGACAAAACAAGAAAGGAAGGCTGACACCAGAATAGGATGGTGAGATATTTCTGCTCAGTTCTTTGAGCAATTGAAAGTCACTGTTTCTGGTGAGATGAATGAAATGATGCCTTTTAAAGCTTACTTCATAAAACAGTGACATTATACAACAGGAGAAAGACTTGATGCTTGAAAACTAGTATGAACATCACTGCATTAAATCAAAGACATGCATAATGAAGTGGATGATAATGGCAGTGATGGAAATGAAATATAAGTTTAGCTTGGAACACATATCTCCTCCTCCTCCAAACTAATCAATCGTGTTTAGATGGAACAGAAGAAGAAGAAGTAATGACAACTGTGATTTCAAGGCCTCAAAGAAAATGAGAAAACACTGCCATGAATAATGTAGAAATAAAGGATTTAACAAGTCTTTCTATTTGTACTTACAGCTAATATAATTACAAACATAGCAATAGAAGATAGATTTAGATAAAATATTATAAGTCAAAAATATGGTTAGATCTTCAAACGTCACTTTGGAAACCATGAGTATGGAGATAATGGCTAAAACTCTCAGAATGAAGGAGTCACTGAGGGTTTCTGCTCAGGCTGAGGAACGTGAACAGAACTCTCGGGCCTGCAGGGATGAAACTGCACATACAGCATCCTCTTGAGTTCAGGTGGTAGTGGTCTCTTGCTTGTATTAGCATACATCTATTCATAAATGGAAGATCTTTGCTTTCTCACGTAAAAGGAGACAGCTATTACTCAAAGTAGGCTATCCTCCAGGTTTTCCTAAACTGTCCCTGGACAAACAAGGCGTCCCCCATCTGCCACACTAAGCAGAGCAGTACAACTTGATTCAGTGAGGAAGACCATGGTTTGCATATTACATTTATTGTTGAGTCTTTAAAAAATGCAAGGTTTTCTGAATTTTTTTTGTAATATATATGTTTTCTGATCAATTTATTTATACATTTGTTACAAATGTTAGAGTTATGTAAGTTTCATCCACATGCACTGCATATCCTAAGGAACAAAGGTTGCATCCCTACTTTGGGGCAGAAAGCTCTCAGGTCTTAGGTAGCAATGCATATGAATTCATAATCAACTATTCACAGGGTCAGAATATGATCATATAGGAGAACATGATAAGTTCTCCTATATGATCACATGAAGTATATGCGGCCATTTGCCCCTCCAAAAAAAAAAAAAAGGAAACTTGAATAACAAATAACGGTTTGAATATCAATTTGAAATGATATTAAGATAATTTTTTTCAAGTAATTAATCACTATTTCACTATTCAAATCTTGCTGAAATAAGAAACATGGAGGTATATATACATATATATACACACACACATATATATTTTTATATTTGAGATTGAAGAAAGCAACTGAATGCTAATAGATATAAAATTATTTACATTTACTTTTTTTTTGGCCTAAAATCTTATCAAGGCTGAAATGTTCTGAGCTTTAATATGATTTATGAGTTAGTATATCTGATTTCAGGGATGTTAAATCAATTAAGCTACCTTACTGATATTTTATGAACCCTGGTGGAATGTGTTTTATTTCACAGACATACTTCTTTTATATTTGAATTACGTTGCCTCTAAAATGCGCTTCCCACTGAATTTTAATTTTCAGTTTATTTTCATGGTATACTATACAAAATTTTGTCTTTGTTTTGTATTTGAAGCAGAGTATGCTATAGTAAATTTCACAAAGGTTATTTATAATAAACTTATGTTTACTTGAAAATAATGTAATATTAGTAGAGGATGCAGAAAAAATGGATTTAATTCATACTCACTGTGGTAGTGTTGCTGGCAGGGAACGTCTAATAATGGAATGAACTTGTCTGTAAACATCCAGTTTGGACATGCATCGGCAGGAAGTGTGATTGGCAAAACTGATTGTTACTGGTTTGGGGCCTTGAGAGAGAGGCACTGTAATTTCAAATAACTACAAAGAAGGGACAAAAAGAAGAAAAAATTATATAGATGCTATAAAGCACTTTTATGGTTAATACTGGAGTCCGAAAAAGAGTGAGATTAGCTCTATATAAGTAATACTGAATAATGTATGCAGGACGCTATGTTTTTTATGATTACAAAGTAAAAACTGTCTTGCTCCTAACCAGTATCTTTTATCAGAGTAATAAATACTCCATATGTTTATCTTATGTCACTAGTTATGAAGCGTATTAGAATTAGGATAACCAACTAATGATTACAGAGCAGAGACATGACAGACCAATGTGTTCAAGAAAAAAGAACTGTTTCAAAGTTACAGATTCTTTGACATGAACATTTAAAATATCCTAAGGATTTAAAAAGTGTCACACACACAAGCATCTTTGTGATTTAAGAGCAAAGCTATTGGCCACACAACCCAGAAATGCTTGGTTATGTCCTACTTTAAATAAACTGAATACACAGACATAAGTTACATAGATGTGGAGTTAATTTTTACTAAATTTCTACCTCAATGTAGTTTTATATTTATTTCTTACAAACTGATTACGTTTAAAAGAAAAAAAATTTATAATTTAATAGATAAAGTCATGTTTCCGCTATCTTGATAAAGTCATTATGAAAATAATGAGCTTGAAACAAGGTAGGAAATTTTACACAATTCTGAATTATAGTCAAAATTTAGTTTAACTGGTCTCCTTCTGAACACCTTATTTAGAAGAACTTCTCTTTTTCTCTTCTTTCTCCAAAAACAATGTTTTAAATTAAATATATAAATACATCATTGATTAAGTAAAACTAAGTAGATTTAAATTCCTAGGGTTCTTACACTCTAAAATCTTCATAAGCTACAATTTTTCTATCTTTTAAGATGTCTACGGAATGTGTGTTAAGAACTAGCACTACAGAAGACATATAAAGTGGTTTTAAAAAGAAGCAATTTTTAATAAACTTATAAAATTACTTATTTTTTATATTTGTATAATTTATAATTTGATTATTTAAGCTCTCTAATAATGTAGATGGTAGGAAGGTGTACCTAAGATTTTAGATCTAGTAGGCAGTCACATATGTGTGAGTTTAGGAGAGCCATTGAAAAGTCATGAACATTTAAGCTGTAATTGGAGTCTTGGACGTTGATGAGATTACTTGATGAGCACTCTAAATGAAACGAGAAAATGTCTAAGAATAGAAACCCGGGGCACAGGAACATCTATGAGGTGGGAAGAGGCAAAGGTACTAGTGAATATGTCTGGGAAGAAGCATAACAATGATGGAGCATCAGGAGGGGAGACTGTCAAGGGGTGCCAGAGAAAGAGAGGAGAGCTTCAAACAGGTGGTATGTGGTCACAGGGCCACATGTCTCTGGGAAATCAAATATAACAGGAATTGACAGGAGATAACCAGCACCTGGTGTGGTTCCAAGGGCTGTGGCAGGGCAGGGGCTGTAGGAAGGAAGCAGCAGTGGATATGGGGGACAAGAAGTACTCCATGTGACTAGAGGGAAAGGGCTCAAGTGGCTCAGACCAGCAGAAACAATTGTGCTTATACACACAGTGTTTGTAATCTGATATGGTTTGGATGTGTTTCTCCTCCAAATCTCATGTTGAAATGTGATTCCCAATCTTAGAGGTGGGACTTGGCGGGAGACGAATGGGTCATGGGACCAGATCCCTCATGAATGGCTTAGCACCATCTCCTTGGTAAGGAGTGAGATTTTGCTGTTAGTTCATGCCAGAGCTGGTTGTTTAAAGGAGTCTGGGACCTCTCCCCTCCCTCTCTTGCTCACACTCTGGCCATGTGACACACCAGCACCTCCTTCCACCAAGATTGCAAGCTTCCTGGGACATCACCAGAAGGTGAGCAAATGCCAGCATCATGCTTCCTATACCTGCAGAACCATAAGCCAATTAAGCCTATTTTCTTTATAAATTACCCAGTCTTGGGTATTCCTTTATAGCAATGCATAAACAAATAAGTAAGCACTGCAGGATTTGGCATTGTCTCCAGTGAAACCAGGCAGGTCAGAGCCTGATAGTGAAGGTAAGGCACTATTTGAGATAACTAACAGCCATTGTAGAAGATTTTATGTTTTCCCACCCCTAACCCTTGGCAGCATCATTCCTGCTCCCACTGATGGCTGCCCTTCCAAATTCTGCCCCAGCCTGTTTTCCAAATGGTAGACAGATTGCAGTGAGCAGTATCAGTGATCATGGAGAGACCTCATCCACGCCTAGGTAGATAATGTTCACAAATCAGGATCCACCCATGGGTACCAAGCATGAATTCAGGAACAGCAGCTTTGAAGAACATTCTGGTGAGATGAAGAATAGCTAATTCACATTAAGAAAGCGTCTTCCTGGAAAACTAAGTGTGCCTCTATGCTTTCAAAGGCTACAAGAAATGTGTTTTTGAATATACTGACTAAAAGAATAAGGAGGCAGGTAAAACAGCACTAAAACCAAATCACTGTTTAGAGAACTGTCTTTTCCTCTAAGGTGAAGACTTTTATAAGTGATAAAATGGAAGTACAGTTGGAGAGAAAAATTGTATTGCAGTTTAACTACTTAAAGGAAATAAAGGAAATCAAAACATAAAATAAAGGAATAAAAATCAAAATCTTAATAACTGATGTCTCATTTCTCTTTTATGTGTCTAAGAGGCAATTGGCAGGCTGAATTCAGTTAATTTTATCAAAAGGAACAGAGACTGAAAAATTAAAGTCAAAAAAATTTTTCTTCTCTTGAAACACATCCTCTATCCCCAAATTTTGACCTGCTACTTGACACCAGTGTGAAAAAATTTTAAGAGTCCAGAGAAAGATACCTTTGATAATATTAAAAGTAGAAAGAGTCTTGATAATTGAGTTTTATTTATCTATCAACTTCAGGAAAATTAGTAATATCTACCGGGAGTACGCTGTCTGGGTATGTAGTAAGATGTAATTGTACCTATACTAGCTCTTGTCACATACTAAAGAGGCCTCTTCAATTTTTCAGATTCTTTCTGTACTGGTCTCATGTGTATATATCGATTGACTTACTGTTATCATGTATAAATGATTACAGTTTCGACTGCCTTTTCAATAAATATAGTAAATTCTATTTTCCTGTTTACAGACCCCTTCATTAATTTTTACATAGCTATATTTAATCCCTATGTTACTAAGGATTTCCATAAGCATTTTTTCCTAATTAGATACTATATGCTTCAAAAATATACATTTTTGAACTGACAAAATAATAATTAGAAGTGTATTATAAACACGCATGTCCCCGTCCCAAAATAAATACACATCATTTTTCAAATCACTGGCAACTTCCCTACTCCACTAAATATGTAAGAATAAACAAGAGTTTACTTAGTCTTGAGAAACAGACATTAATCAGAGTCCTGGATCTTCAATTTACTACTTCTGAGACTTGGAAAAATTAGCCAACTTCCCCAAGCCTCCATTTCATTACCTATAAAATAGGGATAATGATAATGGTGATTTCAGTGTAGTGTTTGGATTTCTCTTCCTCCTCTTCTTCTTCTTGTTTTTTATCATCATTCACATCAGCCAAGATTTAAATTTTTGTTAAAGAAACTCCAAATTTTAAAATTTCTATTTAAAATCTTTTCCTTGTTTAGTTTTCAATAACTATTTGTTGAGTACCTACATGATATCAAGCTCCTTGCTAGAATCTCAGGATAACAGTCATCAGTAATGACCTTGCCTCTATGCGGCTGATCAGAAACCTAACAGTGAGGGCCGGCTGTGGTGACTCACACCTGTAATCCCAGCACTTTGGGAGGCCGAGGTGGGCAGATCACTTGAGGTCAGGACTTCAAGACCAGCCTTGCCAACATGGTGAAACCCCGTTTCTACTAAAAATACAAAGATTAGCCAGGTGGGGTGGCAGATGCCTGTAATCTCAGCTACTTGGGAGGCTGAGGCAGGAGAATCTCTTGAACCTGAGAGGCAGAGGTTGCAGTGAGCCCAGATTGTGCCACTGCACCTGCACTCCAGCCTGGGCAACAGAGGCGGACTCCCTCTCCAAAAAAAGAGAAAAAAGAAAAAGAAAAAAGGAAAAAAAAAAAAAAGAAATCTCATGGTGAGGGTGAATGAGAAAATACATATACACAGAAAGAGATACTATGGTAGAATTTCTGAAATACCAAATAGCTTACCATAAACACTGGAGTTTAATTCCCTTATGCAATTTGTTCTTGCCATTAAATAATGATCTGAACTAACACAGTAACTAGAATTTTCTCTCAAAAGAGTTTAGATCTAGCTAAACATATCAATGTTTGAAACAGTAAGTAGATTATTTTAAGAAAACATGAATCATGATACTATTGTCAGACTATTTTGTGCTTTATTGTGTATATAATAGTATTTTCTGTTCTACATTTAAGTTCATAGAGCATAAACTTTATGTATTATGTTCAGCACTAGCTAATAACTCCAAGTATGTATGTTTATTTAGTAAATACTGATTGATGATGTATTTAACTGATGATATAATCTATTATAATTTGATATTTTGAAAACTATAATTTTTCTAAAACAGTTTTATAAAATAAAGTGAATTGTTCTGGAACAATAAATGCTATTAACTTGTGTCCAATGTAGGACACAAAAAAAGTTGTAATAATACAATTCATTATGGAGTCTGATGTATACTTTAGGCATATAATACCAGCTGCTGGTTTTGGAGAAGATCAAAAGGACATATAAAAAACAGTAATTAAGCAAGGCTGGCAACTGGAAAAAACATCTGACTGTATATTCTGTAAAACTATAATAAACAAGAGGAAATGGAAAGTGTTTCCAACTGAGAAGTTCCCAGTTGTAATCTACTGGCATTCTTTAATAGGAATATTTAATAGTCAGTTCTCACCAACAAGAATGGACATCAAATAAAGCCACATTTTGAAACAATAGGTTGTTTACAGCAGCATAACAACGGCTGTAAAGCAACAATTCCTACTTGTACTTATCTTGCAGGCTATTCAAGAAAAAGGGGTAGAACTTCCTTACTGAGAAGATCTTGAGTTATAATTTAGTACTAAATTCTAAGCAATGTTTGTGTGGATACAAATATGACACAAAAAATGCCTTCCTCTAAAACACCATTATATCCTAAATATAACCAGCTTCTCTTCAGAACAAATCTCACTACCATATTTAATTTAAATATAAATATTCTAAACTTTAGTCCATTAAGTACATATATATGTACCCCCTGAAGAATATGATTAATAACTGTGAAATCAGATTTTAAAACTACACAACATTTAAAGAAATAATCCCCCAAAATGGGAAAAAGTCTTAGCATTTTGACTTAGCATTGCAACCACATGGCTAGCTATAAAAGGCCTGTGGAACTTAAATTGGGTTTGGGAAAGAATATGGAATAACAGATAGCCTAACAGATTTAAATCTGTTACTGAATTAATTTTAACATATTGTTATGCATAAAAAGTATACACAGTACCACAATTAAAATAAAAACCTCAATTGAAGAGTTTTAGAAATACTGAACAAAATATGTGAATCTCATTGTACCTTGGATTGGAAAAAAGAGGTGTTTTTCACAGATGCATTAATTATGTTCTTAAGGCAAATGTTATTCTTAAAGAAACTTCTGATAACTGGTACTGGTATAGAGTTCTTTTTCCACATCAGGATAAAACCTGATTTCTAACAACTGTGCTTGCCAAATATTAACTTGCTAAAGATACAATACAAATCACGTTCCACTTGCTGAATGCATAGGAATGTAATAAATTAATTTTCCAGACTGCTGCAGTATTCTGTTTAATTGATGGAAGAAATATCTCTGA
Organism: Macaca thibetana thibetana; assembly: GCF_024542745.1. Taxonomy (NCBI): domain Eukaryota; kingdom Metazoa; phylum Chordata; class Mammalia; order Primates; family Cercopithecidae; genus Macaca; species Macaca thibetana. The sequence goes on along the minus strand of NC_065582.1, from coordinate 13,290,623 downwards.
CTGCAGTGCAAAATAATACCTCTAATTTCATTATATAGTTGCATATTTTACTTAGGTTTAAGTATTTTTTGTTGTAAAATTTTATGAAACATCCAACTTAAATATAATCAAGCATGTCTTTCCTAATATACATGCTCATATTATTGCTTTATAAAATAATGAAAATGAAGTAGCTGCTTGTTTTCAAGATGGCAATGTAGAATTTAAAATAATGCTGCCTCTATATATCAGAATTAGCTCACAGCGACCTAGCTTCCAAACTAAACTGGCTTCTTTAGTCTGGCACTAATGAACACAGCAAAGAACTTCTAGTTTCTTGAGCTTGGTTTAACCCCACCATTTTCAAGGAGACTCCAGAGATTGAGTTGTTTTTCTTTATTCTTTCCTAGATTTAGTAAAATATATAAGGTAAATACTAATATTCAAGTAACTTTTTAATCCAAATGTGTGCCTCAAAAGCAGATGACTTTCATCTGCTTTCATCACCAAATAATTTATCCCCTGCAAAATTCATTTTCTACTTTTTGGTTGTATCTCTTAAATATACAACTTCTCATAAGAAAATATACTCAAAGTGTATGTTTATGAAAGAGGTGGAAAAGACATCCAATCTACTTAACTTTTCAAAGCCACTTAGATATTTGTGTGGAGAACTTTGAAGCAGTTTTTATCGATTAGTACACTTTGGAATGCACAGTGCATATGTTTTTACTTTTCAATGAACAGCTGGCTTCCTCACACACTCTGATAACCTCCCCTTCACTGAGCCCCATGAAAAGAAAAAACATTTCTATGAAGTATCTATAAAAAAAACATGAGTTTACCATTACCTAAGGTACACTGTCCTTACAATTTCTATCATTCCAATTGGTGACTTTGCTACAAAATGTGCCTGGAACTCTTTTAACAAAATGAAAATTCTTTTTTTTTTTTAACCTTAAGAATATATAGCAATAAGAAATTTCCTTTTATATTTGAAGGAAATCATCACACACTCCCATTCATATTACATTGATAATGCAATAAATTGAATAAACTCAGGAAAAGGTTCTACTTAAGTACACGTTTGCAGAACTTGGAATATTAGTAACTATGTGGGAACACTGCCTTCTTGCTTTCAGAAATTTTAGGCCTCGACCTCCCTTGGTTTGTAAACATCCCGGATATGCATTTCCATAAGCCTTTGTACTTTTCTTGCACAACACTTAAACTACTTTTAATTACTTGATAAATGTTGATTTCCTTTGCTAATTTGTTAGCTCTATTAGGGCAAGATCTATACATCATTATACACCTACACTTCGTGCATAGTATGCTTTTAGTACCTAGTATGAAGCACCACATAATGGGTGTACAGTATGCACTTGCCTAACTGAATTTAAATTAAAACTATTTGCCAGGTGCAGTGGCTCACGCCTGTAATCCCAGCACATTGGGTGGCCGAGATGAGTGGATCACTTGAGGTTAGGAGTTTGTGACCAGCCTGGCCAACATGGTGAAATTCTATCTCTATTAAAATACAAAATTAGCTGGGCATGGTGGTGGGCGCCTGTAATCACAGCTACTTGGGAGGCCGAGGCAGGAGAATCGCTTGAACCCAGGAGGTGGAGGTTGCAGTAAGCCAAGATCACGCCATTACACTCTAGCCTGGGTGACAAGAGCAAGATTCCATCTCAAAAAAAAAAAAAAAAAAAAAAAAAAAAAAAATTATCCCTTATACTATAAACAAAAATATAAGTGAATGCTTTGGACAGGAAAAGGGCATGATAATACAAATACAGCGAGGGAAATGCAGGGCACAGTCAATGATGAATGTTAACTTTCCCTTGGTACTGATGTTTGCTCTTCTCTTCTGACACATGAATGCCCTAAGAATTAATAAGCACACCAGGCTTTAAATGACATTTATCAGAATGATGCTTCCTCCCAAATCTATATTTAAAGACCCAATCCTTCTTCTAAAATTTTAGAATTATACATCAAAACTTCTGGTATCTCCACCTAAACACTATTCACCATTCAGGCTCTTTCAAATCAGTATATTCAAAATTTGACCTTTGACCCCAAATTTGTTTCTTTTTATTCACCTATTCATTTTATTCACTTCTAAGTGTTTGCTATGTGCCAACTACTGTGCTATTGTTCAGTGTAATAAGCAAACACAATCTTTGCTTTCATGGAGTCTACAACCTATGGAATAAGGCTGGGTGCAGTGGCTCACACCTGTAATCCCAGCACTTTGGGAGGCAGAGGTGGGCGGATCACCTGAGGTCAGGAGTTCTAGACCAGCCTGGCTAACATGGTGAAACCCCATCTCTACTACAAATACAAAGAACTAGCCAGGTGTGGTGGTGCATACCTGTAATCCCAGCTACTTGAGGGCTGAGGCAAGAGAATCACTTGAACCCAGGAGGCAGAGGTTGCAGTGAGCAGAGATCGTGCCACTGCACTCCAGCCTGGGCGACAAGAGTGAGACTCCATCTAAAAAAAAAAAAAAAAAAACCAGAAAACAAAAAAAAAACCACCTAGGGAATAAAACAAAGATAAAACAATCTGAGAGACAGGGTAACGATGCTAAGAGACAGCAACAATGGATACCGTGGAAGCACACGACAGAGTGTTCTGGAAGTAACAGCAACGATGGATGCTGTGGAAGCACATGACAGAATGTCCTGGAAGTTACATTTACGTTTAGGCCTAAGGATGAGTAGAAATTAACTAGATACATTGAGATATGGGATCAAGTGTAGGGAGATGTTTCAAACACAGAGTACAGCATTACAATGCTGGAGGTGACAGATATTGACATAACCCAAAAAGTGAAAAGAATTTGGGTCTTAGTGGTAAGTAGTTTTTGCGGGGAAAAGCATTGACATTTGAGGCTGGACATTTAAGTAGCATCCAGATCACTGAGGGCCCAGGAAATTAAGTTTAAGGGATTTTAAGAGTTTCATTCAAAACACTAACAACTTAGAACATTTGTACCAATCAATCTGACCAGATGCTGGCCTGAGCAACCCAATCAGAAAAGACAAGCTTATCACAACACTAGCTGAATGCTGGCTCCATCCCAATAAGGCAATGTTATCGAGGAGTTTTTAGCAGTATCTGACCTAGCGGTAAGAAAAAAAAATAGGTGGGAACTAAACAATGAGATCACTTGGACTCGGGAAGGGGAACATCACACACCGGGGCCTATCATGGTAAGGGGGGAGGGGGGAGGGATTGCACTGGGAGTTATACCTGATGTAAATGACGAGTTGATGGGTGCTGACAAGTTGATGGGTGCAGCACAGCAACATGGCACAAGTATACATATGTAACAAACCTGCACGTTATGCACATGTACCCTAGACCTTAAAGTATACTAATAAAAAATAATTAAAAAAAAAAAAAGGAAAAAAAAAATCACTGCTAAAAAGTGGCAAATGGATTGGAGGAAAGGAAGAATGGAGGTAGGAGGCCAGTTATTAGGCTTGTCCAAGAGGAGTGGTCTAGGTGAGGGGTAAATGTGGCCTAGATCAGAGTGGGATTAGCAGCACGGAGACACTGGATGGGTCCTAGAGATGTTTGCAAGGTAGATCGAATAGCAATTAGTTTTGGTGAAAGGGAGAATAACTTGGCTTGACCAACTGGCTGAATGATGATGTCATTTACTAAGACCGAGAATACTGGAAAAAGAAGAGGATTCACTTACTTGCTTATTTGTACAAGGTGGTGGGGAACAGGTTGTAACTGTTAAGTGAGACAGACCGACCGGTCTGAGGGAAAGCCAAGGCACAAGGTTGAGTGGACAGTGGAGAAATCAGCAGAGAAGCCTGAAATGAAGGGAAAGTTTTGGGAAAAGTAAAAAAAAAAATTAGATGAGAAAACACAAGGAGAGTTACAGTCTGGAGAGAAGGTGTCTTAGGTCAGAATTCTCAGGAGAAATAGCATAGTTTTGATGAACTACACATTTTTAATTCTCAAAATCCTCAAATCTTTAAAAAATTAAAATGACACAATAAAAATTATTGCTACATAAATTTTAAAATATGACTGATTACAGATCAGAATGTATAAATATTGTGATTATTGCAAGTATATAGCCTACCAAAAGGATAGAAAAAAAACTAAAAAAAAAAAATCAACCAATGACAAAAAGCAGAAAAACTTCAGAAATTTCATAGGCAAATTCTGATTTTTCACACAAGCAGATGATGGGGAAGAAGCTGAGAAAATGCATATCAACATTATAAATTATTATAAAAATAAGCCTAAATTCTGCAAAGCTGGGAGGTGAAAGAGATGAAATACAGCAAGAAATGATTCCATGTGATCTAAAGTAGACAATTTTCTTATAGCAAATATTTGACGTTTAAGTACTGAGTATACTGGGCAAAATTATTTCATCTATATGCAGCTTACATTTAACACTAAATGCTCATCTTACCCCTGGCCCCTTGCTATTTTATTTTATTTTATTTATTTTATTTTACTTTGAGGCAGGGTCTGGTTCTGTCACCCAGGCTGGAGTGCAGTGGTGCGATCTCTACTCACTGCAGCCTCTGCCGTCCAGGCTCCACCAATCCTCCCACCTCAGCCACCTCCCTAGTAGCTGGGATTACAGGTGCACAACACCAGGCCTAGCTAATTTTTATACTTATTTGGAGTGACAGGGTTTCACTATGTTGCCCAGGCTGGTCTCCATTTCCCAAGCTCAAGAGATCTGCCTGTCTTGGCATCCTAAAGTGCTAGGATTACAGGTGTAAGCCACCGGGCCCAGCCAAGCCTTGCAATTTCTAAAGCCTAAACCTCTCCAACACCTCGCTCTTGATAGAGTAATTTTTATGCTGAGCATACACACCTCCTCCTGAATAAATACTTTCACTCCAATACCCATTGGGTGAATGTGACACCTAATTAGACCAACGCAGATAATGAATATGCAATGGTCGCAGAAAAACCACTAATGGTTAATGGAAGACTAAATTTACTTACTTTGCTTACTAACAATATACTGATTTTCTGTTTTCCAAGTTTACATTTTACCTAAGGTATGCTTAGGTATCTATTTGGCCCACAGGTAAATTATGCATTTATTTGGTCGACCAATAGTAAGAAAAATGTAGTGTTGGCTTTTGCTCATATTAACTAATGAATGAGAGAATAAAGAAGAATTTTCTCCCTTATCTGTAAAAGAAACAGATATATAGTAATACATATTTATTATTATATATAATGATATATTATGTATAGTATAATATATATTATATATATTATATATACTATATATACTATGTATAGTAATATATAATATATATTATATTATATATTTATATATAATTATATGTATAATTATATAATATATAGTATTATATATTTATTATAATATATAATTATATGTTATATATTATATTATATACTATATAATTATATTATATACTATATAACTATATATACTATATATTATATAATATACTGTAATATATAATTATATATTATATTATATGTATGTGTATATATAATATTACATATATTATATATGTATGTATATATATAACATTACATATATTATATATGTATGTATATATAATATTACATATATATAATATATAAATATACTGTAATATATAATTATATATGTTATTATATATTATAGTATATAATAATATATGTTACTATATTACTATATATGTTTCTTTTACAGATAAGCGAGAAAAGATATATGTATGTATATTTGTATATACATATACATATGTCTATGTATATATAAACTTTTATTTTAGGTTTGAGGGTACATGTGAAGGTTTGTTACACAAGTAAACTCATGTCATGGGGGGATGTTGCATAGATTATTTCATCACCCAGGAACTAAGCCCAGTACCCAATAGTTATCTTTTCTGTTCCTCTCCAGAAACAGATATTTTTTAAAAGATGAAGCTAAATTGATAGCATAAACTTTTGTTTGGCAAAAAGACTCATTATCTGAAAATTATACAAGTGTGTTAATCAGCTATTTTATTATTATTCATCTTCAAGGCAGCAGTTTTAAAGCCTGGTTTAAAGGGAAAATGCTAGGGGTCAGGGAATCAACACCCCAAAACTGTGGGGGAAAATGCTGTGGATATGTCTATATTTTCATTTGTTCTCATGAAAGGGTCCACAGGTTTTATGTGGTACTAAAAGAGATTTGTGCACTGATTCTGTGGCAGGCACTGGATAAGTAGTGAACAGACCTGTTTTTGCCTTTGTGGAGGAGGGAGACATTAATCATGTAATAATGACTACATAATTATAAACTATGTGATTACAGGCCGTAATAAATACCATTTTAAAAGTATGGGAAACTATAAAGCATTTACTACAAATATTGGGTCTAATCTAAATAGGTCAGAAAGTCTTGCCTGAGGCCTTGCGGAAGCCACTGGACACCCAAGTTGAGATCTGAAGAACTAGCACCTCAGGAAAGAGGAGACAAGAAGGCCAGGTTAACTTAATGGTGTGTGTGCCAAGGCCCAGGAGCAGAGGAAACACGATGATGCCCAGGAATTGGAGAAAGCCTAGAGCACTGGAAGCACAGGATCAAGAATCATTACACTAGATGATGCTGAAGAGGGGCTATAGGGTAGAGATTGCAGGTTGTAATAAAGATGGGGTCTTTAAAATCCCGCATGTTCTCATTTATGTGGGAGCTAAATGAGTGGATCTCATGGAGGTAGAGAGAAGAATACTGATTATCAGAGGCTGGGAAGGGGAAGAGTAGGGAGGATGGAGAGAGGATGGTTAAGGGATACAAAAGCACAGTTAAATAGCAGGAATAAGTTTTAGTATTCAACCGTACATCAGGAAAATTGTAGTGAACAGCAATATATAGTATATTTTTTAAAAAGCTGCAAGAGAAGAATTGTAGACTTCTCAACAGAAAGAAAAGATCAATGTTTGAGACGATGGATATCCCAATTACCCTGACTTGATCATTACACATTTTGTACAGGTATCAACACATCACACATGACCCCAAAATATGTATAACTATGATATATCAAGAAATAAAACCTTTAAAAAAGATTTTTGTATTATTTTATGAGCAAAGAGAAATCACTGAAAGGCCTTCATGCTGGAGACTGACATCAGATCTGTGGGGTTTTTTTTTGCGTATTTGAAACAGGGTCATGCTCTGTCAACCAGGCTGGGAGTGCAGTGGTACAATCCTAACTCACTGCAGCCCTGAACTCCCGGGCTCAAGCAATCCTCCTCCCTCTGCTGCCTCAGCAGCTGAGACCACAGGCATGAGCCACCATGCCAAGCCATACATTTGGATCTATGTTTTTAAAAAATATGCTTGAAAGTAATTTATAGAAAAGATTTTGAAGAAAGGAAACGGAAAGAGGAAGAGCAGAGAGAAGGCTATGTCCTTAGTTGGAAAGAGTATCCAAAGCATCTTGGTTTACTATTTGATTTAAATCAAATACCATATTAGGAATATAATCTAGAATACATCATATTGCTTAACTGGATTATTTTAAAATATAAATTAATAGCATTCCAAAAATTGTATATTTCAATTCCTAAATCATCCATATATATTTTCTCTAACTTTAAAAGAAAATGATATTTTTGTCAAGAGATTCAGTATACCAAAATTCCTCTTAAGGGGTTTGGCTTGAAGATAAAAACAACATTTTAGTTATTAATATGTTTTAAAAATGAATATTACCTTTCAGAGAATATCTGCTTGGCCTAAGTATTTCTATTTAATTTATTTTAAAGTATGCAGTTCTAAAATTTAGAGGATTTTAAAGAATCCTGTTTGATTTCAGGGTTATGATAAAACAAGAATATACCAATAAAACTTGTTAAAGGAGTATTAACTTATTTAGAATAGTAAATACAAAACTATAATGTTTTATTGTTTATTTTATTGTTGTTTGATAAAGATTCAGGGAGGATAAATGAACTAAGGATAACTTTTGCTATGCCCCATAGCACAATTATATATTAGTCTATTAAAAATATTAAAATTTTGTCCACCACTGAAATATTATCATGTTCCCACAACTGTACATTTTTCTGGTAAAGTTTCTAAATGCATGACTATATTTAGAGTCATACTGTTTTCCTTGGTAACACATGTTGGAATGACCCCTACATTATTTTGCTGTGCTTTTAGGAAATAATCAGAATGAACTTCATCTGGCTAAGCTTAACTAACTATGATACTAATAGAAATGATAGAAGGCCCCAAAGCATCACCTTTTAATTTTTTTAACCTTTAAAGTTGAGGCAGAGGCAAGCTGAATAGAAAATTTAGTTTTATAATTTATTTTTTGTTTCTTCTTGCAAGTCTTAATCTAAAATGGCTTGTTTCTTTATCAAGTGGCTGAGCAATATAAAGAAACTCAATTTTTGGAAAAAAAAAAGCAATTAATTTCGGTTGTATAATAAGACACTGTCTCCAAACTCAGAGGCCAAATGATCATAACAGTAAAAATTATAGAAATATTCAACTAGCTGAAAAAACGTAGCTCATGGAATTGAGATAGTAATCTTAACTCTGATTTCTATTAATATTATATTGAAATAAGAGTAGGTTTTATTAGTGAAAACCATGTAGATCAGCTTAAGCTTGCATAAAATTAAAATGTTAATTTTCTGTCATACCACATCATAAAATCAAATCTAACACCACATCTTTCAAACAATTTCATTTTTCATTCTCCAGGTCAAAGAACAGTTCTGAATTTAGCCAGATTTACGTGTGTGAGTCTAACTTGAAAAACAGCTTGGAAAGGCCATTAGGACAACCACAGTTTTGTCTTTCGGGAAAAGTTTGCTTCAGCCCAACCCACAGGACTGGATTTCTCCAAACATTTCTGTGCAGAGGCCAGAGGTGCACACGATTTCAAACAACACTCTCACGGTTATCGCCAGCACATACGCGTGTTCCACAGCCAGCCTCCTCTACCACATAAGACCCACAAAGTGGGTTTATGTGTCTGTTCTGAAAATCCCTGATCCAAAGCCAACCTTAAGAGACATTTCCTGGTTATCAGAAACTTACCATTTAATGAGATAAACTTCCCAGTTTATTCAAAACATCTGAGATCTGGTGTCAGAGTTATTTCCTTTGCTTTCGTCAGGAAGACAATCAATTTGTTCAGTGAGATGGCTTATTTCAATACTATACCACTGTTTCACAGAACACACGCATTTAATTTTACACTTTGAATGCATACTTTGCACTGTTATCTCCACCATCCGAAAACTTACCCATTTAAAAGTATTTTATTGCCAAATGAAAATGTTTATTCTTAAAGATCAACACACACACACATACATACATGTCCACACATACATTGCATATTTATTGTTTTCTTCGTGAGGCTTTGACTCCATTATGTGAAGAGTTTGCCAAGCAATAAAGCATCAATTACTTTCTTTGTGACACTGTATTGTCAAAAACACAAAATACTAAAAAATTGACTTCATTCCCCCAAAGAAAATATAGGAGACCCTGAGTTGAACCAAGTTACTTTAAAGCAACCAGAAGTTTAAGCACATCATCCCTAAAGTGAAAGGTTCTGATTGAAGGGGCTGTCACGGGTAGCAGGAATGGGCAATACCCACCGTCTTGCTGAGGTAGCTCGTGCTGGTGTTCATGCACTGTAGCCCCTCACTGTTGCAGCAACCCCCACATCTGTAGACGGACACACATGGAGGTTTAAAGAAGGTGTTTGTTGCGACTCCAAACTCCTTCCCCACATCTATACACACCTCCCGTGGCATGCATTGAGTCTTTCTCCACTCATTATCAATACCTGTCAAGTCATAGGGAAATCAGTAAGTTTTATGGAAACCACCAAGATAAAAAAGTCCACAGCAGCTGCAAGTCACTCACATTCGATTTCAGATTTTAACATTTAAGTTCAATATATAACTAAAGAGACAGCTGATGGGATCCTAAATTGACTTGTGAATAAGAATATGATACAACATTGAAAAGACAAGCTAAGAATATTTTCTTAAGCTCATTTCTATAGCCAGGCAATGAGCAAAATTAGCATTATGCTTTATTAAAAGTACATCAATATCCCACAACACTAATGTTTGGTTTTTGTTTCCTAGGCAAATGGTAATTTAATATATGAAAGTTTATAAGATGTGCGGAGAGAGTCATGTTCATTCTCTATAGTGTGACCATTTATGTGCTCTCAATGCAAATATAAATATAATTTTATTTTTCTTTAAAACTGAGTTGCATATGAGAAAACAGCTATGGTTTTAGATTCAAGTCAAAAATCCTTTTCAGGCAGACTGTTTGGCAACCTTGAGTAATGTCATGGCCGCAGCTGCATTGCAGTGAAATGCAAGGCTATTTTCCACCAACTGGGACTCATTCTGAACTTTCTTCAGCAAAGTCAATGTTTCCTCTCCCTTTTAGCTCTCCTCTGGAATTTTGTTTCTGATGAGTTAGTAGCTCACCTATAATACTGTTGACTTTTTGAATTCTGCATTACAAATGATGTATTTCCTAAGTATACTAGTTTATTTCTCCCATATTTCCCCTAAAATAGAATTTTTGGAAAAGGACATAAACTATTGGTTATACAACCATGAAGCCATTTTGTTTGCCTTTGTTCTCAAAATACTTTTCAATATCAAACTTTTATAGTGATTAAGAGCTACCAACTGAAGGCAAGTAGGTTTTTAAATTACTCCACCACCTTTTTAAAAAATTTTTTTAATTTTTTTTTTTTTTTTAAATAGAGATGAGGTCTTGCTGTGTTGTTCAGGCTGGTCTCTGACTCTGGCTTCAAGCAATCCTCCCACTTCAGCCTCCCCAACGGCTCGGATTACAGACATGAGCCTCTGTGCCCAGTCCTACCCTACCAATTGATGCTATGACATTTTATGCAACATGATCATTTTCTGTGAAGCTTTATGCTAGATACCTCATCAGCTTAAGTCCCACTCTGAGCCAGTTATCTATGAAGCAGCAAGGCAACAAGTGGCATCTGAAAAGGCGATTTCAAATGAAGCATTTCTCAATCCAAATCAGATTGGAAATTAAGGTATAATTATTTGATAAGATAAAGAATGTTTACGTTAATAAACATATACAGTGTGTAAAAATATAGCTATCTGTTTTAAAAATTTTCCAATGGCTATCGCCTGAAAAAATTAATGTGTGTTGTTATGCATGGACCTTTCTATCTTGTATTTTAAGAAATCATCTTAATACTCAAAGTGAAATCACAAAATGTTATATTTTGAAGTAATTATTTTCTATTTGCTTTCCGCCCTAAAGGTGTATTTGGTGATACAAACATTGAAATTAAAGAACCAGGCTGGCAACTTCCACTCATTTGATATATAAGGCTTACTATATATTTTATTTCCCATACTTACTTTTTAAGATCTCTGCATTATAATGTGCTGCGGCGAATTTTATAGTCTCTTCTGTCCTTGAGTTGAGGTTGGCCTGTTCTCTGTTTTGTTGCCAGCCTCCTTTGCTTAGCTGACACTTGTACATTTTCCAATATTCTGGGTAGAGTACAGTCATGAGTTCATCTACACTGGACACAGACCGTAACTGCTCCTCCAGATCTTTGCTTGCAAAAGCCTGTCAAAGAAAAATGCAAGATCAATGACTTACCAGCTTAAGGGATTTAGAAACAAATGTACTTTAAAACGGTTAGGTTTAATATTATCTATGCTCTGTTCCCTAACAAAAATATTATTAATTACTCCTAAATTACTTCACTTTCCTTAGTAAAATTATATTTATATTTTAATTTGTATGAACAAAAACAATTAAAAATACATATTTTGTTGTTAGGAAAAAAATTTTGTGATATAATCTTAAAATAATTTTAAAGTAGCTTATTTGTTTTCTTCATAGCTTTTTAAATTGGTCAATTTGTATGTTTGAAAATGTATTCATTTGCATCACCCTCCTAAACAGATAAAATTACACTGAAATCCGCCCTAATGCTTTGCTTTATTTTTAGTTACAGCAACAATACAATATAATTAAGCAGGATGCTTGACAGTAGGAATTTTACTTTCATGGGAGCTATTTTAGAACAAATAATCACATGAAGAAAGGAATTTCAACAACAATGTCACAGTAAGATTTATATTTTGGCAGAATCTCTCAATATTTCAGAGAAAATTGTATGATTAAGATTAATACCACCGCCGGGCGCGGTGGCTCACGCCTGTAATCCCAGCACTTTGGGAGACCGAGGTGGATGGATCACGAGGTCAGGAGATCAAGACCATCCTGGCTAACACGGTGAAACCCCGTCTCTACTGAAAAAACAGAAAAAAATTAGCCGGGCGCGGTGGCGGCGCCTGTAGTCCAGCTACTCGGGAGGCTGAGGCAGGAGAATGGCGGGAACCCGGGAGGCGGAGCTTGCAGTGAGCCGAGATCGCGCCACTCACTCCAGCCTGGGCGACAGAGCGAGACTCCGTCTCAAAAAAAAAAAAAAATTAATACCACCTTCAAAGAAATGAAATAGTTCAGAGAAAACTAAATATTCTTTTTGACGGCCAACTGCATATATAAGTGTACTCATTTAAGTAGAATATTCCAAATTATATTTTAGTAGTTACCATATCTACGAAATAAATACAATTTTTTTTTCTAAATTACACTTTAGAATTAGGAAAAAGGAAACTTGTATAGCTTTATCTATCTGCCAAATAAAATACAACATCAATTGTTTATTTTATATTGTCATGATTATCCCAGCTTTTAAATATAAATGTATAAGTAAATACTTTGGACATTGGTTCTCAAAGTTTAGTGGGAATAAGAGTCAATGAACGAACTGTCAGAAATGCAGGTAACTGTCCCCCACCTCTCCATGGTTTCTTGGATGGATCAAGAACTTACATTTTAACAAATTACAGTTTTCCTATCTAATTTTTGAAGCACAAAATGAACGTATTTGCCTTAAAATTGAAATCCTATTTAATCTGAAAGGCATTTTTCACTTCTATTTTTAATAATCCAAGTTATTCTATGTAAGTGTTTTTTGTACTATATATTGAGAACATAATCTAATTTCATTTTCTAATCTCATTATAACAGAGCCTCCTAAAAACAAGTCAGTTATGAATATGAAATGTGCTGCTCCCTATTAGATAATGAAGTTGGCTGTGAATGTTGGGTTTACACTTTCACTACCATTTATGGTGTGATTTGAGTATATCACGTAATCTCTATAGGTCTATATTAGAAAAATATTTATATTAATCCATTACTTTCTGAAGTATATGGGATGATTCCTGATATACCACACAACCATAGAAAATCTACTGAATACAGGAAGGGTGGAGGTGGAGAGGAGGTCTCAGTTTAAATGAAAGTTACAAAACATCCTCTCACAGTTTCCCAATTAAATGTTTATAACATGTTTGCCAAAAAAATCTCTTATGACACAAAATTCAAAAATCAAAAGTGTTTCAGAATTGAAAAAGGTTACTACTGAAGAGAACATTTATAAAAGTGATTATAAAAACCACACAATACGTGAGGTGATGGATTTGTTAACCTGATTATTATAATCATTTCACAATGTATATGTACAGCAAAATATCACATCATATACCTTAAATATATGCCATTTTTATTTGTCAGTCACACCTCAATAATGTTGGGGGAAAAAAAAAAAAAACAGTGTACAGGTGTATCTGTGGTCACTGTTACCTGCAGTAAAACATAACAGATAAGTTTATTTTTGTCTGCTTGTTGAATAGCCCTTGAAGAAAAGGAGCAATAGGGACCTGCGTGTGATTGGAAGGTTCCTGGAACTCTCCACTACAAGTCAGCTGGGATTAAAGACAGGTTGTGACCTAGACTGAGCACATCAGATATTCACCAAACTGTTAAGAAAGGGATGATGGTAGACAGAGACTTTCAATTAAGTATTATTTGAAGTTTTAAGGCAAACAAATTAGTATTGTAAAAGTTCAAAATGAGAAATAACTATAAAAATATTTATATTTATTAAAAAAAAACACTGTTCCTCAAAGATCAACTGGAGAAAAACATAAGCATAACATTCACAATAGAGAAAATACAATATTAAAAAATGAAAAAACAGTAGAAAAGCTATTATATTTATACTCTTAGGCTGAAAAAGGCCTTTTTAAAGTGAATATAAAATAAAATGAAAATATTTGTATGGCAGAAAACACTGCAAACAAATTAAAAGACAATAAAGTAGGAAATTATTTGCAATATACATAATAGATGAAAATGGACTAATATTATTAAAATATTGCATGAATACACTAATGAAAATATGAACTGGTGTTTCAACAGAAAGATGGACAAAGAACTTGAACTGAATATTAACAAAGAAGAAATATAAATAATACATATTGTATGATGGCAAAAGTGAAGGAAACTATAATTCTTTTCAATCCTGGTGGGAGTATAAATTTGAACATCTCTTCAAGGAAAATATGGTACTGCAGGTTGAAAGACCTCTAATATATGCTCCATTTAGATAGCCAATTCACTTTGGAATAAAATTTCCTATCCAACAGAAGTGATATAATTCTGTCAGGTATATGTATAAATTCATTGCGCAGCTGTCTATATAATAGCAAATATATAAAGCCACCTAGCAGATCGGGCACAGTGGCTCACGCCTGTAATCCCAACACTTTGGGAGGCCGAGGCAGGCAGATCAGGAAGTCAGGAGTTTGAGACCAGCCTGGACAATGCGGTGAAACCCTGTCTCTGCTAAAAATACAAAAATTAGCTGGGCATGGTGGCGCATGTCTGTAATCCCAGCTATTCAGGAGGCTGAGGCAGGAGAATCACTTGAATCCCAGAGGCAGAGGTTGTGGTGAACCGAGATCATGCCACTGCACTCCAGCCTGGGAAATAGAGTGAGACTCCATCTCAAAAAAAAAGCAACCTATAGAGACAATAATAAAGAATTGATGAGATAATTTATAGTAAAAACAGAAACTAGCACAGAAAGGAATGTAATAAAACTATAAGATGTTGATATAGAAGTATAACTTAGATATGAAAAGAGGTTCATGATATATTCTATGGCAAAGTAGGATACACAATTTATATACTACATACCCACAGAAGGATCATATATATATTTAAAATATAATCTTTTCACAAAATAAAATTTATATATAGATTGCATATGTGTGTGCAAATAGTGTTAAGAGTAAAAGATATGCAACACAAAAAAAGTTTATCTTCTCTGAATTACAGGATTATGGTAATCATATTCTTCTTTATATATTTCTGTATTTTAAATTTTAAATGATGAACATATGTAACTTTTTGTAACCAAAACAAAATGTTTAAAGTAGTCATACCTGAGCATTTGGGAGGCCACATTATTAGCTCTCTTTTTACCCTTTCATTTACTTCACTGCTCCTATTTCTGCATAGAGCATGCCTTCGATATATTATTTAATTTATAACAATCATTGACAAAAGTAGCCTATGGCAGACAAATGAAATAAAAATGGCTTGAAGATTGAGCAATTAATTCGCTTTTTCTCACTAGACTGTAATTATTATACTGGTGTGAAAGGAAAAGAAGCTTTAGTATCAAAAGACCCGGAAATACCTAATGTAAATGACTAGTTGATAGGTGTAGCAAACCAGCATGGCACATGTATACCTATGTAACAAATCTGCACGTTGTGCACATGTACCCTAGAACTTAAAGGATTTTTAAAAAGACCCAGATTTCTATCTTTGCTCCAGATCATATTTAAGTGAGTAAGATTAGGCTTCATCTCTTTGAACTTCATTTTACTCTGTAAAATGGAAATAACAGTACCTTTCTCATAGAGTTTTTGTGGTGATCCAAATAGGCATTTGATATACGAGTGTAATATGACTCTTGCAGCCAGAGTGGAATTGTCATTATAACATCTTTAGGAAACAAATGCACAGTACAGAGATTATTAGATAAACTGAAATTTTTACACCATTATTCTACCTCAGTACTGTCCAAGTTCTGGGGCAGTATTTCTTCAGATCCGTCTTCTGCATTTTCACTCTAAATGACTAGTAACTTAGGAAGTGAGCATTGTCACCTAACTGATACGGTTGTTTAGTGAATATCTCAGTGAATAGTGACAAGACTGTTTACCACCTAACCATGGCACATTCACATTCACATTCTAGTTTGGAAGAATATGAAGAGGTCCCAGTAAACTAGAATGAGTTCTGAGCCGTGGACATACCAAAATCTTTCAAGTGGAAGTGTTATGCATATGAAAGTCAAGTTCCTTCTTAATGCTTTCTTGAGCCTTATATACACCACTGTTTTCTAGAACATTGAGGTCATTTGTTTGAATATTAACAGATTCCTTTATCTTTCAAAGGATTTGGTGCAGTTTAAAACAGAAAGTACCTTACAAATGGATACTAAACTGTAATAAAAACTTCAACCAATGTAAAAGTTAATATAATTTTGCATTCCAACTTGGATGAATCAATTAGGAGGTACTAGTAACTATTAGTAATCGTCAGCATGTATGCATTAGCAAACAGCAACCTATATGATATTCAGTGGAAGAGTTTATGATGCTACGGAAGCCAAAGTTGAGTGTGCAATGACAACGTCAGGGAGCTACAGAGAATCAGGAGTCATTCCCTTCCTTGATTATTCATATGCCTAAAAGGCATTCCCTTCTGACTTAACAGAAGAAGGATGATACAAGATATCTCTTTCTAGGAGAAATTACAAGATGACAAAGAGTTTTGGGGTTTCTCCTGCACTCTATAACTCTCTTTGGGTTATGAAGAGTCATAACATGAGGTGAGCACTTAGGGGAGAATTGACAACTTTATGTTTTACACACATAGTTATTATTTTTTAAAAAACCTCAATTTTCTCTTGTTTCTCTACTTTGACTAGGGGTTGTGCAGATGCCCATTAGGGAAAAGGTGCAAGTGCATGCAAGTTGTCCCACTTGTAATACCCAGAGGGTCAATAATAAGTGCGAAGCAGAAGAGGCATCTGGGATTAATACCATTCATGGTTCTGGACTTGTTGATGAGCGGAATTTAAAAATCTATAAAAATATCTAAAAAATCTATAAAACCAGTGCCAACAGTCTCTTCAAACAACTCTCTTAAGTTAGTGGCCATGTTATATATAAATGTGACACATTTAATAATTTTATGAAGTTGAAAATCACGTGGAAATGCATAGACTTGAATTATGAAAAATGTTCTTTTACCCAGGAGCATACACTCATCAAATAATAATAATCAGAACTGTAATAATAGGCAAGAATAGATCAAAAGAAACATCTGATCACAATATAAGCCTTATCCAGAATGCTTGGGATTAAATGTGTTCTGGATTTTGGATTTGTTTGTATGTTTTTGAAATAGTTGTATTTTACTGGTTGAGCAACGTTAATCCAAAAATCCAAAATCCAAAATGCTTCAATGAACATTTCCTTTGAAAGTCATGTTAATACCCAAAGAGTTTCATATTTTGGAGCACTTTGGATTTTGGAGTGTTGGCATAGGGATACTCAACCTGTATCATATTTTCATGAAGTAGCCACAAAGGGTCATAGGCAAGTCTGGTTACTTGTCCGATAGATCTGTATTTTGGTGGAGAGGGGAAAAAATTACCTAATGTTCAAACTGGAAAACAAGGAATGTTTATAAATTTTAACTGTCCATATAATATCTTTAAAAGTTTATGAAATTTTTAACTGTCCATATACTATCTTTTTTGTTGTTGTTGTTGAGACAGAGTCTCGCTCTGCCGCCCAGGCTGGAGTGCAGTGGCCGGATCTCAGCTCACTGCAAGCTCCGCCTCCCGGGTTCACGCCATTCTCCTGCCTCAGCCTCCTGAGTAGCTGGGACTATAGGCGCTCGCCACCTCGCCCGGCTAGTTTTTTGTATTTTTAAAGTAGAGACGGGGTTTCACCATGTCAGCCAGGATGGTCTCGATCTCCTGACCTCGTGATCCGCCCGTCTCGGCCTCCCAAAGTGCTGGGATTACAGGCTTGAGCCACCGCGCCCGGCCCCCATATACTATCTTTAAAGTTTGACTCAAGTAATACCTCATATTTGAAAACATGTACATTACAACAGATAATTTTATAAGGTAAAGCATAAGGAGGATTACTTGCTCAAATGGTCAGATTAACAATATAAGAAATTTACTAAAATGTTTTAAAATGAAATATTTATCATAATTTTCATTACACACATCATCTCTGTGTCCTAAGAAAACAAATAATAAATTGGCATTAATCTCTCATAAAGTAGTTACCAAAGTCAATAACTGCATACTACCATTAGTTGCTGAGTTATTCTTCCCCTAAAATAGCAAAGAAACTTGCATATTCTCATTCCTTCCTATGTAAAAATGACAGTTGTATAACACGTGAACTTGTAGGTTCTTTCGTTTTCTTCAGCTATCTATGGTGGGCAAATCTGTACATTTAAAAAATATATTCTAATTATTTAAAAACACTTTCTTTTAAGCAAAAATCGGGTGAGGTGGCAGAATAAACAAAATTTTGGACTTGGGAAAAATTCCAATACATAGTTATAAAATTCACTTTTAAAATCCCCCTTTGACAGAGAGTCATCAATATATACAGAAATTCAAATGTATCCTTCCAAGGAATCAAGATTTGTAAATGTTTCACATAACCTCAGCAATCCATTTTACCTAATGTTTCAGTGAAGGTGTGAGAGTCAGGATTCTTTCACCCTCAGGCCACCCATCATCTGTGTCTACACCAACCTGATGTGCCACAGATAGGGAACCCTGGAATTAGATATTTAAATTTCAGCTTAATATTGGAAGTTTCTAATTGGAAATTTTAAATTTTAATTTTCAGTTGAATTTGTGTCTGAGAAGTTCTATCGCAAATGTTGAAAATAATGCCATAATAGAGAACAGACTCTTTTTATATCTATTAACAGCATAAAATCTTATTTTTTTCAGTCACTTCTTTTTAGTTCGTTACCTGTTTTAATTAAACAAAAAACAAAAAACAAAAATATCAAAATCTAAGTAGGCTCTTAGGAAATTTTAAATATTCATTTACTCTCTAATGTAATACCAAAGTAGACAATCAGTTACTTCTGCATAATCAACACACTGGAAAACAAAGTACTTTATACGTACTGATTTCCTGCACAGAAAACTACTTGCTTGACTTTTCTGGAAGGGGATCCTCATTGATTTCGCTTTGGCAAATGGCAAAATAATTTCAGAAATATTAATTCAAACCTTTTTCCCTATATGATTGCAAAAACAGTACTATGCAGGTGAAGCCAAAAATAACAAAATAACAAATGCAATTATTCACTGAATATTAAGGCAATTCTAAGGAACTAAAATTGATTACTTGAATATTCCAATATACAGAACAGTAGAGTAATGGTTCTCAAATCAGAGTTGATTTGCCAATGATAGATCCTCCCCCACCTTCCAATCACACAGTCCCCTGTTGCTCCTTTTGTTCACTTTTCAGAATCGTGGCACTAGTGAGTAGAGGTAAGGAATGCTGCTAATCATTCTACAAGGCACAGAACATTCCCCTGAAAAAAGGAAAAAAAAAATATATTTTTTTCCTTTTTTCAGTTAGGCTTGAGCTGAATTTATTATTATTATTTGAAGGAGATTAATTTTTTTTCTTCCTCTAATGTTTCCATTTACAAAGAAACCCTTTATTTATTTGCCTCTGTTCTTTTCATTTAATTATGTCCCTTTACACCGAAGAGTTAGAAACATGTTTTTCTACCTGCTGCAAGGGGTTATATGAAAGACCAGTATTAAGCCAAAATTCCAAAAAAGGAATTATCCAGGCTGATGTGTCAATAGTGCCGCTATTGGGAAACCCTGCAGTTAAGTAAGAGTGGGCCTTGTCAGATATAATAAGTTAGCTGTATAGGTAATTTATTAGCCTCTTAACACATCGGAAAGTTGAAATTTGCTTGAATTTCACCGTGTAAAATCAGGTAGAAATGTCAGAATGAGTTAATGAATGAATCTAAAATACCACTAGCAACTAGATTTAGTAAATGTTCCTACGGAGAATTATTTATTGACCAGGGTAACATATTATTTTCTTTTTACATAGGCATTTCTCAACAGTGATCCTTCGTTTCATAAAGAGAAGAGAATGGAGCAGTTCAGACATAGTATTCCTAGGTAAGTAAATATAAAACATTTCAAAATTATTTTCCTTTGCTTGCCTATAATTTCAAAAACAACTTTATATCCTTTCCCTAAAGGTTTATTCATAAAATTCTTTTGAAATTAAAAAGTATAATGTGTTATTAAAATATTTCTGTTCAGTAAAATTTACTTTCTTCTTTGATATTTTAAAGATCGATTTATGTCAATGCTGTTTAGTGCTAAATGTAGTATTAATATTAAAGATGCCATTTTGAAAAAAAAAAACCTTCTAATTAATAAAGTGAACAAATCATGAGTATATGGTGTGATGAATTTTTGCAAAGTGAAAAAATCCCTATAGTCATATCTAGATCAAGATACAGAACACTGACCACATCTTAGAAGCCATCTTTATTCTCATTTCTCTTCACAAAATGTAATCAAGAATTGTTGACTTCTACCAACATAAGTAGTTTTTAGTTTTTCAATTTACATAAGTGAAATCCTATAGTATATAATCTTCAGTGTTTGAATATTCTTCTTCTCAACCTTATCATGTAAAGCAATTGGTTTCCCTGCTGACTGGTTTTCCATTACACGAACTACTGCAATTTATTAATCTAGTTTATTCTCTACATGTCTTTTAATGGACACAGTATGCATTGTTATCAGCAGAGGGTGTATAAACAGAAATGGAATTGATGCAGAAATCAGGGCAGTGAAGTAAATGAAAGGGTAAAATGAGAGCTAATAATATGGCCTCCCAAAATGCTCAGGTATGATTACTTAGAACATTTAGCATTGGTTATAAAAAGTTACATATATTCATCATTTAAATTTTAAAATACAGAAATGTATAAAGAAGAGCATGATTACCTTAATCCTGCAATTTGGAGAAGATAACTTTTTTGTGTGTTGCATATCTTTTACTCTTAACACTACATGCACACACATGCAATCTATATATACATTTTGTGAAAAGATTACATTTTAAATATATATAATCCGTGTGTGTGTGTAGTATATAAATTCTGTATCCTCCTTTGTCATAATCATGAACTTCCTTTCAAATCTAAGTTATACATCTGTATCATCATCTTATAGTTTTATTACATTCCTTTCTGTGCTAATTTCTGTTTTTACTATGAATTATCTCATCAATTCTTTATTATTGTCTGAATAGGTTGCTTTTTACATTCACCATTATATAGACAGCTGCGCAATGAATTTATACATATACCTGACAGAATTATATCACTTCTGTTGGATAGGAAATTTTATTCCAAAGTGAATTGGCTATCTAAATGGAGCATGTATTAGAGGGCTTTCAACTTGCAATACCACATCTTCCTTGAATATATGTACACATTTATACTCCCACCAGGATTGAAAAGAATTATAATTTTCTTCACTTTTGCCATCATGCAATATGTAGCATTTATTTATATCTCTTCTTTGTTAATATTCAGTTCAAGTTCTTTGCCCATCTTTCTACTGAAGCACCAGTTTGTTTCTCATTAGTGTATTCATGCACTATTTTAAGAGTATTAGTCCATTTTTATCCATTATGTATATTGCAAATAATTTCCTATTTTATTGTCTTTTGTTTGCAGTGTTTTCTGCCATACACATATTTTCATTTTATTTTATATTCACTTTTAGAAAGGCCTTTTTCTGGCCGGGCGCGGTGGCTCAATCCTGTAATCCCAGCACTTTGGGAGGCCGAGACGGGCGGATCACTAGGTCAGGAGATCGAGACCATCCTGGCTAACACGGTGAAACCCCGTCTCTACTAAAAAATACAAAAAAAAAAAACTAGCCGGGCGAGGTGGCGGGCGCCTGTAGTCCCAGCTACTCAGGAGGCTGAGACAGGAGAATGGTGGGAACCCGGGAGGCGGAGCTTGCAGTGAGCTGAGATCCGGCCACTGCACTCCAGCCTGGGCGACAGAGCGAGACTCCGTCTCAAAAAAAAAAAAAAAAAAAAAAAAAAGAAAGGCCTTTTTCAGCCTAAGAGTATAAATAATAACTTTTCTACTGTTTTTTTTTTTCATTTTTTATAATGCATTTTCTCTATTGTGAACTACATGACTACATATGTTGTTGGTTCTTTTTCTGGACTTTTGGATTTGTTTCATTGATCCTTTTGTCTGACGTTATGCTAAAACCATACTATAACAGCTTTATAATTAGCCTTGATGCTAAGCATATTATTTGGCGTATACCTGTGACAGCACAAATTTTGATATTATTTATATACAAAAATTTTTGAAATTTCATTTTCTTCTTCTATGACTAATTTCAATTGTGTTTTTGAAAAAAAACCTGTGGTACTTGATGGCATTAAATAACGTATGTCAGCATAGCCTAGTACTGTATACGCTGACACTCAAAGATAGCTATAGTTAGTAATAGCCGTAGTAGTGGAAATTATAGTAAACATGTCAGCAGTAATTATATTAGTGGATATTTATTAAACTGTGTAATAGGTTCAATTCTCAAAGCATACTTTAATATTTTCACTCACTTAAAACCTATATTATTTGTGAAATCTAAATTTCCCCAATCAAATGTACACACTACTTAAGATAACACAATGCAGACCCAAAGATACACATCTAACACAATGTCTGACAGAGTTTTGGGTTTTCTAAGAGAGAACAAGCTTTGGAGGACCATACATGTATGGTATAAAATAACACTAAGCGTATGTGTTTTGGGCAATGATATACTTGTGCTTCAATCTGTCCTTCTCCAGATACTATCTCTGTAACCTTTGAGGCTCACTTCCTCATTTGAAATATGAAGACTGCTGAAACAACGAAACGAGCTACTGTGAAATAAGGTATGCAAATAGCCCAGTGCTTGATTATACTAGGTTTCTGTCCTAAGTTCTTCTCAAGTTTATTTGTATTTTATTTTATTTTTTTCCTTTTTTCAGTTAGGCTTGAGCTGAATTTATTATTATTATTTGAAGGAGATTCATTTTTTTCTTCCTCTAATGTTTCCATTTACAAAGAAACTCTATATTTTTTTTGCCTCTGTTCTTTTTATTTAATTATGTCCCTTTACACAGAAGAGTTAGAAACATGTTTTTCTACCTGCTGCAAGGGGTTATATGAAAGACCAGTATTAAGCCAAACATGTGAACCTTTTCTCAAATAGGTGTGATGTGTTCAGAAGCAAGGTAATTCCAAGGTGAAGTCATCAGATTCCTTATTACTCCCCTAAAAGGACATCTTTTTAGGATCTGGAGGCCTCGATAATCAGGATCCATTAAGTTTGTTAGAAAAGACTGAGTGAAAAGAGAGAGTCAAAAAAGAAAAAGAGGATTATCAGAGAGGAAATATACCTGGAAAACAAGGAGGAAATCAGGAGACAGAATAAAGTTTCAGAAACTGGGACTCATGATGTTTTACCGATTTTCAAAGTGATTACAATATGCCCCCTCTTATGCAAGATGCTGGGCCAACACAAAAATCAACAGTTGCCACCATCCTTGATCTGCCTCATTTTGGCAAAGAATCAGTTGCATCTAGAGTTGAGACATTCCTAAGCATCTTGTAGTCCGGAGCTCTCAAAGGCATGAACAAGCCTTTTTCTTAAAACAATCACAGCAAATACCATTCCATACATTTAAACACAATGCATTATAGCCAAAAAGAAAGAGCCTGTTTCCATAGTATTTAAGGGTTTACTTAGAGTGTCTTCAAGGGGAGGAAGATCAAAGTAAGAGATGTCACAAGAGCTAAAGTAAATGACAACAGCGAAAGAGATTAGAAGCCCATTCATACTTTCCTCTCCAGCTCTGCTGTTGCTATTCCCGAAGTTCATACTTTAATTACCTTGTTGTAGGAAATTATGGTGAGATCAAATTGTTTTCCCTACTGCTGCTTCTCTCCCTCCCCATGCATCCCATATACACCAGCTGATCACTGTTTTTGAAGTATCACTCTTATCTGGTACTTCCTTCCTCAAAGGTCTCTCCTGGCATCCTACTAACTGATGAATAAAGCTTATATACATTCTGGATGTCCTAGGAAGTTTTTTAAATAAATGTAGTTAGTGATAAAAATAACACCTCAAAGCCTATGGTTCCCCATCTATGAAATGTAGATAATAAAACATACTTTGCAAAGCTATTGTGTGCATAAATATGATGATATTTGTAAAAATCATAAGAAGAAGGCAGGTATACTAGGAAGCCACTTGAATCTCATACAATATTTTAAATAAATAACAAAGTAGGGAAAATACGATTTTAAAATTTTTATTGAATGACTACTATGTGCCAAGGAATATTCAAGGCATGCTACTTGTAAACAATGTCTTTCCTTTCACAGAGTTCATAAGAGTTTACATTTATTTTGAGAGCTCAAGAATATTAATTATCAGCTCCTTAGAATCTGTTATTCCCAAAGAACTTGTGAATTTTGAGGCACACCTGCTTTGTGTACTGCAATTAATTCCAGATGAATTTCTTGTTGCTTGCTTACATGCCTTTGGTTCTAAAGAATTCCAGATTAGTTACTAAAGTGGTAGGGTGGGGAATTTGTTGCTATGAAACAATGTTGAGTAAAACAAAATTGAATTATTTAACCAGAAATACTGTGTCTTAAAACACAAAAATTCAATTTTGCAGTTTTACTAGCCCTTGAGCTGTTAAATTTCTCAGTTAAATGGGTAACTAAAACCCATTAAGAATTTATTTCAAAGTACGGCTGGGTACGGTGGCTCACGTCTGTAATCCCAGCACTTTGGGAGGCTGAGGCAGGCAGATCACCTGAGGTCAGGAGTTTGAGACAAGCCTGGCCAACATGGTGAAACCCCATCTCTACTAATAATACAAAAATGAGCCGAAGCGTGGTGGCGGGCACATGTACTTTCTCCCTTGTAGCATACCAGGCAAATGGTGTTCAGTGAAGAAATAAATGAAAGAAGAGGATTGGTATGGATAATTTGCTTTCATTTTTCGTGTCATGAAGTAACTATAAATAATACTTTCCTGGCTGGGCATGGTGGCTCACACCTGTAATCCCAGCACATGGGAGGATAGCATGAGCCCAAGAGTTTGAGACCGGCAAGACCCCATCTCTACATATATTTTTTTAAAAAACCAAAATTAGACATAGTGGTGCACCTCTGTAGTCCTAGCTACTTAGGAGGCTGAGGTGGGAGGATCACTTGAGCCCAGAAAGTCGAGGATACAGTGATCTACGATCACACTATTGCATTCCAGACTGGGCGACAGAGTGAGACCCTGCCTCGAAAATAAAATAAAATAATAATAATAATACTAGTTTCTAAATTCAAAGTAAAACATTTTTTAAAAAATTAAAGGTAATTTAATTACAATCTTATTATAGTTACCCAAAAAGTAATTATTTATAATGCTGCATTTGTTTCTTTACAGTATATAAAGTTTTAATTTAGAAGTTGTTCCCTGTTTAGTTTGAATCAAGAAATTTTAAAAAATTAACACAATTTTCCTTTTAGAGAGAACACTGAAAAACCAGTATAATATTTTCATTTCAAATAATTATTTTTATATTTAACTCTTCCACCAGATTAAGTCAATGGTAGGATAGGAACTTCACATCCCTTTAATCTGAATATTTTTCTCTATTTATTTTCACAGTCAATTACAATCAAATATGAAGTCAACTATTAGAAACGTTTTTAAAATACTAGCTTACTAAAACAAACTGCAACAAAGAAAGAAGAAAATAAAGAAAGAAGGAAAGAAGAAGGAACGAAGAAAGGAAGGAAGACATAAAGCCTGATTCAAAGTGATTTTATAAAAAGCAACAAGTTTTTATTAATGTAAATATTAATTTGTGAAAATTACATTAATGAAGACCCCTTCACCGTGTATTTTTAAATGAAAATCTTCTAAACACTTATTTGCATTTTTCTTCCTCTATGTAATGCAACGTAAATTAAAACAGATGGTTTCAGAAATGCATTCCCAAAGTTGAATAGCTACGGATATGAACAGGAAAGACAGAGTTATATTAGAACTACAATGTTACATCTCTAACCCCTTTTTATCCATAGTATATAAACTTTATCAAATTCATTACAGAGCTCTATAAGGATACCATTGATATATTCTGTTTTCCTGTAACTCTGGAATCTAAAGTTCAGAACCTTGAAGAATCTTCTTCCTGCACTCTATGTCTCTTGTATACACAGCCTTATTGAATTTCCCTGTTTGGCCCCAACCTCTTATTAGCTAAAAAAAATAATAACAATAGTTTATACTGTCCCCAGTTCATCAGAAAGAAAGTTCTGCCACACTGGAAAACAATGGTGAAAAATACATAAGAATAGAGGTGACTGCAAAAGACCTAACGCCAAAAAGTACCAAGTGAAAAAGCAAAACCAGTGACCAAAAGTCAATTTGAAGGACCATGAATTCAGCAGCAGTGAGAATGAAATACTTAATCTGTACATCCTTCCCCTTGTGATGTTAAAATATCATTGATATAACTAGTTAAGCTTGGCCCATTGAAAGCAGGTATGTAGCTCTACTTCCTTCCAAAGCTCTACTAAAATAAGTGTAATGAATTATAACCAGAGAGATAAAAGGAACAGGGTTGAAAATAACGAGGAAAGATATTGGTGTCTTTTTTGAAGATGAAAAATCAATAGAGGGGGTACCACAGGAGAGAAAGCTAAATACCATGTATCTGTAGATAAGAATAACTATGAGCAACTAATCTTAAGCCCCAGATCTACAGACATATTTATTCAGCAGGTACTACACAAAATGAAGAGACAGATAAAAAATGGAGATATTGACTGAAGTTTACTTAAAGACCACTTTGTCCTTCAGACCCCTATCTACCATCCCTGCCCAGTCAAGCAACTGCATCTTCTAAATCTTAGCTTAATCCTAAAGGCTCATTTCATGGAGAAACTGAAACAGGGGTTTCAAACTTAGGAACCCTAGGTACAGCAATTAATAGGGACAAGATGAACTGAAAGAGAGAGAGAAAGAGAGAGAGAGGGAGGGAGGGAAGGAAGGAGGGGAGGATGGGGGGAGGGTAAGAGACAGAGAGAGAGAGAGAGAGAGAGAGAGAATGAATATTAAGAGAAAGTCTACAGAAAGAATAGCAAATCTCCACGCCCCTTGTCTCCCCTGGCTCAATGATAGCTGACAACCAGACATATACTCCCTAACCACCAACCCCACCCACTCACCACCACACTCCCCAAAGCAATAGAAAGCTTTTTCTCTGAGAGTCTTTGTGACCAGAGGAGAAAGTTACATGCTGTTTACAGAGATTTTCCTCCCAGGGAGTCAGAGAAATCTTCCACCCACTCACCTTATATCCAAGTAGACCTAACATATAAACCGAATTAGTAAGTAAATCCTAAAAAGAAAAGCCCAGGCCCAGATGAATTGACAGGTGAATTCTAGAAAATAACTAAAAAAAATACTACCAATTCTATACAAACACTTTCCAAAAATATATTAGGAAAAACAACAACAAAAAAATCCATGTCCCATCTTATTCTATGAGATCATTACTACCTTGATACCAAAGTCCAAGAAACACATGGAGACAAAAAAATTTCTTAAAGGCTTATGTTTATTAGAAACACAGAGGCAAAACATTTCTTAGCAAAACAACAAAATGAATCCAGCCATACAGAAAAAGATTATAATCCATGAAAAAGTGGGATTTATCCCAGAAATGCAAGGTTAATCTAATGTGTGAAAATCAGTTTATACAAGAAACCATATTAACAAAGAAAAAATGATATAATAATCTACATAAAAGTACAAAAAAGGATTTAACAAAATCCAACACTCAATTCTGATTAAACACTCTCAGTAAGCTAGAAATAGAATGGAATCTTCTAAACCTAATAAAGGACATCTATGAAAAACCCACAGCTAGTATCCTACTTGAGGGAAGGTTAACTGCTATCCCCCTGTTATATGGAACAAGGCAAGGAAATCTGCTTGCACTACTTTAATCAAATATGGAGGCTATAGCTATTATAATAATGCAAATTAATTCATTTATTGACTAACAGCATCCAGATTGGAAAAAAAGTGGTAAAACTAGCCAGGCACAGTGGCTCACACTTGTAATCCCAGCACTTTGGGAGGCTTAGGCAGATAGATCACTTGAGTCCAGGAATTCAAGACAAGCTTGGGCAGGATAGTAAGACCCTATCTCTACAAAAAAATACAGAAAGTAGCTGAGTGTGGTAGTGCACTTGTAGTTCCAGCTACTTGGGAGGCTAGGGTGGTAGGATCACTCGGGCCTGGGGAGGTTGGATTTGCAATGAGCAGTGATCACACCACTGCACTCCAGCCTGGGCAACAGAGTGAGACCCTGTCTCAAAAAAACAACAAAGTAGTAAAACTACCTTTATTTATTCATGGACTATATGTTTCTGAATGTATAAAATCTTAAGGAATTTACAGAATCTTTTTCATAGAACTAATAAATAAGTTTAGCAAGGTCACAGGATACAAGACCAACACACAAAAATCAACTGAATTTTATATACTAGCAATGAAAAATCACAAAATGAAATCAAGAAAACAATTTCATTCACAGCCCAAAAGAATAAATGACTTGGGAATAAATTTAAAGAAGCCTAAGACCTGTACAGTGAAAATTATAAAACTTTGCTAAGAGATACTAAAGATCTAAATAAATAAAGACCCACCATGTTCATAGATTCAAGCAGTCAATTTTAAGTTGACACTTCTCCTAAGGTTAATCTATAAATAAATGCAATCCCTATCAAAATCCCTACAGGCCTCAAACTTTCTCTAAAGCTACAGGAATGAAGACAGTGTGTGTGTTAGTCTTTTTTGTATTGCTATAAAGGAATACCAAATGCTGGTGCCACGCAGAACTGTGGTAATTTATGCAGAACCCAGGTAAGTAGTTTATAAAGAAAGAGATTTATTTGGCTCACAGTTTAATATGGCACCAGCATTTGCTTGGTTTCTGGTGAAGCTTCCTGAAGCTTTTACTCATGGTAGGAGGTGTAGAGGCAGCCAGTATCTCACACGATGAGAGAGGGAGCAAGAGAGAGAAGGGGACATCCCAGACTCTTACACAAACATATCTTGTGTGAACTAATGGAACAAGAAATTACTCGTGAACAAGTGGATGGAGCTAAATCATTCATGAGGGATCCAGCCCCATGATCCAATGCCTCCCACCAGGCCCCACCTTCAACACTAGGGATCATATTTTAACATGAGATTTGTACATACAGTGGAACCATATCGTTGTGCTATTGACTTAGAGATAGACTGATAGATCAGAAGAGAGAATCCAGAAACACCCATCAAAATTAAAAAAACAAAACCAACTTACATTTATGGTGAAAAGACTAAAGCAAAGTAATGGGGAAAGGATAGCCTATGTTAGAATAATTGGTTAATCATATGCAAAGACAAAAACAAAACAATAAAAATACTTAAAATACTTACAACCCTCATTTCTCACCATACTCATAAACTAACATAAAATATCATATACCTAAATGTAAGCATTAAAACTATGAAGCTGTTAGAACAAAATGAAGTTTTGTTCTTGTGAATTTCTTAGACGTGACATCAAAGCTGAAAATTTTTACTCTACAAAGAAAAATTTTCTACCATTAAGAAAATTAAAAGACAATCCCAAAATGTAGATGAAAGTTTTGCAAGTCATATATCTGATAAAGGCCTTCTATCTAGAATAAAGGAATAACAATTCCCAATAAACTACATGACAAACAACCCAAGGAAAAAAGAAAGGGCAAAATATTTTAATAGAAATTACACCAAAAATTGTATTTAAATGGCAAACAGACACACGAAAAGATGCTCAACATATTAGTTATTAGGGTGAATTTTGTAAATTAAACTACAACAAATGATCACTATCTTTACCCATTAGAATAGCTGTAATCCAAAAGAATTACAACATAAAATATAGGTGAAGATGTGGAATATTTGGAACTCTTGTATATATTGTTAATGAGAATATAAAATATATACTATTTCATAAGCTAGTTTGACAGTTTCTTGAAAAATCATAATACACAAAATATGGCCTGTAATTTCACTGCTAGTTGTCTACCCAAGTGAAATAAATATATGTCCCCAGGAAGACTTGTATATGACTATTCATAGTCATATTACACATAACAGCATCAAACTGGAAAATTCCTAAATCAATCAATTGGCTATATAGATACATAAAATAGGTTATAGGAATGCAATAAAATACTACTCAGCAAATCAAACCGTGGATACATACTACCACACGAATGAGCATCAAAAACATTATGTGGTGAAAGAAGCCAGACACAAAAGACTACGTTTTGTAGAATCTCATTTATAGGGCATTTCTGGAAAATGCAAAACTATAGAAAGTGAAAGCCAACTGGAAGTTAGTTGCCTGGGGCTGGGGGTGGAAGCAAAGACTGACTGCACAGGCACAAGGGAGCATTTTGTGATCGTAAAGACATTGGAAAATTGAATTGTAGTAATTGTTGCACATCTATAAATCATTATCCACTTACAGTGAGTAAATTTTATGGTATGTAAATTATACCATGACATATGGCATACTTCCATAAAATGAAGAAAAATGCTAAGAAAGAGAAAGCATACAGACCAGGAAATTGTTCTCTAGCACTGGAGAGCAAGGCGCTGTACATAAGCCTTGAAACTAACTAGTCACTTGTGGCAGAAAAATAGAGGCTGCCAGGAAAGAACAGAGAAAAAAAATGGAATTTTAGACTATTATATTTGTTGCCAATTTTCAGTGGAGTTTTACAACTACTTTAGAAACTGTAAAGATAATTGATGGTAGAGACAATCAAAATAATTATTCATTAAAATAACTGTAAAATCATGTGTAAGAAAAAAGTAATAATAAATAATACAGTGCTGCAAAAAAATAAACAACAAACTTGTATTTACCCCCAAACTTAGATAAAGCATAACTCCTTTAAGATGATGAACAGATGAGACTGGAATTGAGGAGGAAGAAAAGAGTGAATGGGGATTTGGGGGAAGAGTAAAAGCAGGAATAAGAGCCCAGATCTTTGTCTTCTGTAATAATAAGCCATACGTAAAATCTCAATGTGAAAAATCATCAAAGAGTACCAAAAGTATAATATTTGGGAATATGGACATAATTACCAATAGCAACCATAAAGAAACCTGAAAGACACTGTCTTTGGAGAACACAACTAAAGAATAGGCAGAGGACTGCTTTTCATTAGTAGCCCAGTGAAGCTGTTTTACTTTTAACTATTTTCACATACCATTTGATTTTTAAAAATTGACTTCAGCACAATCAAAATACATAACTCAATATTTTAGAGCATATAATGACACTAGAGTGGAAATGTTTTAATTGTCTCCATAATTCAGATTCTACTTTTTTTTTTTTTTTTTCCTGTCTCCCAGGCTGGAGAGTGGGTGCAATCAGAGCCCACTGCAGCCTGGAGCTCCTGGGCTCAAGCAATCCTCCCACTTCAACCTACCAAGCAGCTGGGATTACAGGCATGTGTCACCATGCCTAATTAATTTTTAAAATTTTTTGTAGAAATGGGATCTCACTCTGTTGCCCAAGCTGGTCTCAAACTCCAGACCTCAATTGATCCACCTGCCTTGTCTCCCAAATTCCTAGGACAAGAGGTGTGGGCCACCGCAGATTCTACTTCTTAAAACAACTTTTCTCCTCCACTCCCCAATATGAATCTGTACTGGTCAAATAATTTTCATTGTCCACATGTGTAACTCACTCTTTCTGTAATCTCGGTCTCTCATTAAACTAGTTCTTCCTTTATCGCATCCATCAAAATAGTACCCATTGTTCAAGGGCACATTTACATATTAACTTCAGCTGGAAGTTTTCATCATCCACTTAAGCAATATTTCACATTCATATCATGGCTCTTGATTAAACAGTCTTTTAACATGGGGCAATTATAGTCACCATCATCCAACAAGTACTTGCTGAATCCTCTGTGTGTACAAGAAATCATTCTGTATTTGGACAAAGAGACTGATAAACAAATTTGACAGTCATATTTGGTAGCAAAATATAGACTATTTGTTTATATGTGCACAGCGAGGGAGAGGAGAATGTTCAGGTGAATCCAAAGTTTCTGTCATGAGAAGCACAGGGTGAATAGAGGATGCTATGGGAGGACCAGTTTGGGCTGTGGGAAAACAATGATTCATGTTGACCCTTCAAGTTGGGGAGCATTTAAGCCATCAATGTGACAATTCTAAGTTGACAGTAGGATTCATGATGGTACTTATCCAGAGCACCCTACCCTGTAAATACAAATGTCACAGCTATTTATGCATCTAATTGGAAAATGTAACCATGAGTGTGATTGACAGTCCTGTAGAGGAGGTTATACAGTGAAAGGGCAATAGACAACCATCTCTGGGGAACTACAGAATCTGACATTCAGATCCCAGGGGGTGAACCAGTGAAATGACAAGAAGAGAGAGACTGGGGATGGGGTGTCATGAAATCTAAACTAAGAGAGTGTTTCTGAAAGGAGGGAATGGTTTAAAAGGGTCAAATTCTTCTGCATACTCTGTGAAATACCAACTGAAAAGATCACTGGGGATTGGGGCAAGAGGAGTGATTTCATCCAGCACAATGTAAGGCAGAAAACAGGCAGACAAAATAAAGAGGGGTGGATTCAGTATTTGATGAATTCTCCAAGAGAACGGGACTTTTTCTACCAAGTTAAAAAAAAATGGAACCAACTAGAGGTTTGATCCATTTATAGTGATATCTTTCTACTCTGGTTCCTCAAACCCATCTATATCTAAGAGACCCCCAGACTAAAGTTCAAGTTCATTCTTTTAACAAATTTGCACCTAAAGTTTTCTTGCATTTGATACCAATAGCAATTAGCATCTAATTTGTTAAAAGAATGAAATTGAACTTTAATCTGGGGGTCCTTTAGATATAGATTGGTTTGAGGAACCAGAGCAGAAAGATATCACTAAAAATGGACCACACTAGAGGTTTTCAGGGGAGCCAGATAATATCAATGAGAAGATGCACGACTTGTCAGTTCTGGAGAAAAGAGGATTTCAAACCCAATTTATCCATCAGTGGAATCCGTGAAAGTGTATGGAAAGGCCTGACTAAATAATGTAAACATTGCATAGGTAGTTGGACAATAAATATGGAGAGAAGAAACAAAACACATTCATTGAAAAAAAAAAGTCTTCAGAGACTTTTTTTTTCTAGAAGAAAATATTTGTGATCACAGGTGAAGCAAAGTTTTCTTACACTTAATACCAATAGTAATTTACATTGCTTACCATGCAATTTACATACTTAATGCCAATAGCAATTTACATTACAAATTTTAAATGACAAATTATATTTCCAGAAAATCGAAATATTCTGCTTTCCAAAAAACACACAAATGACAAACAGTGAGAAAACATTTACAAAGCACATACTGGTAAAGACTTGTATCTGAAATATAATCAAAAACACAAATGTGGACAAATGATTTGATCAAACTCACCAAAGAAAATAAACAGTTTACAAACAAACAAAAAAATAAGAAGTAATATAATCCATTAAATTAGAGAAATGCTATTAAAACCTTAGTAAGACACCACTCCACACCCATCAGAGTGGATAAAATTAAAAATACAACACTAAGTGCTCACAAGGACGTGCAGTAACTGGAACTCTCACATATTTTGCTGCTGAAAATGTAAATCTGTACTGCCACTTTGCAAAAACAGTTGGGCAGTTTCTTACGAAGTTAAACATATACTTACTAAAATTCCAGTCCTGTATAGTATCTGTTCAGGTGAAACGAAAACTTATGTTCACATAAACATTTGTATGCAATATGGTAATAGAGGCTTTATTCATAATAATGAAAACTGAAAACACCCAAATGTTCTCTAACTGGGCAAATGGATAAAATATAATGGTACATTCATGTCATGGAATACTATCCAACAATGAAAAGAAGACTACTACTGATATCTGCCACAATATGAACGAATCTCAAATGCATTATAACAAATAAAGCAAGCCAGATTCCAAATGCTACATGATGTGTGATTCCTTTATATAACATTCTGGAATAGGCAAATCTATAGGGGGAGTAACAGCAGTCATCATAAAAGGCTAGAGGTGGAGAATGAGTATGACCACAAAGTGTCACCAGGGGTATGTTTGGGAAGGGGAGAAGTGATGTATCTTGACTGTGGGGATGGTGGTTATACAACTCTATTTGTCAAAACTCGCTATAAACAGAAAATTTCTCCATGTGTAATTTCACCCTTATAAAAAAAATAGATCCTAAATCTAAATTTTAAATACACATAAACTGAGAGCTAAATAGAATTTAAAATTTCATCTAAAAACTTAAACCCAAAGAAACTAAAAGGTAAATGTAAAGGGGAGACACAACCTTAATGCTCTTGATTTTTCAACAATCTAAAGAACTTTAAAAATATAATTTTGCTTTATTTATTTATTTCTAGAAAGATATTTATTTCTAGTAATAAATTGCTTGGTACACACAGGATTTTATGAAATTTACTTTTTGCTGTTTTCGGATGGTAAGATCTTATCTTCCGAGACCTCTGAGTTGACAGCAATATTGAATTATGTTGAAGAACTTGAGAAAAGTAGTAATCTGTGGTCTTATTTGGGTTTTGCTTCTAGTTATCAGCTAGGTAACTTTGAAAGAGTTATTAAAATTATCTGGGTCTCAGTTTCTCCATTTATAAGACAGTGAGTGTAGTATCTTTGTAAAACGTTCTATTGTTTCATGTTTTTATACATAAACATACAGTAAGTATGGCCAAGTACAATAAATAAAAGATTAAATAAGGAAGTCACCAAATTACTTCCAGTTTAGGTGAAATCCACATGGTATTTGGTTATATTATTATCTGTAATTTGGGCAAATAGTTTATAATTCAAAGCATATTTAGCAGTTACTGTAAGAAATAAATTAGTTATTAAAAACCAAGAATTTAGCACAGAGTTTGTTCCACTACAAGTGCTCAGTAAACAGACTACACTACCACTTTTTTATGTTAGAAAGCCTATCTTTAGGCTAAGAAATATATGCGAGAATTTCTAAAACAAATAACGTTCACCTTTGAAACTAAAAATAACCCCTTTTGTGGACAATCAATGTCAAATGTGAAGTCATTATGAACTAAGTGCAAAAATTGAGTGAAAGGAATTTGTAGACTTTAAGAAACTGCTAAAAATAGCAAAAGCTAAGTGGCAGAAGGAATTTACATTTCTTTAGGAAACCTAAAGGAATGTAAAACTATTTGAAAAGAAAATGTTTAGAATGAACATGTGCATTTGTTATACATTCATATCCAAAATTTAGGGTTTCAGGTATAAAATGGCTGTAGGAAAACAATAAACAAACTTCTAAGCATGTAACTTTATAATAATGTTTTCAAAAAAATTAAACACAATAATTTTATGCCTTTGTATGAAAGCAGAAATTTAATAAATGTAATTTAAAAGCATTCAGCCAATTTTGTTTTTTCTTTTTACTTTCAATGACTGGCAAAGTAAATGTTTCTGATTGTGCCAAAAACGCTATCTATAGATGACGAAGAGGTCGGTTATTGCTTTGAAAAAAAAGGTTCTATTCAAGCCGCCTCTGTCACGGAATTTTGCTGTTTTCAATTTGTTTCATCTCCTCTGGGAACTCCTTCCTACATCACTTTCTAACTGTAAAATAAACGATCCAAATACAATCTTTAAATCCCCAAGTTCTATTATAACTTCTGAAAACCAGTCTTTCAGGTATAAATGGAAATTTGTCTTCTGTTCATTATATGACTTTAGATATTTTAAAAATATTGTTCTTTATCCAGCACTTATAGCCTGTTAATTTAAGACTACTTTGCTTATCATTATTTCATCAGGGTAATGTTAGTGATCGTGTATTTTTATTTTAACAATTTAAATTTCCACTATTTGGATACAAAATGACAGCATTCTGACTCATCAGTCTTTGAACTGATGAGTTTCACTCTTCACACACAAAACAGGAAAGACAAGAAGACAAAAAAAAAAATTACTAGTGAATATATGCCAGGACCACCTTTTCTTGTTTCAGCACTGGATGTTTTGGACAGAGGCTCTTAGAGGAAATCTTCCCAGAAATTAAATTCCTATTTTTGCCCATTCTGGTGTGTAGGAAGAGTTCAATGGAAATTGTGAAACACAAAATGTAAGAGGTTACATATGCAGGCTTCTGAACAGGGGCAATTTTGAACAGAATACTGCAAGGTTCAAGTTGGACTCTGGAGAATTTCGTATCGATCTGAAAATGTAAGGGGCCATGGGACCACATAACATCATGCCAGCTGCTTCAAAGAGGTGCCTGCCATTTAGGTCATTTTCAAAATCATCATTTGAGAGGACTGTGAAATTGTTTCAGTGAATTATACAAAACTGTTTTCCATAATCTTTCAGAATGTATTTTATGTAAATTGGCACATTTAAATAGCCTTCTATAATATCTAAAACTCAAAGCCTTTGGAAACTAATTCGCCTTAATTGAAATAGGTGCACCTGTTCATTCAAAAGTGGATTTACATCATTACCTGCTAGAAAAAAGACACTATCTCCACCTTGAAGCCCCACCTCGTCCACGGAATCTAGGCCTAAAGGGTATTTCTCAATTAGGAGAAAAATACTGGAAGTGAGTAGCACCTAAGTCACTAACGTAAAAACACAAGACCACATGCTTTTGGACAATGATAGCTTTGAATTTCACTGTTTCTTAAAGTTCCCCCATATTTCCAGCAAGCTTTCCTAATGAAATGCCCATATTTTACATAAATATCCTATACCTAAATTTTGTAGTGTTTTCTCTTGATTTATATAACTTTAAATAACTACTAGTCTACCTATGCATCTACATATAGTAGTTAAGGGACTAGTTTTTAGACCCAGAATTCTACTCAGCTGTACCACTTATCACCTGTGGAACTTGAGTACATTATTTCCTCTCACTGTGTGTCAATTAGTTCTACTGCAAAAAAAATATATACTAGATGCACCTGCCTTGCAATTTCTTGTGATGATTTAAAAAGATGATGTGTTTATAGAATTTGGCATAATGCTTAGTACACATAACACTTAATAACTATTAAGATATTTTCTCTGAGGCACTAAGTCAATTAAATATTTTAAAGTTTAAATTTATACACATTTAAGGAATAAAAGACTCTATCTTGGTTGTAAATATTCATTTGAATGAAAATATTTCTGGTGATTTAAAAATATTTCTTCGTTTGCAAAATTGTTAAATATTTCATGATTGCTTCAAAATTTTTCGAAATATTCCTAATAAGGTACTGTTCACCAAATTAAAAACAATTGTTAGCTAAACACATAGCAATAGAAAAAACTATAGACTAAATATTTATCAATGCACTACACAGTGAAGCATAAGTCATTTTACTTTTAAGGATGGATTTTTAAATAATGATCCTTCCACTTCAACAAATGATAACTACTGTTTTTATTTGAAGTATTCTTGAACAAAATATATACTGTATCAGTATATAAATTTTAAGTGGTTATACAAAACATGCACTATTTACAAGCCTGACTGATAATATTAATGAAAAGACCACCTACTTTGTTGTATTAACTAATAAACATCCTAACGTCAAATGTAAACCAACATTGAAAAAGAAATGTAAACCACCATAAAAATTAGTTCATTGAAGGAGGGAATGATATTAAAAGGTTTGTTGGAAAATATTCTATATTTATTAACATTAACATTTCTATGTTAAATTAACATTAACATTTCATTTCTATGTTAAATTAACATTAACATTTCATTTCTATGTTAAATTAACATTAACATTTCTATGTTAAATTAATAAATATAGAATATTTTCCAACAAACCTTTTAATATAATTTCTTTTTAACATTTCTATGTTAAATTTGAGATGTTTCACAAATCAATAAAATATAGATGAATCCAGAATTTATTCAATGTTTCCAAAAACAAATTTATGTCTGTTAGTGTTCATGTAATTTATGAATGTTCAAAATTTTTTTAAAAGTTTGAAACGAAAAAAAACCTTTCTTCACTTGATTAGAAAAGGCCCCAAATAATAATATAAATTCATGTTCTGAACAGAATAATCATAAAAATAGTTATATATTAAGTAACCATTGTAGGATAACTGCTTTTCTCCATTAAAGTCATCCTTAGAAAATCATATCAATTCTTCACAACCTATTTTTAGCATATTTTATTCCTTAGTGATTATCTAAAAATTACCCACGTTTTCAATTCCCATCATATGTAATTACAAATTTGGCTTAAAGTATATTTATATATCTTTATAATCTACAGATGTAGAAAACAGAAGATGAACAGAATATGTTTTGCAAACTGAGAAATATTGTGGCACATTCTTCAGTTGCTGAATAAAGGTTTAATGGTTGTGATCGTGATAATAATTTAAACAAACTGAACAAACTGTCCTCTTGAAAGAATAAGATGCTATTATAGCTAACAAGGGCAGTGAAAGACCTCTTCAAGGAGAAGTACAAACCACTGATAAGAAATTCAGAGAGGACACAAGCAAATGGAAAAACATTCCACGCTCATGGACAGGAAGAATCAATATCATGAAAATGGCCATACTGCCCCAAGTAATTTATCGATTCAATGCTATTCCCATTAAACTACCATTGATATTCTTCACAGCATTAGAAAAACTTTTGTAAAATTCATATGGAACCAAAAAAGGGCCCAGATAGCCAAGACAATCCTAAGCAAAAAGCACAAAGCTAGAAGCATCACAATACCCGATTTCAAACTATACTACAAGGCAACAGTAACCAAAACAGCGGATACTAGTACAAGAAGAGACACACAGACCAATGGAACAGAACAGAGAACCCAGGAATAAGGTCACACACCTACAACCATCTGACTTTTGACAAATCTGACAAAAATAAACAATAGGGAAAGGACTTCCTATTTAATAAATGGTGCTAGGAGAACTGGCTAGCCATATGCAGAAAATTGAAACTTGACCTTTTCCTTACATCATATGCAAAAATTAACTCAAGATGGATTAAAAATTTAAATGTAAAACCCAAAACTATAAAAATCCTAGAAGACAATCTAGCAATACCATTGAGGACATAAACATTGGCAAAGATTTCATGACAAAGACACCAAAAGCAATTGCAACAAAAGCAAAGATTGACGAATGGGCTCTAATTAAACTAAAGAGCTTCTTCACAGCAAAAGAAGCTATCATCAGAGTTAACAGACAACCTACAGAAAGGGAGAAAACTTTTGCAATCTATCCATCTAACAAAAGTCTAATATCTGGAGTCTACAAGGAACTTAAATTTATAAGAAAAAAAAACAAAACAACCAGATTAAAAAGTGGGCAAAGGACATGAACAGACCCTTCTCAAGACATACGTGCAGCTGACAAACATATGAAATAAAAGCTCAATATCACTGATCATTAGAGAAATGCAAAATCAAAACCACAATGAGATACCATCTCATGCCAATCAGAATGGCTATTACTAAGAAGTCAAAAAACAACTCAGGCTGGTGGTGTTGTGGAGAAAAAGGAAGCCTTTACACTGTTTGTGGGAGTGTAAATTAGTTTAACCATTCTGGAAGAGAGTGTGGTGATTCCTCAAATACCTAGAGGCAGAAATACCATTTGACCCTGCAATCCCATTACTGGGTATATACCCAAAGGAATAGAAATCATTCTATCATAAAGATACATGCACACATATATTCATTGCAGCACTATTTACAATATCAAAGACATGAAATCAACCTAAATGCCCATCAGTGATAGACTGGATAAAGAGAATGTGGTACACATACACCATGGGAAACTATGTAGCCATAAAAAGGAACGAGATCCTGTCCTTTGTGGGGACATGGATGGAGCTGGAAGCCACTATCCTGAGCAAGCTAATGCGGGAGCAGGAAAACAAACACTGCATGTTCTTACTCATAAGTGGGAGCTGAATGATGGGAACACATGGGCACATGGGAGGGAACAATACACACTGGGGCCTGTTGCAGGGGGAGCTTATGAGGGTAGGGAGAGCATCAGGAAGAATAGCTAATGGATGCTGGGTTTAATACCCACGTGATAGGATAATCTGCGCAGCAAACCACCATGGCACACGTTTACCTATGTAACAAACCTACACATCCTGCACATGAATCCCTGAACTTAAAAGTTGAAGAAAAGAAAAAATAACATCAAAGAATAAGATGCTAGACCCAGGCAAATGGTGGGAACAAACCACAGCTTGAAATCGAGAGAGGAAGGTTTTGAGATCTTTGAAGAAATAAAATAAGACAAGGTAAGTAGTAAGTTGACACTTGCAAGTCTAAATGCCAGGCTCACAGGAGGTTTTGCTTTGTAATTTTAGTAGCCTGCAACGTCCAGGAAACCCAGGAGAGATGATGGAATGTCTGCAGTAGGCCAGTGTGCCTCAGCTTCCAGCTGAACTCAAACTTTCAAGAGTGTAAAGGCATTTGGTAGATCAACTTATAAAAAAAATCAGATATAAGAGCTTTGGGAAATACCACATCTAAATTAAGTGATGATTGGCAGTTTCCACACTGGTTTGTAGCACTAACCATTTGTTTATAGCTTGATGATGGTATGCCTGGCCCTGAAAGAAATCAGCCTCAAGCCTACTTCATTGAGTGGCAGAAAATGTACATGAGTCCTAGGATTTCTCTGTTTAGTAATTTGGGAGTTTTGTCCCCAGAGGCTGTGGAGAAGGGCTATGAACATGCCAAAACCATAGGTTTGAAATTGTTTTCAGGGCACAAAGAAAAGAAAAATCTCATTATTTTATAGTTATGTAGACATGTTGATCAAAGCTAGCCTTCCCTAATAATTGGAATACTCACATTATTTTCCAGATATGGCTCCAAATAACTTTACTTATTTTAGATTTGCCATCATCATTTAGACTATTCAGAAGAAAACACTGCCACAGGTCATGGAGACATTTTCAAAAGCAAATATTCCAAAAATGCCCTAAGCAAAGACAAAAATCACATCTGTCCCAAGTTAGGGTAATTTTTTTTCATTGCACCGTAAACAGTGGCATATATAGTAAAGCCTCAATTAATACATGTGTATTAAAATAAATAATGTTCAACAAATGAATAGCAAATACTCAGCAAAGGTTTGTTGCGTAAAGTTATCATCGATTAATTAACCAGGTTAAGAGTTTTCTGGACTTGAAAGTTAAACCAAAAAGAGGAATATACAGGATATTTAAATTTACATTCTTAATTCATCAATTATTTCTACCAATGTAATTAATTGTTAATTGTCCAATATCTCTTATGTATTGCTTGCTGCCACATGGAAGAGTCCAGGTATTTATTTTTAAACCAAATGCTCCATAGGCTGTCTTTCTTCAAAATCACTTTATAGTAGATCGGAAAGTTACACAACACAGGGAAGATTATGTTTGTTACATTTAAATCCTAACATTGCCGCATGGAAACATTTTTAGTGTACAGAACAGGAAAAAAAATGTTTGTGCTAATTCCTGCTGATTTAATTGTTGGAATAACGACTTGGTTTATGTCAATCACTTTAGTGCCCAGGGCTGTGTGAGCTGGACAATCAACACTGATGAAAATTATCTTGGAACATTCCATAGGCACATTAAAACCTGAAAAAGCCAGGCCAGAGAGTCCACTTAGGGGGCTGATTTATCTGGTATGGTTTATCTTTAGTGTCATAGCAATTGGGAAACTGTCAGATAGCTACTGAATTATGCTTTCTATGTGATGTCTCAGACCACCAGATCTTAATTTTAAACTGAGTACACTGTGGTTTCATTCATCCTAAAACACATTATTCTATGGATAATTTTTAAAAAAGATAAAATGTAACCTTCACTTGAAAAACTATTAAATGTATATTGCAAATTGAAATGTTTGGTGCAACTGCTACTGATCGTTCTGTTCGTTAGAAAAAAGAAAATCTGAATTGCAACCAAGATGTACATAAAGGAAAGGAAGGGTGAACTAGAGGGATTCACATTATACAGTTTCTTGACATGTAACCAGATTTAGGAAGAAAAGTTACAAATGATACATTATTAAAGTAAGTCTCCTAATTGTTTTTTCTTCTCCTCCTTCTTCACATATTTAAGCACATAATTTAAGAGGAAGATAGTGATATGTGTATCAAAAATATTAATTCAAACCCTAGTTCCTCTGCTTTCTTTTTGTTTGCTCGTTTTTTTGTTTGGTTTATTTTAGATTCAGGGGCCACATGTGCAGGTCGGTTACAAGGGTATATTGCGTCAGGCTGCAATTTGGCTTCTATTGAATCTATCACCCAAATAGTGAACACAGTACCCAATAGGTAGTTGTCAACCCTTGTTCTCCTCCCTCTTTCCCCCCATTTTGGAGGCCCCAGTGTCTACTGTTTCCATCTTTATGTGCATGTGTGCCCATTGTTTAGCTCCCACGTATAAGTGAGAACATGAAGTATTTGATTTTTTGTTTCTGTGTTAATTCACTTAGGAAAAGGGCCTCCAGCTGCAAAGGACATAAGTTCATTCTCTTATGGATGCAGAGTATTCCATGGTGTGTATGTACCACATTTTCTTTATCCAATCCTCTGCCGATGGGAACCTAGGCTGATTCCATGACTTTGCTATTAAAAATAGTGCAGCGATAAACATGAGCACAGGTGTCTTGTTGATAGGATGTTTCTTTTCCTCTTATATATTCCCACCCAGATACCAGTAGTGGGGTTGCTGGGTCAAACTGTAGTTCTATTTTTAGTTCTTTGAGATATTTTCATATCGTTTTCCTTAGGGTTGGACTAATTTGCATTCTCACTAAAACTGTATAAACGTTCCCTTTTCTTTTTCATCTACCCTCAAATAATTATTAATAATCATCCAGATTCTCAGCTTTCTTAAGTTTAAATGTGTTTCATAATTCTCTTGAAGGCTGTTCTAAAGAAGAAAATGCTCAATATGTTTCAAAATGGCATATCACCATCTTTATACATTTTGTTAACACTAACTTGTAAGTTGTAAAATTGTAAAAGTCAGAGCTGATCTTAATTTTATTCAAATTTCCCCATGATTGTTGGTGTAAGTCTTGTTTATGATGACATGAAAAGCCAAACATTGAATTTATTCAGCAAAAATTTATATGGCAAGAACTCAGTCAGGTGCTGCAGAAGACAAGCGGATGTCTCCTAAGTTGAGACAGTAGTTAGTAATTCAGATATTATGGAAATATAACAATGATAAGCAACTGAGTTTAGCGAACTACAGAAGAGAGCCCAAGTGGGTGCTGCATCAAAGGAACCGGAAGAAGCAGATACTGAAGGCCAGAAATACTCAGCAAGGGACTGGCCACCCAGGGAAGTGAGAAGCACAAGAAGAGATCAAATGAGAGAGTCAAAAGATAGATGTGGGCAAACACCCGTACTGAGCAGTGCTGGCAATTCTCCTAGCATATTCTCAACTTCTTGTGTCCTGTGGTAGGCCATCTGCATTCAAATAACTGAAGAATCTGACAATTACGTGTCTTGGAGTTGCTCTTCTCAAGGAGTATCGTTGTGGTGTTCTCTGTATTTCCTGAATTTGAATGTTGGCCTGCCTTGCTAGGTTGGGGAAGTTCTCCTGGGTAATATCCTGCAGAGTGTTTTCCAACTTGGTTCCATTCTCCCCGTCACTTTCAGGTACACCAATCAGACGTAGATTTGGCCTTTTCACATAGTCCCATATTTCTTGGAGGCTTTGTTCATTTCCTTTTACTCTTTTTTCTCTAAACTTCTCTTCTCACTTCATTTCATTCATTTGATCTTCAATCACTGATACCCTTTCTTCCAGTTGATCGAATCGGCTACTGAAGCTTGTGCATTTGTCACGTAGTTCTTGTGCCATGGTTTTCAGCTCCATTAGGTCATTTAAGGACTTCTCTACACTGGTT
The DNA here is from genome assembly GCF_024542745.1 of Macaca thibetana thibetana. NCBI lineage: Eukaryota > Metazoa > Chordata > Mammalia > Primates > Cercopithecidae > Macaca > Macaca thibetana. The sequence continues at coordinate 13,246,439 of NC_065582.1, read as the reverse complement.
ATTCTAGTTAGCCATTTGTCTCCAACCCAAATATCCATCAATGATAGACTGGATTAAGAAAATGGGGCTATATACCATGGAATACTATGCAGCCACAAAAAAGGATGAGTTCATGTCCTTTGTAGGGACATGGATGAAGCTGGAAATCATCATTCTCAGCAAACTATCACAAGGACAAAAAACCAAACACCGCATGTTCTCACTCATAGGTGGGAATTGAACAATGAGAACACTTGGACACAGGAAGGGGAACATCACACACTGGGGCCTATTGTGGGGTGGGGGGAGGGGGGAGGGATAGCATTAGGAGATATACCTAATGTAAATGACGAGTTAATGGGTACAGCACACCAACATGGCACATGTAAACATATGTAACAAACCTGCATGTTGTACACACATACCCTAGAACTTAAAGTATAATAAAAAATAAAAATAAAAATAACTGAAGAAATAGTAGATGATAGAAGCTTGTTCCCAAACTATTTTCATATTAAAGAAATAAAATTGCTAAAAATATTTGGGACAAAAAAAATCTGTAGTAAAGTGTGTATGGAGGTGTTTGATATGCCCTGTTAATAAAAACCGAAATAATGTCGAATAAAAATTGTACAATAGAATCCTAAAGTAAGCATAAATGATTAAAACCCTTGTCATGACAACTGACTAGAGACAGGATGTATTATGCACAATTATGTAGACATTGGATATAAATAATATATAATATATATAAATAACATTAGTGAAAAATATATAATATAATCTGTATAAAACAATATATATTATACTGATATATAAAATAATATATAAATTATGTAATATAATAATAATAATATATATAGATATCAATATACATGTCTGATGTTCCAGAGTAGTAGATACTTGGCTTAAATCTCTCTGGCAGCACTGGCATGTTATTTTATATTTCAGCTTCTACTGTTTTATTCATATGGATAATAAATATATGTAGGCATTTCGTAGTGTACATTACTCTGTGATTTTAAAATATTTGTTCTGCAAGCTAAATAAAAATCACCTTTCTAACCTCTTCATAATACCTCAGCAATGTAAATGTGAAACAAATACTGTTTCTGTCCTATGACCTCAATCTTATGTGGACTCCATATTTAAGTCCACACAAATTTATCAACGTTTTCATTTCCAAAAATGTTGGTTATCATTCCAAAAGGGAAAAATAGCCACAATTCCCAGAAACATTTGTTACTATATTTTTAAAGATTAGCTATCCATTCTCAAATTCATTACCTGACTCAAAATTTTCATGCTTACAGCATTAGTAAAATTTGAATGTAGTAAAAATCCCATTCTAAGGAAAAAAATGTCACTTTATGTTGAAAATGTTTGATGGTGATTAATCCTGGATTCTCATTTCTATGAATCCATTGACTCTGTCTGGCTATGAAGTCACTAGATCAAATTATTTCAGTGAACTAAATTATACAATACCAGTCTCCAAATTATAAACACAATTTATTACTAAGTTATGAGTAAGAATATACAGAGTGCTCAGAATGTCTAGAGAATTCAGGGCAGCAGGTACACAATTTAAAAAGAAAAAAAAATACCCTATTTTCTTAGAAATGCTCAAGTGTCCTGGGCTAACTTTTCCTTCTGAAATATCAAGGTTCTTCTCTGAGTAGAAAAGTAACTCTCCATTCCATTTATAATCTAGGGTTCAGGTGGGAGGCAATGTAGTAGGCCTATAGGTACAAAGTTCAGTAGGCAAGGCCCGTTCCTGTATAGCCTTAGGCTGAAAGATGGCATTTAGCAGAGGCAATTTTGGCATCTCCATCACAATATTTTTATAATACTCATATAATGATAAGAAAGTCGTTGATGAAAAAAAAGATATCAACTATGCAGTTTTTATCTTCATATGATGATGTTCTGCACTATCATTGCATTAATTTTTAAAGGAAAAAAAAAACCCTCTTAAGTTAGTAGTTTGTAAGCATCAGTTTCCATTATTTGCTGAATAATAATATACTTTTAAAAACCTCCTCCTCTTCCTTATAATTCTTACATTTTATTGATGTGTCTTCTATCCTAGTGTTTATATTTTGGAAAGTTGTGCAAATATGTGATAACACCAAATGCTAAGCAGACTTTTGATTGGTTGATGCTGTGGTTTCTAGCATGAGTAAAGCAATCATGAGAAAGTTGGTTGCCATATTAAATTCACAGTAGCACACAAACAATATCAAACCCCTACTAAAATTTCAAGCAACCCCCAAATTTATCAAAGGTCACCATACATCGGTTATTCGTATAAAGCCAGTAAAATAAAGCAGATGCCAGATGTTGATAAATTCCTGTTTGCTGAATTTATTAACCAGATGCAGAATTTTACTTATTGCTTGAGTGCTTTGATACCACGAAGACAGGCACTTTAAGAATATGCCGATAGGGAAATTAAACAGCATCACTTGACTGTGTGTCTGCTGCATGACAATGCATAACGAATAAGTGGTATGATTTGCTTCATTTTCCCATTTACATAATTCAAAGCTTTGACATCATGGAAATATATCATGGGATTGTATCCTGTTACATCACGCATAAAATTTAATAGTGTAGTTATATAAGCTTTGAAAACAGAAGCATAGGGAAATGAGATGCACTTACACACTAATCAAGATAAATGCAAATTGAAGGCATGAACTGAATATCTTCACCAGGACTATGTATAAAAATAATCTAATTTGAGTTATTCATACATAAATGACGATCCCAATCTTAGTTTGAATGATTAATAATGAGTAAAGATAAAGGCAGAAATAAATTAGATAAAAACAAATCCCTTAAAAAAAAAAAAGAAATAGCACAGTCTTTATTAAAAAACTCTAAGGGCTGTGACTGCAAACCCTAGGTCAGAAGGTAAGATTAGGCTTCTTAAGTGCACCATGTAAATAACAATCAAGTTTTAAGGCTAGGCGTGGTCCTCGCACCTGCAATCCCAGCACTTTGGAAGGCCGGAGGACTGCTTGAGCCTAGGAGTTCAAGACCAGCCTGGGCAATATAGTGAGACCCCCATCTCTACAAAAATTTAAAAATTAGCCAGGCTCGTTAGCCATGAGTTTGTAGTCCCAGCTACTCAGGACACTGAGGCAGGAGGACCCCTTAGCCCAGGTTCGAGGCCGTAGTGAGCTGTGATTGTACCACTGCACTCTATCCTGGGCAACAGAGCCAGATCCTGTCTCAAAAACAAATGAACAAAAATCAAGTTCTCTTTCATTAAGTATCTTATAAGGAGTGAAGACAAATGAGGGTCAAGAAAAAGGAGGAAGCTGGCTTACAGCAAACAATAATTACTTTGCTAATTAGAAAGTGAAAATTCAGCCTAAGATTTTTAAAAATATTATTTAAAATTAAAATATTAAAATATATAAAAATTTCATTAAAAAACTTTAAAAACATTTCCTTTTGGATTGGCAAGGGCTTTTAAAATATATCTTGAAGAATTTAATATGTATGTCAAAACTTTGGGAATTTTACACTATGCCAAGACTGCAGTAAACTGGTTTTGTGTGGACCCCACATAGGCTCATTATTAGGTGATGACATACATACAATTTATTTTAAAACAAGATTTTTCTGTGTTTTAGAATCACCTCACAGATAACTGTTGAAGTGAAGAATGATTACTTTACCATAATAAATAACAAAGCAAACTGACATAGAACGACATAGAGGAGGGTCTAGAATAAATAAAGATCTCAATCCAAATTTGAGCTTTGCAGGGTTATATGCTATAAAATCTGCTATACTTGTGGCTCTTATCTAACCTCAGTAAAGTTTCAGTTTCTTAACTATGAAATAAGAGCAATAATATCCATATCAACAAATATGGTTTGTGAATTAAACATAAAAAATAGTATAGTGTCTGGATATTTCAAGTAGTACGTATACAGCATAAATATAGAAAGGAGGAAAAGAAGGAAAGAGGAAAGAAAAGAAGGAAGAAACAAAGGGAGGAAGATTGCTTATTATGGCATTAATATACACATAAGAATATAACAGGTATTAAACTGTACTTTTTAAAATTAAGGCTTTCAGAAAAACAACTTTCCAGAATAAACCCCTATTCCTGATAGTAATCAGAAATGCTCTGTGAGCACTGTCATGTATTTTAATTATAAGCTTTTGCTAAAACTCTTTACCAAAGTTAAGTGATATGAACTTTAAAAGAAGTTTCTGAAGATATTTAGGTATTTTATTGATATAGTCTACCCACAAAATTAAAAAACAGTCATACACTTTTACAAAATTCTTCTAAAAATTACTTGAAGATTTATGACAAATGAATGAGTATAAAAATATTTAACTACAAAAGACTGTTAGAATAAAACCATATAGAATACAAAATAAAAATTTATGTAAATGATGGGTAAACATACATAACAAGATTAAAAGGTCATATTATTCTTGAAAGAAGAAATTTATAATGCAAGTCAATAATGCAATAATCTCAACCTAAACTTAGATATGTTAACAAAGCCTGAGAGTGAATGGAAGCTAGAGCTGAAATTAGAAGCTGAGTATAGACTTTGTCTCAAACAAGGAAGACTCAAAGATGTTGAGTCACTTTGGCCTAACAATGAGTAGAGGAGAATGGATGCTGATATAAACCTTAAAAATACTCACGTCCCCTCCCTTCACTGACAATTAAAAGCTTGGAAAATATAAAAGACAAACTCAAAGAAAAGAATGCTATTAACCTTCTTTTAAATAGAAAAGAGATATGATAATGTTGGAAAAATTCAATTTGAGATTATTTATTCACAAATGCTTTGATATGCTCCCTTCATTCCAAGTTACTTAATATTTTTTATTTTTTTAAATGTCAAATTTTGTGTACTTTTTAGCACACTATAAAATGTGTACTTTATTTACCCATAAAATGATTTTCATTACCTAAAATTAGGCTTTCAGAATAAAAATATTTTATTTTATCATCTATTAGTGTATATATTTAATTATAGACACAAAGTTCAATTACTTAAGAATTTCTTATGTTGAATGTGAGGTATATATGTATCCAAAAATATTTATAGAATATAAAATTTTCAATCACGTAAAAATAAAATCTTAGAAAGTGGTCAAATATATATCAAAAATTCAATTGTAAGTCATTAAATATGAAAACTGAAATTGAGATAGAAAGTCACTCCCTCTTGTTATACAGAAGAGAATTTGGCTGAGTCTCTTACGTGATTTTTTTCTCTGTAATAACATAGTTAAGTAGCAGCAGAAACAAAAATAAACTCCAGAACCCCTACTTAACTATCGCACCAGGTATTATATTCTATAACATATTGTTTCTCTTCATCTTTGAAAAAAATCTGTTAGCTTTACATTGAATTACTGAAAATTACAGTGTAAACATTTATAAAAAATTATGCCAAAATGCAGTATTAAAAAATAGATCAGTAAACAATCTTTAATTAATGGAAAATCTGAAAGAACTAGAGATTTTTTTATTTCTAAAATTAAATTTTCAGCAAAATCCAAAGGCAAAATAAATATTGAACATTTTAAAATTAATCCTTACAGGAGTCATAACACTGGGTACATGCAGAAAGGTTAATTATTAGCCTGATCTCTGAAACTAAATGTAAAGTGATTGTTCAGATGAATGAAGACCACAGCCCTTATTGTGTTGTGACATATCAGTAATTGATTACACGGATTTATCAAACTCACACATTAGTGATAATCAAATTTGATTTTTATAAAACTATATGATGATTACAAGAATAACTTAAAACAAAATTACATTTGTTTTGGAAGTTTAAAATAAAGAGACTGAAGAAAATATACAGATACTAACTGTAAAAAAAAATTATATATGTAGTAATACTAATGCCAGTAAGAAAAAAAAATGTAAAACAATGCATCAAAGGTTCACAATACAGTAAAAGACGCAGAGTCCACAGAGAAGCCATTTCAATTACAAACCTAACATTATTACTTTTAGATTTCTAAAGGACTTGCATGCCTAAACCCTTCGGGGGAAGCAGGAATTTAGTAAAATAGAGAATATCCAACATAAATTTAACAAGTTTCTTCTCATAGGTACATACATAAAATCCTGTCTGGATTGACAGCCTTTTCAGATGTACAAAAACTATTTATGAAAACTGACCACCAGCTGGGTTCCAAAAGATCACAATTTCAAAGAATTGGTATCTTACAGAACCAATGTTTTTGACCATGGTGTAACTACAATAGAAATCATTAATTAATAGATACTGCAAAAACTTTATGCAAAAAATGTCTATACATTTGGAAACTTCAGTAGCCCATGAGTTCTAACAGGAAATCTCAATAGGACAAAAGAGAAAAAAAAGAAAGAGAACCAGAACTTTACAATAAAAGGAACACTTTTTCAAACGTGTGGGAAGAAGTTAAAAGAGAAATGCATGAAATACATTTATTAAAAACTATAAGACTGAGAAGAATAAATTTAAGGTAATTCAACTTAAGAAGTTAGAAAAAGAATGAGAATGTATTAAACAATCTAAAAGGAAGGATTTAATCAAAGCAACAGTATAAAATAGTGAAATATAAACACAGAAATAGAGAGAGCCAAAATCCAAACAAAATTATTTAAAGAGACTAAAGAGTAAACAGTCTTCCAAGAATGAAAGAGAAAACTTACAAAGAATTTTAGAATTGAAACGCGAATAGCTATTTATTGAATGAATGGCAAAAATCATAAGCGACTACTGTCAGTATTTTCATTCAAATAAATTTGAAAATTCAAGGCATTTCAACCACATAATTGACAAAAGATTAATAGAATGATCAAAGAATTCCTACAAACTAAAAGGACACGCATTCTGTTTCATAAGGAAACATCAAAATGTCAGCTACAGTACTAATTGCAGTAGCAAAATGTTTGAAGAAAATGAAATATCCTCTACCAGAGAACTGCTAAACCATGGGTCATACAACAGATTTTTTATATATATATATATATATATATATATGAATAAAAGCTATAGGCATCAACAAGGCTTAATCCCTAAAATAAAACATAAACAAAAACAGAAAATAATATGTTGAAGAATGTTTGTTCAGCACAACATAATTTACAAAAAGTCGGATAGATCAATGATACGCGTAAACGTGAAAAAAATGCACAAAAATAAAAATACTAAATTCAGAATATTAGTTAACTTGGCGGAGGACAGGGAATGAGATTTCTGAAGGCTTATACAGGGGTCTTCAATTTACCTGTAAGTTTTTATCTCATAACAATATCTGGAAACATAAGGCAAAATGAAAGAATCTGATAGAGCCCCACCATGGGTGACTGAGTCTTTTAGGTCCCTTTTCTCCTCTGTATATTTGGAATATGTCATAAAAGAAAAAAAAATAGATGAATAAATTTCATATTTCTTTGTTTTTATAAAGTATAAGATTAAATCCAATTTAGCTTACATTCTGAAAAATTCAGTATACAATTCTTACCAAAATATAATAGATTTTTTTTTTAATTTTCCATGACATTGTGTTAAAATTTTTGAGCTGTATCTTTTCTGTGATAAATACTCCAGTATCCTCAATATTAAATTGAAGGCCTCCATGGAGTTAATGAAGTTCTTTAAGATTTGAAAGCACTAAACAAGTGGAAAATGGCAGACAGGCTGCTTCGGTAAAGGTGCTAGGAAACAGAGGGCACAATTTATATGGAAAATAAAGGCCTGAAGGGTCACTCCTCCTCCAGTCTTGAGATGGCTTTTACATAGATCATATTGGCACTCCGAATGGCCTGCTGACTTTCCATAGTGTAATAGAGACAAAACCTTTTGACTCCAAACGTATTAAGGTTACTGCCTAGAAAAACCCATCCTCCACTCTTCAGTGTTCATAGGAGCACAATGCCTGTAGAGATAAAGGGATGAGATGCAAAGAGAATCACTTCCTTCTCTTCACTATTAAAACGGAAATGTCTTCGAGTGAGTCTTTAGTCAGTTCAGTAGTGATGAAAAGATGAAGACATCCTCTGATTAAAATTTCCCACGTCAGACGTAAATGTGCACATGGGTTTTTGTTGGCATAACCTTAGTACGTTTGGAGTCAAAAGGTGTTGTCTCTATTACACTCAGATTATGGAAAGTCAGCAGGCCATTCGGAGTGCCAATATGATCTATGTAAAAGCCATCTCAAGACTGGAGGATGAGTGACTCTTCAGGCCTTTATTTTCCATATAAATTGTGCCCTCTGTTTCCTAGCACCTTTCAGGAAATCAAAGTTATATCACACAAAACTATGAAATAGTAACTTACACACAAATCTAAGTTATATCACACATAACTAAGAAACAGGACTTTACCACGTTAGAATTAGAACTTGGCTAATAAAATCAAGGGGGGCTATAGGGAAAGAGCCTAGACTTCCAAGTCCACCGGCTAGGCCACTTAGTAGCAAGGTTTGTGGCCCAGTCATTATTTGTGAAGTCTGCTTCCTCATTTGATAACAACAATACCTATGTTCAGATGTTATTTTAAGGACCAAAACTATAGTACATGACATAGAATATGTTCCATAAATGATTGTTAGAATTTATTGATGGAGGGTAGAAACTAAATGCATGGAAACAGGTGCACAACAGCTAGTTGTCATTGACAGCAATTAACTAAAACCTACAAGGAGGAGAAATTTTGCCCTGCCTCTCCTACCTCCAGCCTGATCCTGCTGAAACAGTCAGTGACAGCCAGCTGCGGTGGCATTCTTAAGGGCTGGTGAATGGTAGTGCTGACTAAAAGTCAAACAGCAAATTGTTTATTATTGTTTTGCTTTGGGTCTATTTTGGGGAGGGCCAGGAAATGGCAGAGGGTGTGAAGGAATGATGTAGAGTCCACAGGATGAAACACTTGAGTGCCAATTCCTTATGTACGGGTTTAAGAAGAGAGAAGCCAGAAACTGCACCTTATGGAATTGATTAGCTGTGTGAATTCCTCACGCATGAGTCCATGGCAGCCTGCAGTAACACTATGAAACTCCTCAGCAGGCAGCTCTTTTGGTCACTGGCAGCTAAGATGACCCTTTCATCAGGGATGATTTGTTTATTTCTGTGACCCAAAGAATCTTTGCAAACATGAGAACATACAGAAGGGAGAAGATGGCATAGAATACTATTTTACCAAAGTTTTAGGAAATTGAGAATTAGAACAGTTTTATAACTCCTCCCTCATGAATGATGTGGAGAAGTTTACCATTTACTAGTTCACTAAAGTGCTTTTATTCCTGCACACATGAATTGTTTTTAAATATTTCTATTTAAGGCATAGAAAATGCAAATTAAAATGCATAAGATAATAACAAGGACAATTTTTACTCTCAGTTAATAGTCAATCTTTTAACAGTTATGAATTAATCATCATAAATGCAACATATACTTGCCACTTTGATACAGAAATACTCAGAAATCTACAAATTGACTAGGATTATGTAGTTTATATCTTTTAGATATCTGATTTCTTTTAGCACTATTTTTTGCTAACAAAGTCAAATAAAATAGCATCTACTATGTTGCAGACTACAATATCCTTTCACCTAGATTATTCAAATTAATACTTACAATGAACTTACTATAACCATATTCTAGATGATGAACATAAAGCAAAGAGAAATTAAAAGTTATCTGAGATTAAATAGAGAGTAATTAGGCAGAATTCCAACTTAGTTTTGCTTACGCGAATTTCAAATTCTTTCAGTGGTCAAAACACAGCATTTATCACTTCAGTGACACACGGACAGTGGAAATATTGCTATGATCTTTAAAACACAGGTCTTTTTTTTTTTTTTTTACTTGAGGTGCTTTTACATCTGTTTATTAGGTAGCTTGTTAGTTTCTTATTGCTGCTGGCATAAAGCACTACAAGTTTAGTTGCTTAAAACATTAGAAATGCATCTTTTTTTACAGCTTTGCAGGTGAAGTGTCTAAAATGGTTCTCACTGGGCCAAGGTGAGAAGGTGTCTGGCAAAGCCTGTCAGGGGCTCTAGAGAAGAATACATTTTCTTCCTTTTTCTAGCTTCTAGAAGCTCCATGCACTCCTTGGCTCATGGCTTCCTTCCATATTCAAAGCCAGCACTGACCAGATGAGTCTTTTTCACATCAATCATCCTGAATCTGACTCCCTATCCTCTCTCTTTCACTTATAAAGAGACCTGAGAAGACACTGGAACCACGTAGATAATCCAGGATCATCATCTTTCCATCTCAAGATCCTTAATTTAACCACATCTGCAAAACCTCTTCTGCCATGTAGGTTACATGTCCAAAGGTTCTAGGGAGTAGGTTGTGGACATCTTTGGGGGCCATTATTCTGCTTAACACAGGTTTTGAGTTATCAAAAAACTATTTATCTATACCAGTGTGAAGTGGGATGAATAAACATAGGAAAATATTTAAATGTTTCTTAGGGTATCCACTGATACGTCCTAAAGAGAACTGTTACATATTACATAAAAACATAACTTTCTCAAATATACCTACAATTCCTGAAAATACAGATTGTCAAGGGTCTGTACCAACATATACATTCAAATAGAAACCCATGTACTTAAGAGCATTGTCTGTATATTCTATCTGTCCTATTACAGCTAAGTAATTTCTATATTTCACAGTTTTCTATAGCTCCTTTCATCTGTTCATTCCAATTTGTATATATGTATACATTCAGAAATGCATGCAGATTACCATGCATATATGAGTAGTTTAGAAGACCTTGTTAATAGCCTGCCTAGCTGTCTATGGTCTCAGTATTTCAGTAGACACCAGTCCAACTTCCATCTGTTATCATCTCCATTTCATCCCCTGAGTTTTTGCTCTTACTGCCAGAACCCATGCTGCCCACTTACAGCAGACAGGAGACAAGGCATTATGCTCCCCAGAGCCCTAAGCCAAAGTTTAACAAGAGTTTTTGTATAAATACAAATACCCGGCTCCCTTGCACCTTGGTCATGATAAGTCTGAGTTGTGTGTTCTACACTGTTTCATAGAGTCCCCCAGCAGATTTAAACTCCAGATACCCATAATGATAGCTTGCTTGATAACATATCATTTATTGGGTCCTCTCCCATCCTGTCTCATTTTACCATTTTCCTGCCAAAGTACCCTGGGATCACCTCCTAGATGGACTCCTTGCTTCAATTCCCTGTCTCAAAGTCTACTTCTAGGGAACGCCAAATTAAAACACTCAGAAATATTTATAGATAATCATTATCATCCATTGGTATGCTAGGTAAATACTAAACTATAATACATCTATAATCCTACTGATACACATATTCGTATTCACATTACTAAGAATATTCAACCCATAGGTTCATTTCTCTACGATGAATGTATTACCACATTACTATACAGTCAGTCAGATATTTTTAGGTTGATGACTCATCTACCTAGAGCTGAATGATGTATCTAGTTAAGTAATGCATTATTTACTGTAATGCATTGACAATGCAATAAATACAGATTTATTATATGAATGCTATATTCCTATGCCAGAGATTGTTTTACACATATCTTAGCTGATATAGTAAGTTAAGAGAATAATTTGGCACATGGGAGAGAGCATAATGTGATGTAGAGGTCAAAGACTATAGGTAAAGTTCTAATATCTGACATACGTGAGCTCAAATTCTGACTCTGCCACTGAAATAACTGGATAACCCTGGGCTTATCTCCCTCATTCATGACTTTTTAAATCCATTAAATGATAACAATATACATTTATAATATTCTGAGATTACAGGAGACACTAATTTCTTATTTAATAAAATGTACTAAATGCTTACAAGCATTTTTTGAAAGTCAAAAATTACTCTAGGTTCTGGGAATTCACCTATGAACAAAACACTTCAAAGCTTCTGGAATTTATTCTAAAGAAGTAGAATCAATTAAGGAATAAACAATAAATAAAAAAAGAAAATGAAGTGTTGATGACAATAAACTGAGGGTCATGATAGAAACTGGGTGTCTACTTCAGAACAGATAAGGAAGGGTAGATTCCCTTAAGGAATTGGTAGCTGGGACCTCCACAAAAAAGAGCCAGTCATGCCCATCTAGGGAAGAACATTCTGGGCTCTTTGAAAAGAATGTGCTTACATGTTAGACAAGAACGAACTGTAGCCTTTTGAAAAGAGCGGGCATGGCATGTGGTAGGGATGAAAAAAAAAAAATGTACTCCGATTCTGACAGGTCTTATCATCCATACAGAGTCTAGATTTTAGTCCAGATATGATGGAAAGAAGTCACTGGTAGGTTGAGATGTAGAAATGATATTATCTCATTTACAATGAAACACACCCTGGCTTCAAGAAGTAGATTAGATTTTAAGGGTGTAAAGTGAGAAAAAGATAGGACAATTAGGTTCTATTGCAATCACCAGAGCAAAGGATGATTCCAGCTTAGTCTAGGAGAATAACAATGGAAATGCAGTGAAATGGATGGATTTGGAATATATTTCAGAGGAAGAGAAGCTTTTTGACTTCCTGATAGATTGCTGGAAGGTTTAGGCAATTAGGTAACATGAAAAATCAAGGATGTTTGCCGGATTGGTTATATGAATTATATACAAAGCATTCTGCTCAATTCTGGACACATATTAAACACTCAGTAAATGATGGCTAGACAATAATGCTTGGTGGCTAGAAAAGAGAACTTAAATGTAGACTGGTAAAATTAGGAAAAAATGGACAGAGTATAATAACAGGTGATGGAAATAAGTATTCCTTATTAATTATTCCTTATTCATACTTTTTTTTCTAAGCACCATTCATAATCTAGACCTATATAACTAAACAGTGAATGTTAGGGGCTATAAAGGAACACACATGTGGTACTTGTTTTCGTTTCCATTTCAATTAGATGCCAACTGAATGGAATAAGCAATGATAAATACACAAGAACTAGAAGACAAAGGTCTCTAGATCTGTGATAAAAGCTTGTAATATCAATATGAGAACAATATTATCCACCTCTTCTAATCTAAGTCATGCCACTCTATGCACAGAGCGTTAAACTATAATGACTAATTTGATCTGTTAACAACGATTTCAATAATAGAAAGTAAGACTCATACTGCTAACACAATCATATTGGTGCAGTCATAGATAATTAAATTCTAAAATAATTCTAAGTATGTATTACCAGAGCTAAAAAACTTTAAAGAAAATCAGCAAAAAAAAAAAAAAAAAAAAAAAAAAAAAAAAAAAAAAGAAGTGCTCTTCATTAACAATGTTTGTGATTATTCACCACCTTGGGTTTAACTTTTAAATTCTCTTTCTTCTAGTTGAACATACCTTCTGCTAGTTTTCTTCATTTTTTTTCAGGTTCCAATTCTTTCTCACAGATTTCATTCTCATGTAAGTATCCTTATGTTTAAAGAGCAACAGTCCTCTTTAATCTACCTGAAATTATAATTAACCTAATTAAAGATTTGGTGTCCTAAAGGAAAATTTATATTCAGGAAAAGTATAGATTTACCATGTTTGGGGGAATTTTATTCCATTATATTTAATATACAGTCTTTTACTTAATCCCCATAAAGGTAGAAACACAATTTCACTGGACATATCCTGAATCTGAAATTTCATATATCATAAATCTGAAATTATGTATTCTGCTTCTCACCACTTTCTTTTGTAAATTATTCATTCAATAATATAGATTCTTTATTACTTGGTTATGTGTGAAAATTCTTTGTATTTTTAGCCCTCAGGAGAGAAGTTATTTAGACATAGTCTCATTAGAGTGAGAAATAAGATATACTGAAAAATAAGTCATTAGTAGAAGGAAGCAAAGATTGGTTACCAGCAGCAAACAATGTTCTATCATATATTTGAGGACAAATATTTCCTCAGTCTTGGAGAACAAATAAGCTAATTGCCTCAGTTTTTCTTAATAAAGTTTATTCATAATCATTGTGAGGTTTGCCACACTTTAGTCACCTTACCGATCTACCAAATGAATATCCAGAAGTTTAATTTCTTTTCCAGTAGGAAATTCATATTTAGATGAACAAGTATCAAGCATTAATCATACTAGACACTTCCCAGAGCTAGGACATGTACATTTTTTAGTCTTGGCAGCTGGTGCTAGAAAACCTCCCTCTTACTCACTAAAACTGAATTAAATGTGGTTATCAATCTTGATTGTTGTCAGGGAGGAGGTAAGGTACATTAATACGTAGCTTCCCAAATCGACAACTTTCTGACCTGCTGCATTTCTTGCTCTGAGTAACCTATCTCCAGAAAATGGGCTCCTCTTCTAACCCTAGTTAGTTACTTTAGTTTGTGTCCTGTATGCAAAGTCTGAGACCTTTCCATGGTGTCCACCTCTGGCCCCACATTGCATTCAAATATCAGTCATCATTTACATCCATGCTATCAATGCCTTCTCTCCTCAGATGCCCAGGTTCTAGCCCTTTCTTGTACTCATACCATCATATAGTCATTGCAGCAACAAAATCCTGGTTTCTTTCATGTATTTAGCTTCCAGTGGCATTTGCTCAGCTCCATCCTTGGCATTGCAAGCTCATCCCACTGCCATCCAGGGCCAGTGATAACAGCCACCATTACTCATCTAAAAGTTCATTGTTAGCAAATTATATTTTAAATGCCCTAAGAGAGTTTCTCATTGAAAAGACTGAGACTTTCTGAAAAGCTAAGAAACTAAAACAATACCTTACTGAAGTAAAAACTGAAAAACCATACTTTTTATTGAATTGGATTGTCATGATGAATTTTCTGCAACTTATATTTAGAAATTAAATGTAATAGACTTCCCTTTGGAAAGATTTCTTAGACCTGCCAATTTTGGGGTTGAGCCCATATATTTGGGAGAGTAGGGGGAAAAAAAGGTACTTTGTTCAACCATAAAAAAAGAAGAAAATCCTGCCATTTGCAAAAAGATGAATAAAACTAAAGGGCATGATGCTTAGCAACATAAGCCAGGCACAGTAAGACAAATATGCATGATCACATTTAAATGTAGAAACTTACAAAAATCAAACTGATAGAAGCAGAGAGTAGAATGGTGGATACCAAGGACTCGGGGACTGGTGCGGCAGTCAACAGGGAGACGTCGTGTACAGGGTACAAAGTTTCAGTCAGACAGGAGGGATAATTTCTGAAGATCTAATGTACTCATGGTGACTATGGTAAATATAATAAAGTGAGTAGATTTCAAACGTTCTCATCACAAAAAATGATAAGTATGTCAGATGCTAGATCTGCTCATCAGTTTGATTTAATCATTCCACAATGTACATCAATCAAAACGTCACAGTGTACACCATGCATATATCCGAGTTTTCATTTCTCATTTTAAAAAAGTAAATAAATAAATAAAATAATTTAAGTCTTCAATCTCCAAATACATCACTAGAAAAAGACACGCTCTTTGGAGAGGAGAGATGCAGCAACTGGTTTATATTGCATTTGCCAGTGAAATAAATTTAATTATTGGGACTGTTTGAATAAAATATATTTAAATATTTTAAAAATTTTAAAATGTTAACATGGTATCACTGAATAAGGCATAGCTTCCAAATTTAGAGAAAATAAAGAAATAAATGCTTTTTACACAGAAAAAAATAAAAATAGTTAATAACAAGGAGGACATAAAACAAGTAAGTCGAAATGAGGTAATGCAGTTTTAAAATCATATTCTTGAGGGATAGATCAGGAGATGAAAAATAGGGTATTTTAAGTGATATTTTTAAAGCAGGCTATGAAATAATACTTTGAGCAAGTTTTATTTTCTCTGATTATAGTTTTGGAAAATATAGAGCAAAGAATGGTAAGTTTTAATGGTGGTGTTACAGATATACATTGTAAGATATTTATGCTTTTTAGAAATTACCTACAGAGATCTTAAAGTTCTTCTGTAACTTGAAAAACAATTCAAAATATAGGCCATTTTTAATTGAATTTTTTGCATAGGTTTCAATTAAGATACAAGGCAACAGGCTTTTCCCTAATAGCTGCGCCCAAAGAAAAAAGAATTTCTCTAGGCAAAGCCATCTTTTAGTGGTTGGTAGATTTAATCTGACTCAATTAAGCCTCACTAAAATATCTTCCAATGTTTTTAGGTTATACTGTCTATATATTCTGAATAAATATTTATCAGCCCTGTAACTGAAGGTTTCCCAGAGTAGTAGGTAAGAAAGAAATGTAATGAGAATTCCACTCCACAGCAAGCTTTTTCTCTTTCCTTTTCGTATCCAACACTCCCCCTCACATATCCATTCCAGAGCTTTTTTCATACAAGCTAAAGCTGTTCTCTACAACACAGAATGAAAGACTTAGCCCTTTCTCTAGCCAATTTTTCCCATGCATGTGATTTTGCCAAAGTCATATTTATTCCCCTCAAATACTCCATTCATTAATAATCTGCTGATTCCAAAACAATGAATTTTTTTTCAAGAACTGAAGAAATGCGATATTGAGGCGGCTTCGAGTGGCACTGATCTTAGCTGAACGTATTCTAAGCTTATCATCATTCACTCATGGTACTAGCAACAACTGTTTCGCACATGGCAAAATCATACATAGGTAGGAAAAAGAAGTTTAGGATACTGCAAGTCTGGCCGCATGAGCAAAGGTCAAAGATCCCATGAATTTGAAGTGATTTCCTCCACTTCAGAAGTAGAAGGGAAAAAGTTCTCTATTTTCTTGTGATTGGTGAAACAAAAACAAGTAAACATTTTAAAAAGTGTATGATTATTGATCCTATATAAAATTGTCCTAAAATTGTAAGAAAATTAAATTATGTAAGTGATATACTAATATACTTAACTTTTCTTGCAATACCTTTTCTCTCAAGTACATTGAGATAATATTCAATGTAAGTATCAATGAGAACTTATTTAAGGCCTCAGTGAACATTCTAATATAAATATCCTTAACCTAGGATCATACATATAAAAATATTGTGAATATAAAATCATAATATACAAACTGGTTCATAACTATATGCCCATGTAAGTTTTCTGAGGAGTAAATACATGAGTTTTATAGATGCTCCCTAAATAAAGAAACAAGGAAACTATGTCACAGTTTTATTAAGATTATAGGAATTTGTAATGCTGAATACTACATTAAGGACATGGCTCACACCTGTAATCCCAGCACTTTGGGAGGCCCAGGCGGGCGGATCACAAGGTCAGGAGATCGAGACCACGGTGAAACCCCGTCTCTACTAAAAATACAAAAAAACTAGCCAGGCGCGGTGGCGGGCCCCTGTAGTCCCAGCTACTCGGGAGGCTGAGGCAGGAGAATGGCGTGAACCCAGGAGGCGGAGCTTGCAGTGAGCCGAGAACGCGCCACTGCACTCCAGCCTGGGCGACAGAGCCAGACTCCGTCTCAAAAAAAAAAAAAAAAAAAGGACAATAGTGAATGAATAAATCAGTAAATACATGATTTTTATAGGTGCTCCCTAAATAAACAAGGAAAACTATGCCACAGTTTTATTAAGATTACAAGAATTTGTAATGTTGAATACTGCATTAAGGACAACAGTGAACGAATGTGTGTAGGTGCACGTGTATGTATCTTCTGTCTCTGACTGTCAACCAGTTTCCCTACATTATACACGTGCCTATGTAACCCTGGAAAAATAAACACATACTTAACACCTTTGCTAACTTTATTCTTATAGGACACAAAAATAATAAACGGGAAGTGCTTTCAGGCAGACGGAAGGGATCAGAGGAGAGAGGAAGGCATGGAATACAAAATGAAACAGCAGAGAGTACTAGAATTCAGAGTTGGAAGAAGCCATCAGCCTGGAAGAAAATCTGGCCCGAGACAGAGAAAGGTAAGAAAGCAATAAAGAGTAAGCTCAGCTGTCTCTGACCTGTCAGTTTTCTTTAGAATACATTTATCCCACTCGACTAAGCAACTGCCCAGCCTCTGTGTCAGCGAAGCTCAGGGAAGAGGTGGAAACCTATTTCACCCCATACCTATGACTGAAGAGGCTCTGGCTGCACAGTGGACACCACGGTAGCTGACATCAGATGTAGGCTCCGAACATGAGGACTGAAAGTCACCAGGTCTTAGGGACAGTTCCAAAATTTCTTATAAAAACTGAATCGGTTATTTCTTGGAATGGTTTGAATGTCCCTTCCAAAACGCATGTTGAATTCTAATTGCCAATGTAAGGACATGAGGGGGAGGTAGGGCCTTTAAGAGGTGATTAGGTCATGAGGGCTTTGCCCACATGGGTGGGTTTAATGCCTTTACAAAAGGGCTTTCATGTGTCATGGGTTCTCTCTCTTGGCTCTTCCGTCCGTCTGCCATGTGAGGAGCAACATTCCTCCCCTCCAGAGGATGCAGCCTTCAAAGCGCCACCTTAGAAGCAGACACTGTGCCCTCACCAGGCTCCTGACCTGTCAGCAACTTGATCTTGAACTTTCCAACCTCCAGAACTGTGAAAACTAGATTTCTATTTTTTATAATGTACTCAGTTTTAGGTATTCTGTCACAGCAGCACAAATCAGACTTAAGACATTTCTGTTTCTAAAAGTTCGGTAGAAGAGACTCTTTCTGAAAAAGTGCATCTATCTATTTATCTACATACATGCACACATATGTACTTCTATATGCGTAAACATATGTGTGTCTGCATATGAAGATCTATTAAGATGGTAAAGTATTCCTGGGGGTGCAAAAGTGAAGTGAAATAATTCAAAGAGTATTCAACATTAAGTCATATTCACCCTGGAACAGGTGCTCCAGCTGGTGAACCTGGGCTTTGAACTTGACAACCTAACAGGCAACAAAGCCCAGAGCTCTCTTAAAGAGTCTAATAGTAGACCCCTAAATTAAGCTAGAACGAATCTGTGGTGTTCTCTCAATATAAGGGCAAACTAGAAAAATAACTCTGATCTACAAAACGAGACTGCAAGGAAATCTGCCTGTCTCAACATTTGCTCTGGGTAAAAGGAAGAAAGAAATCTCCTCCTCCTTGGGATATAATCATGAGAAAGCTCTCACCCTAGTTGTGGTCTGAAGTAACACTATCTGTGTGGTTCCAGCAGCCTTAAGCCAAAAATACTTTTGAAAGTGGTCTTTATTTATAGTGTCCACATGTGCTGAGCACAAACAAACAAAAACCTGCTCTAGTGAAATTCATCTTCAACGAATTCCCAAATACAGTTCCAAGGAAAAAGGGCCAAAAGTGAAATATCAGAAAGCACACCATTTCTATTAATAATAAATACATATTTGGGGGATATTATACAACATAATCTCACCACATTGAAAATAAGAGAAAATGAAAAAACTATAGTTATAAACATGGATGAATCACAGAGATGATTGGAAGACAAAGCAAGTTATAACAATGCAAGTTGCAAAGAGATGCACAGAACATCATTCCAATTAAATGAAGTTCAAAAGCAAACAAAACTCAATGAAATATTTATAAGGAATACATATACATAAAACACAATGGAACTGGTAGTATTTTATTTTTAACTTGAGTAGTGGTACACTGGCATTCATTTATTGTTATAAATCTTAAGTATATGTTATATTCTTTCACATGTAATCAATATTTAATAGAAATATCTTCAAATGATTTGGTTCATATTAACCCATTGGGAGTAAAGTAAATATTATTACTTTCAGAAATGCATGATTTAACCTTACAGGTTTCATAAGGTTTCTGTATCATTTGAGACACATTTATTAAATTTACTATGTGATAGTTATTGTAATCAGTTCTTTTATGTTAATATTTTCCAATTAATCCTCATAAGAGTCCTATTTAAAAAGGTCTTTTTTTCTGATTACAGACGATAAAACTAAGTTTTCAATGGAATGGTATCTCAAACACAGTAAGATGAATTTAAACCAAGGGCCTATCCAAACAAAAATGTGTTCCCTTAGTCACTAAGCCATACTAACAAGCACAATAATTATCAAGGTAGTTGATTTAGTAACTTCCACTTCTGACCATGATGGAATAGCTTGTGACAAAACAATGTTCCCACTGAGAACAACTAGGAAATATGAGGTGAAATTAAAAGCAACAAACACCTATTTGAAGATATAACTGTAGAGGCAGCCAAGGTTTCAATTGCCAAGATCCTGGGCAGGAAAATAAACAGAGGTGAGCTGACATTATGAGAGCAACATTTTCCCTTGGGTAATATAATATGATAGTCCTTGGATGGGTAAGAAGCTGAAAATCCAGGTGGAAAACAACAGAGTTAACAAAAGTGAGACTGCCAGCATTTTCACAGAGCTGGAGAGACAAAACATTGAAGTTTGGGCCTTTAAAGGCAGTCACATTTGAGGGGCTAAGATCAGGAACAGAGGGTACACAAGACAAGAGAGAAATAAAGCTCCCTGATACTTAAGGTTTTCCTTTTGAGGCACTAAGTTTTCAAATTACCCATGGTAAGAAGAAAAGAAGCTAAGCAAATATCTTCTGAAAAGCATAAGAATGTATTCAACAGTCTCACAGGGCGGAGGATACAAAAATTAAAGTTCAGAAAACACCAAAGAAAACAAATCTCATAAATTCATAGGCTCTGAATGGGTATCCCGAAAGACAACTCCCAAGGAATGTGGGTAGGCCATACCAGACTGATACACACAGACTTCAGAAAAGCTTCTAGCCATGTCATACTTGAATGGAACTGGAGTGATCTGTCCCCCTTTTAGCTGATTACTGGAGGATATACTGAATCCTCTCTAGTAGAAAAAAAACTGCATAATCTAGACAGTTATAATTGTTAAATAAAGCATCAAACATTCAATCAAACATTTTCAGCAAATAAGAAAAATATTTACAAATAAGCCTAACAAAAAAATAGAAAAAATAGACAATAAAAATGAAACTTCAGATGTGCTTGATATTAAAATAGGTATTGTATACTCAGGAGGCTGAGGTGGGAGGATCTCTTGGGCCCAGAAATTCAAGACCACCTTCAGCAACATAGCAAGACTGCCTCAAAAAAAAAAAAAAAAAAAACCAGAAATAGGTATTGTTAAAGCACTACAACTAGTATGTTTGAGAAAACAGAAAGGAAGATGAAGATTTTGAGCAAAGAATGGAATTTATTTTACAAAACAGAAATTTGAGAACTTTAAAATGTAATAACTGAAAATAGGTCTTGATATATTGAATTAATAATATTAGAACTAAAGAAAGGATTAGTGAACTGGAAGACAGATCAGTAGAAAACATCCAGAGAAAACTAGAAAAAGAAAGCATAATAGATATAGATGATAGGAAAAGTGACACAGAGCTATAGAGCAGATAGTGCAAATGTTTAACATATATTTAACTGGAGAATATAGACTATAAAGAAGAAAGGATATTTAAAGAAATAGAGTTCTAGGATTTTCCAAAATCACAAAAAGCATCAAGCTATAGATTCAAAAATTGCAACGATCATCAAACAGATTAGACACAAAGAAAGCTACACCTAAAATACTATACCATAATAGAACTACTGAAATCCAAAGACAGAATTTTTTTTTTCTTTCTTTTTTTTTTGTTAGACAGAGTCTCACTCTGTTGCCCAGGCTGGAGTGCAGTGGCACACTCTCAGCTCACTGCAAACTCCACCTCCCAGGTTCACGCCATTCTCCTGCCTCAGCCTCCCTAGTAGCTGGGACTACAGGTGCCCACCACCACGCCCGGCTAATTTTTGTATTTTTAGTAGAGACGGGGTTTCACCATGTTAGCCAGGATGGTCTCAATCTCCTGACCTCGTGATCTGCCTGCCTTGGTCTCCCAAAGTGCTGGGATTACAGGAGTGAGCCACCATGCCTGGCCCCACAGACAGAATTTTATATGGTAAAAGTGAAAATCATTTCTTGTTCAAAGAAGCAACAATAAGATTGATAGTGGATGTAATAAAAAACAGAAGGTAATAAGGAAAAAAACCTTTAAAATATGGAAAATAAATGCCAACCTAGAATACTATACCCAGAAAGAAAAAGAAAATGAAATGCAAAAACAAATATCCTTTGCCATAGCTTTCAAAATGTCTCATACCTAAGTACTGAAAAGGAAGATATGCAAGGTCTCTACACAAAAAGAAAAACTTAAAAATGTTTACATAATAGGATAAATGCTATAAGACCAAAACAGAAAGCTCATTATTGCTAATATATCAGTTTTCCCCAAATCAATTTTTAGATTCAATGGAATCTCAATATCTATATTCAAGGTGATATTAAAGAACAACAAACTGTAGGTATTTCTGTCAAATATTAAGATACAATGAAGCTGGCGTGGTGGCTCACAGCTATAATCCCAGCACTTTCAGACACTGATGCAGGAGGATCAGTTTCAACCCAGGAGTTCAAGACCAGGCTGGGCAATATAGTGAAGCCTTAACTCTACAGAAAAACACAAAAATTATCCAAGTGTAGTGGCGAGCACCTGTAGTCCCAGGTACTCGGGAGACTGAGGTGGGAGGATTGCTGAACCCTGAGAGATTGTGGCTGTGGTGAGCCATTATTGCACTATTGCACTTCAGCCTGGGTGACAGAGTGACACTCTGTTTCAGAAAAAAAAAAAAAAAAAAAGAAAGAAAGGAAAAGAAAAATACTATGAAACTTCAGAATTTCAGACAGTGTGATACTAATGCCACAAAGCATACAATCATAAAACAGAGTCCAGAAAGAAACCGTATACAGACATGATTTATTTACAAGGGTAATATTACAGAGCAGCAGAGAAATATGCTGTTACCTAGTTATCCAAACTAAAATTAACTAGTCTTGATTTCTACCCTCTCTGCTACACAAATATCAATTCCAGTTTGATAGTAAATATAAATCTGAAAGTGAAAAAACAATAAAGCTTCTACAAGACTATTTTCATAACATTGGATAGACAAATGTTTCTTAAGACATAAAAAATATTAATCATAGAGGAAAACCAAGAAAAAAAAAACACCTTACATTGAAATTAAAGAAATCTGGTCAGTAAAAAAAGAAAGACAAAAAAAAGACCAGTAAGAGATAGAAGAAGATATCTGCAAGACACACAGTTTTCAAAAGTCTGGCAACCAAATCATGTTTAAGGAATTGTAGTCTTAAAAAAAAAAAAAAGATATACAACCAAAAAGAAAAATAACAAACCACTTAAACAGGCATTTTATAAAAGAGGATATCCAAATGGGCAACAAGCTTGTAAAAAGATGTCCAACTTCATCATTTTCCATGGAAAGGCAAAATAAAACCACAATGAGATGCCATTACATCACCGCCAGAATAGCTAAAATAAAAAAGACTGACAATGCCAAGTATTTGGCTGGGATGTGAAGAAAACATAGGTTGGATAATCATTCTCTTCACTCTCCCTCTGCCTCACCACATTTATGGTGCCTCACCATAGTTAGAGAAGTGTGTGCACTCTACAGTTACAGCTCCTATTGATAGCCCCTCTCCTACAGTGCCCAGCAATTTCCAGGGCTGACAGCACTATTTGCTCACCTTGCCCCTGCAGGACTAGGGTGGTTAGGACTTCCCACTGTTGCTAGTACCTGGATGCTTCAGGTTCTTTAGTTATTTTCTGTTTCCTTGACACTGTCCACACCTCTATAAAATGAACCAATCACTAAACTCTTTTAATTGAAACACTGTCAGGGCAATGACTGCTATTACTTGGTAGAGATTTTGGTTTTTACTTTTTGTGAAGTAGGTAGCTATTCTGGGGCCTTATATGTAACAAGAGAGGAATATAATGTGACTTACATCCTAAAGGGATTCTTCTTTCTATTCAGTTGAGAATATACTCTAGGGAGGTGAAGATAAGAACCAGTGAAACTGGCAAACAGAACACTGCCCTGATCCAAGTGGAAGACGATGGTGGCTCAGGTCAGAGATGTAGCAAGTGGTTAGACTCTGGATATATTTTTGAAGACACAGCCAAGAGGATTGGATTCCCTGATGAGTCTGAATGTGGGGTAGGAAAGAAAGAAGTCAAAGATGATACCATGAATTTTGACCTGACCAACTTAGAGCAATTTGTTGCCACTGACTGAGTTAGGGAAGGCTATAGGTAGAGCTAGAGCGAATTTGATGACAAGTAGAGAGATAAAAATTTCAACTGGGAATGTGCTAAATTTGAAGTGTCTGTTAGCCATCTAAGTGGAAATGACAAAGGGAGCTAGTTATATTTTAAAGTTAAAAAGACAGATTTGGACGAAAGATACAGATATGAAGATATCTAGAACCATGGAACTGGGTTAAATCACTAAGAGAGTGAATAGAGATGAAAAAGAATAGAGGACAGTGGGCTGAGCCCCGGACACTTCAACATTAAAAGTTCAAGGAGAGTAGCCAGCAATGGAGAATGGGATGGAGTAACCACCACCGAGGTAAAATGAGCGCATTGAAGACAGAGCTGAAAAATAATGATCAATCATTGTAAATGCTGCCAAGTAAGAGGATGTTTTATACATATATATATATGTATATATATATACACACACACATATATATATTTATTTATTTCAAATTTTTCTGTGTATTATATACTTTGACATCTTAAAAAAACTTTATGGCTTGAGAGAGATGGCCCTCCAGGGGCTGCCAATCCTTAGAGACAGCAAAGACCTCAGCAGGGAGCACACCTTTGGTATGCAAATTACCCAATCCAGAGCCACACCTCCTTTATCTGGCCATATACCCCAGGAGACAATATTCCTCTGCCTTAATTTCCCACAGTCAGGTATCCTGCAACTAGGGATTGGTTAATCCTATACCTCAGAGCCTACTGAAATTATTCAAACCAGCCAGTTCTAAACTGTTTACCCTACCCTACCCTGCCTTGCCTTTATCCTGAAACTCCAATAAGTGCTATGGCATAAGCTCTCTCCTCTTTCCTGTCTTCTGCCACATGGAGAAACCCCTCCACCCCTCCGTTCTGTGGTCTGTAATGTCGGTGTCCCTCAAAAATTCACATGTTAAAATATCAACTCCAGCGTTTTGGTATTAAGACGCCAGACCTTCAGGAGAGGACGAGGTCATGAGAATGGAGACCTCAAGAATAAATTGGTACCCTTGTAAAAGAGGCTTGGGAGAGCCTGCTTCCTCCTTACCCCTATCACACATGTGAGGGGGACATGCAACAAGGCACCATCTATGAAGAGTGGGCCCTCAGCAGACGCCTAATCTGCTGCCTCCTTGATCTTGGACTTCCCAGCCTCCAGAACTATGAACATGGGTAGCTAACATGAGACAGTGCTTTAAATGAGCTCTCTTACGATGTTGTAACGTATACACTATTTTGCCCAGTTCACAGCCTGACTCAGAAAGTCTGACTCACAGAATTATGGTCATACAGCTCCTAAGGCACATCACTAAATTCATATCCAGTTCTGATTTGGCAGTCTATGCTGTTTCAACCTACCCTGTACTCTCCAGTAATAACATAAAATAGAATGATTAAAGAAGGTTCATCTGAATTATCTGGGAATCAAATCCGGGTCCCTGAACTCCCTGAAAATATTATTTCCTAGTAACCCATGCCAAAAAAAATAAAACAATGAGACATATTCCTATAATGCTTGGGAAGAAATCTCTATTTATTAGAAAGAAGTCCTCAGATTACAAAATATCTGATAGTTACATATGATCTTAATAGTAGTTCTGCAAACTTGATTAGATTAAATGTTCGAGCTTCCAATTGTAGTTGGATCTTATCCCTCTTTTCCCATTAGGCAGAAAATATTTAGAAAAGCTACACTAGCAAAAACCAGGTTAACTTATTTTCACAGCTACCTAATGACTTCAGTCAGTAGTATTGTTTAAAATTAATAGGTTACGTTTAATAAAAACTTTATATTATTAAAATTCTTCTCAAAACATACTTAGCAAGAATATCTGGCTACTCATCTTTTTAACCTTGACAACTCATTTCCAATGCAAAAGGGTAAATCCTACTATTAACAGCATTGTTTTTGTGGAAACAGTTTAAGATATTAGTCACTAGCATGATTTTCTAAATATACTTAGCAGGTTTATTTGGCTACATGTGAAGTCTCTTTTAAAACCTGACATATTATTTCCAGTGACCTGAATAGGGTATTTATCTGAGAAAGCAGAACAGAATAAAGCCTCAATACAGACTTTCCAGATAGAGAATAAAAATAGTATCTAACATATTTTCAACTTTGAAATTATCTATTTCTATTACAGTGTCCTCTGGATCACTGCCCCTGAAAAAAATAACTGAGCTCCTATTTTAGCTATATATACTCTCCTGAGGTGGTTTCAGATTAGGACACAGAGTTTAATAAAAGCTATGAGAATTCCACTGCAGCTGGCAAACACTGAGGCCTGTCATAGACTTTTCTTGTTTTGCCACATGATGAGCACCTTCTCCACTCCTCTCTACCATCCACAGGGAAGCCAATTCTGACTTGACCTTTGAGGTACCCATGAGAACATCCATTCTTTTACCACTCTGCCATAATACAACCTACTCTTGTCTTTCATTCAATTGAAGATGCAAGTAACTGATAAATACACACACACACAAGGTATGGCTCTCAAGGACATTTACTTAATTTTTAAAAAAGGAATCAAAGCTTGAAATAAAATAATTAAATTCTAATTTGAAAACAAGTTAACCTGTTTTTTGCTAGTATAGCTTTTCTAAATATTTTCTGCCTAATGGGAAAACATCAGCATATGTGCAATTACCCTTATTCAAGGCACGTTAAGAAGAATAATTCAAAACATTAAAGAAAATACTACAGTTGCAGAGGAAAAAATGTAAATAATATAAACTGGCCAAATCCTAGTGTATCAGATGATCATCTATGGAAACTGACCAAGGGGAAATTTATCTAAAGTTCAAATGCCCTTATAATAGCTGTTTTCTGCCATCTTTTAAATGTCTTTCCATGACAAATCCCTCAAGTTTGATATACAGTCTACTTACCAAAAAAAAAATTGCTTAACATGTATATGATTATGAATTTGAATAATAAAAGCAACATTGTAAAATATCAATAGTAAGGAAGTAACAGAGAAAAGTATCCAAGGTTTCCATTAACATCATAAATGCACTAAATGCATTTTTGTGAGCTTATGTTTTCCATTTTTGTATATCTTTCTCCGTGAGTAATGTGTCAGACACTTAAGAGAGGCACAAGTACACACACTGCAGCAACAAGAAAAGTCTAAGGTTCTTGTTATCTGGTACCAGTGCTGTGGACACGCCACCTGGAAGGAGGAACCACTGTTGTTCCTCTGTGAGGACAACACACTGCATCTGTACCAGGTGTTTCATGGGTAAAGTGAATAAATTTTAATCATTCCTCCCCCTCTTTTTTTTTTTTTTTTTTTTGAGGCGGAGTCTCGCTCTGTCGCCCAGGCTGGAGTGCAGTGGCCGGATCTCAGCTCACTGCAAGCTCCGCCTCCTGGGTTCCCGCCATTCTCCTGCCTCAGCCTCCCGAGTAGCTGGGACTACAGGCGCCGCCACCTCGCCCGGCTACTTTTTTGTATTTTTTAGTAGAGATGGGTTTCACCATGTTAGCCAGGATGGTCTCGATCTCCTGACCTCGTGATTCGCCCGCCTCGGCCTCCCAAAGTGCTGGGATTACAGGCGTGAGCCACCGCGCCCGGCCCCCTTCCTTCCCCTCTTATGCTTAGATGTTTGTCATGATCACACAGTGTGGTATCTACAAATCAACACAGCGAAGTCGGAATCACAGTATTCTGTTATCAGAGGAGCCTGTGATCTGACAATAGCTGACCCCCCAATTTTCATATGACACTTGTGTGAAGAAAAGGAAGGACAGAAATCTCCATCAGTACCAACTGTTCTCAGAAAAGGCACAGTCTAACAGAAAGAAAAGAATGAGCATGCTGGCTGCAGAAAGCCCTATTACAGTTTACACATTAAGCAATGGAGAGGAAATGATCCAAAAGAAGTCAAAATTTGAAAATTTCCTGTTTCCAATGTCACAAAAATTACAAAGTAAAACTGAAATCAACAACAATATGTTAAAGAAACTGTTTTAATGTTATATTTAATTAATTTGACATGATTTAATTGGTCTTACACTGAAATTGACATTACTCAAATACTTTTTCAAGAGGAGTGGCCTCCAAGTTTTTCCTTTCTGTTATGCAATTTGACACAATGAAATTAGCAAGTTTAAATTCTCAAGTTTTGTGAGTTTTTCATGTAAGTGCTACCTCTCCAAACGGGAATTTTAATCTTTTGGACAGTCAAAAGGTCTTACATGGTAGCATTCATCTTTCTCACTTAAAAACAATACCTCAGTAACATTCATCTTTCAGGTGGGTATACAAAGAGTGCACCAATGTTGCAAACCACCTGGAGAAAACAAATCTACAAATTACAATGACACAATGTCACAAATGCAGTTGTCTTCTGCTACGGCATGAATGTGTTCCCCAAACTTCATGTGTTGGAAACTTAATCCCCAATGCAAAAGCACTGAAAGGTGGGACCTTCAGAAGGTGATTAGGTCATGAGGCTCTGCCCACCTGAATGGATTAATGGTGTTATCTTGGGAGTGTGATCCTTATCACAGGAATGAGTTTGTTATATACAATTCCACCTGTTCTTGCACTCTGGAGCAATTTCTCCTGAGTGATGCCTTCCACCATGAGAAGACACAGTAAGAAGTCCCTCACCAGACACAGCCCTGAAACCCTGGACTTTCCAGTCTCCAGAATTGTGAGGAAAACTAATTTCTTTTTATTATAAATCAACCAGTTTGTGATTTACAGCAACATAAAATAGACCAAGACACGTACCCAAAGTGCATTCATTCTCTTTTTCTTCTTTACGAAAAGAATTTCAATATTGTTAGAAGCTGCATGTATTTCCTTTATCGGCTTATCTTACAGCCAGGAATGGCAAAAATACATTTCTACCTAAGAAGATGTAAAGGCAAACCTACTGGGGATTTCAGAGAAAACTTTTGCTTTGGTTTGAATGTGTTGAGGCAACAACTTCCTCTCTCCCTATTCTTTCTTCCTTGAAATCAGACATAAAACTGCAGAACAATCAGCCATGTTGTGACCACGAGGAATGAAGCACAGAAGGTCAAACTCTAAAAATGATCAAGTGAAAAAAGCACAGAAGTCTGGACATTGATGATATGATGTTGCTCCATGTGGTACCGGCCCTTAAATGCCCACTGAGGCCTTTTAGTTACTAGAGAAAAATAAACTCCAATTTGCTTTAGCCACGACAGTTAGATTTTGTTACACCCAAACAAATCCCATTTTAACTGATACTCTCAAAATTGTTAATGAAATCACCAGAGAATGAAATAAACTTATTTTATGGTTTGACCATAGCTATAAAAATAATAAATGTCTTCCTAGTATTTAAAAAAATAAAAAAAAAAAGAAGCAGAGGAGAAATTTTAGAGAAGGAGACCGAAGAGAGAAGGATAAAAGCAAAATTGTAAAAAGTGAGGGCAAATAGTAGAGAGGTTAAATAATGATAGCACTGAAAATCAATGGGAAGCAATAATTTTCGTGTGTAGGTTTTTTGTTGTTTTTTAAGAGACAGGGTCTTGCTCTGTTTCCCAGACTGGAGTAGAGTGGTACTATTACAGGCTCCTTGGTTTGAGCAATCCTCCAGCCTTGGCCTTTGGAGTAGCTGGGTACATGCCACCATGCCTGGCTAATTTTTTTTTTTTTTTTTTTTTTTTTTTTTTGTAGAGATGGGGTCTCATGGTGTTACCCAGACTGGTCATGAATTCTTCTTTAATTATAGCTGAGTCATTAGGGTGAGGTTATATTTAATATACATTACTTAACACCATAAAAATTTGAGTTATTAAACTTAAAATTGCTCACTTTTAAATTCACTATGGAGGCGGCTTCATTTATTTAGAATATTAAATAAATGACAAGTTAGTATTCTCTGCTTGTGAAATGTACTGGTTCCCTGTGCATTGCTAGGAAAAATAAAATAACAGAATCAATAATACGTATTATACAGTTGATGACATGTCACTACTTGCAATTATTAAATAATGTATGCTATAGGACTACTTAACAGTAATTTAGCAGATGATTTTAATAGAATGAAACTGCATACTAAATAAAAATTTTGATTGTATTTTGAATTATTAAACCCAGCAAAATTATGAGAATTAACTTTATGAGTGTTAGTTTTTAAATAAAATAGAAAAGAATATGTAATGTCGTTAATAACTTTGGAAGTCACAGAGCCAAATGAGAAAATCACTTCTGTTCATCACTCAGCCACTATTATTTCGTTTTGCTAATTACACAGTCTATGTGTTTGGAGTTTGTTAAATGTTTATTTTTGTGGCAAACAACTATCTTTGCATATGTAAATGGGGACAACTTGTGAAAGAGGAGAATATGAAACTGAAAATTTAAGTATCAAAGAATCAAGAAATGAAAAAATATAATCAATCCTATAAAATGATCCCCCTATATACACTCAATAAGTAAAAATACACTTCATGGTCCAGATTGTCTTGAAGATATATTACACATTAGAACATATGCTTTACTGTTGCTTTCTGCACTTGAATTGTCTTGATTCGTATCCTCTAGATTATCAGGTAAGAATATCGTTAGAGATCATTTGGTCCAGCCTCAGACTAGGGCAAGCTTCAGCCCGATTGATCAGATGCAAACACCTCATATGGTCAAAGTGCCTTGAGCAGAGGAAATACACTGTGCAGATAATACTGACTCACAGGTGTTGCAACAATCTACCAGATGGCAAATAATGTGGCAGAAGTGATTTTAGACATTTACCCTGGAGTGGAGGATGATGAATCCACTGCTCCAAGGAGAAGAAAGTAATCTGCAGAGAGACGGCTTGTCAAGTATAAAATCTTTAATCATTTCAGATATACTACAGATTGGCCTATAGGCTCCAGCTCCAGAATGTTACAACTGAGAAAAAAAAATTAATGAAATAGAAATATGTTGTGTTTATAAATAAACTATTAGAAAAAATAATATAAGATTTATTTCTCATTTATCATTTGATGTTGATTTTTTTAACCCAAAACCTTAACTTGAAACTCCTTATCTTGAGTATATTTAAAATTGTGTTGGACAGCCTGTTTCTTAGGAATAACTCTATGTCAGCCAATGACATTTTTGGAATCACCTCTAAACATTCCATTGAGTTTATAATTGCAGTTAAAATAGTTCATGTGACATCTGCAAGCAGTTGTTGACAGATGAGAAGATAAGCTTATATGCAATGTATTGTTATTTCCAGCTGTTTTAAATTTAAATTAACATTCTTTCGTAATTTCTCATTTTGATGATTATGATGACAAATTCAGGCTTGCAAAAGCCGAGAATCAAACTAGATTTCTGACTAGTTCAAGTGTTTAATTCCTTATTAATCTGAATGAAGTACATAAAATATTTTCTTGTTTGCACTTGTTTTTACTATCAGTTCTGAGACTTCTCATCCAAGTTTGTCCTCTCTCAGTTCTTTCTAGTTACAATTTCCCAAACAATTAGAGACGGTCAAGGGTCATTCCCAGGCTATTAACACTTTTAAAAGCTAGAAGAAACAAAGGTATAGGCTTACCAAAAAACAGAACCTTTATTTATTTGAAATGTGGCTATTGAATAAAGCTTCTTAAAGTATGTATAAAATATAAACATATAACATTTTAAAGAAATCTATCAGCCAAGCAAAGAATGTTAGGTTATAAGGACACAAATTATTTTAACCCTAAGGGTCAATATATTAAGATCATGATAGTACAACTTTAGAAAGTTACTCCATAGTCGAGGCAACACATTAATTATTAAAATCTTGATTTATGTAAGTCTGAAAGTCTTCTTTTGAGAAACAAAGGTAAAGTTTTAAAATTTTAAAACATTTTATCATTTCCACGGAAGGAAATAAATAAGGGAACAAGAAGAAAAGCAGTGCCTTAGCAGAAAAAAAAAAGCAAAAGTTTTCCCATAAATCCCTACTAGATTTTCTCTTATAGGCAAGAACCATTCTAGGGCAATATTAGCTGCAGAGGAAGCTGGAAAGTGAGTTGAATTTTTTTCTTTGTTTTTTAAACTGGGTACATGTGACCTCAAACACAATTTGGTCAAAACTACATTTAAAACCTCCAATTAACACTTTGAATTACACTAAAATAAAGAGGAGCCAATGAACAGAGGCACAATACAAAACATAAGACCAAGTTCACAATGAGTAAAAGCAGCACAACTGTGCCCTAGATGTCACAGGTGTGGCCAAGGCCACCTACAGAAGAGCCTTACAAGAGACCAAAGCCAAAGAGAGAGAAGAATATGGTTCAGGAAAGAATCATCGCATCCTGATACTGACATACGGTGGACCAAGCCCCAGCTTAACAACTGTTCTTTATTAAATAAAATACGACGCAACGGCCAAAGATTTATGGCAAAAATAGAAAATTATTAACATTCATAAAGTTTTAGGTGTGTTTTATTTTGCTTGGCTCTGATTTTTTGTATCTATCAAAATGAACGTGGACATGCTAAAAGTTTTATCATAGTATCAATATTTATAGTTATTCTATTATTTATCTTTAATATTTTAAATTATAAATAGCACAGTAAGTGTTGTATTTTTCTAATATCTCCTGCTTTAATATTTATTATCCAGCATAACTGAACAGGAGATGTTTTAACTTCACTGAACATTAAAAACTACTGCATGGGCTTTGAAATAGCTATGTAACTAATTGTTATTTTTTGCTTCAGTCTAAGTTCTTGTCCATATTCATATACCATAACAAATGAGTCACTATTGTATATATAAAACTTTTAAATACCTAAAACATCTTGGAATCTTATCGAACTGTTTTCCTCAGACTTTATATAATACCTAAATACTGGTTTATAGGCAATAACTAGCTAAATAATAAACAAATATTATGAAGTGACATATAGACATATAAAAGCTATTCTTGTCATATGTAGGCTGGGCACCGTAGCTCATGCCTATAATACCAGCACTTTGGGAGGCTGAGGCGGGCGGATCACGAGGTCAGGAGATCAAGACCATCCTGGCTAACATGGTGAAACCCATTTCTACTAAAAATACAAAAAATTAGCCAGGCATGGTGGCGGGCACCTGTAGTCCCTTCTACTTGGGAGGCTGAGGCAGGAGAATGGCGTGAGCCCGGGAGGCAGAGCTTGCAGTGAGCAGAGGTTGCCCCACTGCACTCCAGCCTGGGCGACAGAGAGAGACTCCATCTCAAAAAATAAAATAAAATAAAATAAAGCTATTCTTGTTTTATGTAGAGTATCTATTTTATAGTCAAAATGTGCCTAAATATCTGGTTCTTCAGCTTATTTTACTTGAAGGTATAACCAAATTCTAAAATAATCTTTCAAATACAACAACTTGGTATCTTTTCTGTTTGTAGTTCAAAATGAAATTTTTTCCCCACAATTATAATCACTGAGATGCTGAACTTGAATCAGAATAGAGCATAAATAGGAAAAAACAACTACAGAACATAAGACAATGGACTTCACGTGCTGATGGTCTAGCTGTGGCAAATGCAGTTTTCTCATAATAGACATACTTGCTGGCAAGCTCTGATGACCAAACTGTGTTGAAAGTTACACAGAATTTCTATTGCTGTTTGCTCACAATTATAACTGGGAGCAAGAAAGACAATGCCAAAAGGAAATAAGACACACGTTTAGGAAAAAACTAAATAGGAGCTTTTTCTAGTAAAGAATGCTAGTAGAGGGAAAGTTGTTCCTTAGGATGCCCCCCACCTACCCCCTGCCAAAAAAACTTCTCCAACAGCCAGCCAGAGGCCAGAAATCCCAAATTATTTAGCGCTACTACATATATTATAATCAAATGTTGGATCAAGTAGGAATAACCCAATTAAATAATTTCAGCCAAATCATCTAACTCTGAGGGCAAGTTATTTTGTTGAACAACTAAAGATTTATGAGGGCTATTGTAAATAATATTTACCTCTTAATTACCACATTCCCAGAATAGAAGTCATGCTTTGATGACTAAACATGGCCCGGCGTCAACCCCTACTGCAAGACATTTGCTCTGATCTAAACACCCCCTAGTTTGCATGTACAGAGACTAAACCTTCTCAATTTTCTAAGAATATTTATTTCTGTCCTCATAAACTCGAGATATTCCCTCTAAAAAAATACTGATTTCAAAATTTAGCAATGAAATACGTCAGTTTGACAAAATTTTAACAAAATTTTACGTTGCCAAAGACTGGCCACCTTCTACCCCCACCACCAATCAATCAATCATCACAGAGCAGGAAAAAATGTCTAATTCTTCAGATTGAGTGCACACGTCATATGCTAGAGTGTCCAGTGCCGTATTTATGAATATAGTATATGTACTAAGTTTTTCAAGCCATAAAGCTAGCTAATATTACATTAAAAGCCAAGCTGTCCTAATATAATAACATCATCTATAAATCAAAATAGTGGGAAGATGTACAATTATAGATGAAAAGACAACAGAGCCGATAGAATCTGATTTTCCAAAAGAATTTAAATTTAAGAAAATCTAGTCCCAATATGAATTGTAGTTTTTCTTCGTAGGATATTTATGTAAGTAATACAAGGTGGTGTAAACAATGAATAATTCCTCACCGTGATGGACATAGGTATTCTGTCATTAGTAAAAGTAGTTTGAAGTAAGAAGTTATTGGAAGAAGTATTGTCTGGAAGAAGTTTAAAATGTGTTAATTGCAAAATAGTATACTAGGGTCAAAGATGGCATAAAAGGAAAGAATGTGTAATTCGTAAAGAAGACTTGAATAACACGTGTCTAAAATTTTGGTTTTAAAAAAAGAGTACTACCCTATGTGAGCACTCAGGGGCATATCATGAAGGGGGGTGAAACACTTTCCACTGGGGTGAAACATTAACCTCTAAGTTACAATCACTTTTAACCTTCTGAGGAGACCGTGCTCCTGGAATGACTGCACATTTTTCCTGTTGCACATAGGAAGGGAACCGCTAATGTCAGTGGGAAACAAAGCCTCCAGATAGGAAAAAAAAAAAAAAAAAGAAAGATAAAAGGCTCCCTATCGATTTAATTAAGTCAGATGTTAATAGCTTAGGCTTACAAAACCAGAAACTGTTCTGGACAAGAATGAACTTAAACATGGACAGAAAACAATGTGCCAATGTACCACCGGTGAAGCCATGCGTCTTCAGAGCTTTGTGTACTATTAAGTCAGAGTGAAATTCACAGTAACATGTATTAAAGCCCATGTTTAAGGCATCTTGGTCATATTTTATAAAAGAACGACAGCTCTTAAACAGGTACATCTTTAACTGGAACTTGTTGCTGTTCTTATTAATGGAAACTGGTTGCTTGGCATTTTACAAGGGTATCTAATAAAACTCTTATCTAGGCCGGGCACGGTGGCTCACGCCTGTAATCCCAACACTTTGGGAGGCCGAGGCGTGCAGATCACCTGAGGTCAGGAATTCAAGACCAGCCTGGCCAACCTGCAGAAACCCAGTCTCTACTAAATAATACAAAAATTCGCCGGGCGTGGTGGCGCGTGCCTGTAATCCCAGCTACTCGGAAGGCTGAAGCAGGGAGAATTGCTTGAATGCGGGAGCCGGAGGTTGCAGTGAGCCGAGATCACTCCACTGCACTCTAGCCTGGGCGACAGAGAGAGATTCCGTCTCAAAAAAAAAAAAAGAAAAGAAAAGAAAAAGAAAGAAAAAACTCTTTCTAACCCATTCACTAAGCACGTATTTAATACCCATATGTAATACACAGTGCACAAAGGACAGCATGGAGTTCATCTCCACATTACAGATCTAATTTTAGCTGTACATATATTAATTTATATCATTTCAATTTTTGAATGGAAAATGAAATTATATCTATACAATTACATTAAATTTAAATCAGGCATATGTGTCCTCCTTCCCAACACATTGCAGATATTTAACAGGGGTGTAATAAAGTTAAACTCAACTTCAAGGATACATTTAATTAGGAAAACAGCACAGAAAAGCAAAATTTGAATTTCAGGTGTTTTGTACTAGAGGAAGCCTGAGCATCAGTCTTCTACATGTGTCCTCTTAACGTGACTAGAGGCAGTCACACTAACACTGTTCCTAGTTTTAACACAGGTAGACGAGGTCGGGCGCGGTGGCTCAAGCCTGTAATCCCAGCACTTTGGGAGGCCAAGACGGGTGGATCACGAGGTCAGGGGATCGAGACCATCCTGGCTAACACGGTGAAACCCCGTCTCTACTAAAAAATACAAAAAACTAGCCGGGCGAGGTGGCGGCGCCTGTAGTCCCAGCTACTCGGGAGGCTGAGGCAGGAGAATGGCGTGAACCCGGGAGGCGGAGCTTGCAGTGGGCTGAGAACCGGCCACTGCACCCCAGCCTGGGCGACAGAGCGAGACTCCGTCTCAAAAAAAAAAAAAAGACAGGTAGAAGAATAAGAACTGTCTAATCAACATGGCACAAAAAAATCACCAATTTTAAATATTTTTAATCTTTACTAAGTTATGTGTCACTGTGTGCTATATTATAGTAATATAATAACTATACTGTGCTCAGATGGACATGACCACAGAGGTACATTTTTCTCAAGTAAAACAGAATTGGTCTCTAACAGAACAGGCTTCACTGCTGCAATGTTAAGAAGGGAAAAAAAATATTGCATTAAAATTTATGACATCATTATTTGCTTTAATGTGTATCTGAAGCAGCTTCAAATTACCCAATTGTAAGTGTGATGGTCATGACTCATGAATAATTTTGGCCTTAATAAAATTCTAATTTGTCATGGACAGACACCAAAATTAAAGGAAAGATCTAGGACTCAAAGAGAACAAACAATGAATCACTATTATGTTAAAACTAAAATTTGGCTCTGAGACAAAAGGATTAGTTTGTTTTTTAGGGAAGTCATAGATGTCATGACCTGTAAGCAAACATGAATCTAAATAAGTGTTCTCTTTTTCAAAACATAAACTTGGAAGAGGACTTTTCAAAGGATAAAGTAACTAAATGCACAAAACAGACACAAACAAAAAGAAAGAATTAAAAATATTCCATGTAGGCAATGATATTATAGTAAATTAAATGACAGTGAAAAAAAATAGCCTCACATCTGGTATCTGATATTAACTAGCTACTTCCAAGAAATTTTGAGTGAGTGGAAATAACAATCCCTTTTACAGGTTATAGGAATTCAGTCACAGGATTCACAGCAGCTGTGTGGTCACTGCAGTTAGAAGAGAGTCAAGACCATTTTCTTCAACATTTCAGTCTGATTTGCCAAATCCATCCACTCTTGGGGCAGGGAGGGACATGGAGGGGCTAATTTAAGTGTAAACAAAGACAAGGGAAGGCGAACTGTTTTCACTATTGTTCACCAAGTGAACTATTCGGTAAAATCATTACCAACACATCATTTTAGGTAAGGTAATTATGTTTGCCATTTCAGTAAAAGGGCATGAAACTCTGAACACTGCTTGGCTGAAGCAGATTAAGTAGTCGGCTTCCCATACCATATCGAATTACCACAAGGGAGAAAGCGCTGCCTGTCTCAGAGTGACACTCACTCGCACGCATGACCCTTCCTCGACTACCGCAATGCCACGGTCTGATTTTTTTCACAAATGTTTCATCCTTTTCCAGGATTTTAGCAAGTTGGAACCAAAAGTATCATCAAGTTCAAGACTGTTTCTTCTACATAAAAAGAATATTAAATACGCAGTTATTTGAATCCTGTTTCTAACAATAAAAATGTAAGCAAAGCACTTGTAAGAGAAAAAGACATTAGGCTGGAACAGCGGCTCATGCCTGTAATCCCAGCACTTTGGAATGCCAAGGCAGATCACTTGAGCCCAGGAGTTTGAGAGCAGCCTGGGCAACTTAGTGAGACCTCATTTTTGGAAAAAATTTTTAAAATTAGCTGGGTGGGGTGGCATGTGCCTGAGGTCCCAGCTACTTGGGAGGCTGAGGTAGGTGAATCACTTGAGTCCAGGAGGCGAGGCTGCAATGAGCCACGTTCATGCCACTGCACTCCAGCCTGGGAAACAGAGTGAGGCCGGTGGCGAAAAAAAAAAAAAAATTAAAATTAAAAAAAAATTCAAAGAAAAATAAATTAGTGTGACAATGAAAAATTACTGTGAAGAAAATCACATTAAAATGTTAATTTGAATTCTATAATTGGGAAAATAAAATAGCATGGAAATATAAAGCTTCATTTCATTATATGCTTACATACAATTCTCATTCTGAAATACAAATAATATGAAAATCACTTTTAAAAAGATGATCCATAGAGATGTGAATGAATAATATAGTATTATCTAACTTTTAATGTACTTACATACTACCTGAGGGACTATTTAGTGTTTAGTGCTTCATTCCAGTTCCAGTCAGAAAAAAAAATTCTATTTAAAAATGGGGTTATCTGGTCAAAAGTTCTAAAATACTCCAACTAACATCTGCATTGGAATCCTAGGGAAGTGAATACTTTCTGTATGTTACTGAATCAAAAATTATGCTGTCAGCTGTTCAAGAGCTGGGAAGTGTGTCCACCACTGATTTTTCATCCCTTTTTCCTGTCTGCTCACGGGCCTCCAACGCCCCCAGTGCTATAGTCTTCAGCACAGGGTAACCATGCAAGTCACAGCACTGACTGGCAAGCTGACAAAGAGAACCAGCAAACAAAATCAACTATTTTGCATAAACTAGAGTACTCAAGCAAATCAGCTAACTCTCAGAGAAGGAAAGTATCTACTCCATAATTCATCCTGGTGTCCACACATCTCAGACAGCACACACTGGACTGGTTACCATTCAGGAAGAGGGTCCCTTAGGAACAGTGCAATCACGTTTTCCTGAACAAATTCACACAAGTTTAACTCTGGCATATAGCATTCTACCATTAAGTTTTCTTTATATTTTCCTCAGTGAATTTGTTGCTATTTTAGGTATTCTGTGGTGATTTCACTGTAAATTTAGAGTGCATATTTATTTTTGTGGCAATAATATAGATATTTACACATCAAAGTAGCAACAGTAGCATGTTTCATTAATAAACATTTAAACTTGAAAATGTATATGCTCTAAATATATTTAAGATGAGTTCATATTAAATTATATGGCATCCTAAAAAGCTTATGTGTACCAAAGTCCTTTTCAGCCAAATGACTTAAGTATGAATGAGGCATTTAAGGAGAGAGCATCATCCCAGATTCTTTGGTTTGGTGTGGTCTATGGACACCTGTGCTGCCCTTCAGGAGAGGAACAAACCCAGGCACCCAGGGAAAGTGGGAACATATTATAGGCAGAACTACAGTATATAGCCTCCAGACACTGAATGATTAAACACCCTGCATTTCCTTCACCTGTTTCAAAATCAAACATCAGTATTACATCTTCTTGCTATATTTTAGAAATAGGGAAAATTGTCAGCAAGCTTATAATTTTAAAAATTTAATAAATTAGTTGCAAGGTGCTGAATAATCAGTTATGTCGTATGTCTAGGACACAGAACTTACATGCTATATTTTCTTTGTTTTCTGATCATGAAGACTATTTAACACAAATTTACAGAAAGCTTACTACATGCCAATCATGGTTCCAAGGGCTTTATATATATATACATGCTCTTTCTTTTATCTTTTTTTTTTTTTTTTTTCTTTTTTTGAGACAGAGTCTCACTCTATTGGCCAGGCTGGAGTGCAGTGGCATGATTTCAGCTCACTGCAACCTCTGGCTCCTGGGCTCAAGCCATCTTCTCACCTCAGCCTCCAGAGTAGCTGTGAATACAGGCACGTGTCATCATGCCCAGTTAATTTTTCTATTTTTTGTAGAGACAGGGTTTTCTCCATGTTGCCAGGCTGGTCTCAAACTCCTGGGCTCAAGTGATCTACCTGACTCAGACTCCCAAAGTGCTGGGATTACAGACGTGAGCCACCACACCTGACCTATATACACATTCTTATCCTCAAAACAACCTGATGAAGCAGGCATTAATTCTATTCTGTATTTTGGAAGAGGACTTTTAAAAGGATAAAGTAACTAGGCCGGACGCGGTGGCTTACGCCTGTAATCCCAGCACTTTGGGAGGCCGAGACGGGTCAGGAGATCGAGACCATTCTGGCTAACACAGTGAAACCCCATCTCTACTAAAAAGAAAATACAAAAAAAAAAAAAAAAAAATTAGCTGGGCACCTGTAGTTCCAGCTACTCTGGAGGCTGAGGCAGGAGAATGGCGTGCACCTGGGAGGCGGAGCTTGCAGTGAGCTGAGATCGCGCCACCGCCACCGCACTCCACCCTGGGCTGCAGAGCCAGGCTTTGCCTAAAAAAAAAAAAAAACGGAGAAAGTAAATACACAAAGCAGACTCAAACAAAAATTAAAAATTAGCATCTACTCATTGTGCTACAAGCCTGTAAGCCCAGCACTTTGGGAGGCCGAGACGGGCGGATCACGAGGCCAGGAGATCGAGACCATCCTGGCTAACACAGTGAAACTAAAAAAATACAAAAAACTAGCCGGGCGAGGTGGCGGGCGCCTATAGTCCCAGCTACTCGGGAGGCTGAGGCAGGAGAATGACGTAAACCCGGGAGGCGGAGCTTGCAGTGAGCTGAGATCCAGCCACTGTACTCCAGCGCGGGCGACAGAGTGAGACTCCGTCTCAAAAACAAACAAACAAAAAAGAAGCACAGAGAAACTAAGTAACTTGTCCAAGGCCACACAGGTACTAAAAGGCATAGCCAGGACATGAATACAGAAAGGCAGTCCAGGTCCTGTGCTCTTATCCACTGCACTGCATCTCTAAACAAGTTCCGTCACTGACACAAGCGACAGTGATGTGACTGAAACAGGCAGAAATATTGACAGTGAGTTCTTCCAGGCACTATCACAGGTAGTGTAAACAGAGTGCATAGTTCTGCAATTAGCAAAATAGCTAGCTTTCATCCCAGCCTTGATCACTTATGACTGCATTCTTTACTACTGCATAAAAGTAAGAGAAAATGGTAATTTAGGGACCAATTTTAGGTAAATTAAATTACAAAATAAATGTCTAAATAGAAACCTTTATAAATATAGAAGTCACAAACCACACCTTTTTGATCTTCCCCAAAATATACATCTTTCCACCTGTCCAGATGAGGACAGGTGGAAGCCAAACTCCTTTAGAAGTGAGTCTTTTAAACTTGTAAGTATTGCTTTTTACACAAAGTTGTGCATTTGAGTATTTCCTCTTTCAGTATGTCCTTTCTCTAGTAGGTGGCATCTCTTGAGTTTGAGTAAATTACTCCACCATATTAAAAAAAAAAAAAAAAAAAAAAAAAAACTTTTATAAAAACAGCTAAAGTATTTATATTGTTTATTTGGTAGTTTACTCACCTCCTCACATCCCCACCCCCACCTTTCTGGTCTCATTGTTAGCAGATTTTACAAAGTAGGAATTTCCAGGACACTTGAGGGTTATCTCCTTCTCTCTTTTTTTTTTTTTTAATTGCCTACTGACCTACAAATAAATATATGTGCAAATATGGAGATTCTAATCTTATACACTTCTGATTGTCTAAATATTCTATTTCAATGAACTGTCTACAAATTCTTAGCCATGCAAGAAAGAATATGTAAGTTACACTTGGCAGTCTGAAGAACTATTAAGAGGTGTATGCACGTATATGTGTGTGGGGGGGTGGGGGTGTGTATGTGTATCTAAGCATGAGCACTCTTTACACTGCTTGCTCCATTTGGAATGCAAACCATAATGGCATAGATGTCTACTTCTATAATTTTGTAAATGCATCCAGATAGCACAATGATGGGTGCCTACAGTAAGTCAAAAGTAATCACCACTATCATGACCAGCAATCAGGAGCATATAGAGGAGTTTGAATACCATATATAGTTGGCCACCATAATTAGAAAGGCAGAGTCACTGCCAGACACTTTAAGAAAACCTGCAGTTGAAAATGGCTTCGGAGAAGCT
Organism: Macaca thibetana thibetana; assembly: GCF_024542745.1. Taxonomy (NCBI): domain Eukaryota; kingdom Metazoa; phylum Chordata; class Mammalia; order Primates; family Cercopithecidae; genus Macaca; species Macaca thibetana. The sequence continues at coordinate 13,204,427 of NC_065582.1, read as the reverse complement.
TCTAATCAGCTTCTGGTCGGCTTTCTTAGACACTTCTGTGCAATAATGCCAGCTTAAACTCCTTAAAACCTCACTTTCAGCACACCACTAAAGAATCTTCATTGGCTCCTGTTGCTTTCAACCCAAACTCAGACTTGCTCTTGGTTTTCACACTTCCCACCATGTTCTCCTCGGTTTCCCTTAAAGCTCTTGACTTTTGCACCAGAGGGTTTGCTTCTAGTTCCCCAAACATCCCTGACCTTCACTTCCTGTGTACTTTGCTGTCATTCTTCAAAATTCAAAACATCCCTCTCTCCCCCATTTCTGTAATTAGCATCTACTCATTTTTAACATTGGGTCTCATATCATTCCACCTTTCCCAGACCTGCCCATGCAACTCCCAGAAGGCTAGCCAACAACTGGTGGCAACTCACAAGACTCTCTTACAAAACCACTATTACGGTCTCGATTTACAGTTTAATTCACTTGTAGTATTTTTAATGACTAAATTCTTTTCTCCAAAATGATTATAAGCTTGTTATAGACAAGATCACTCACTCTACATTTTTTGCATCACACACTGAACTGTAATTTCCTGCTTAGAACTGAAGCTGCCACTAGTAAGAATTGATTAACATGCCCCTGAGTTGAAGGAGATTAAAGACCAAATGAACCTGGTACTAATGGGTAAAAAGGAATTAGGAGCATCCACATGGCTTCTTTCTTGAATTCCTGGATTACCTTTCCCTGCCTCTTCCAGGCAGTCCCAAAGCAGTAAAGCAATGGAGGAAGTGCATAGACATATTAATCAGCAGGACTGATGGCAGCATTATGTAAATAAACACATTACTATTTTCCCAGTGAAGATAAAAAATATTTAAATTAGAGAACAATGACTATAAACAGCTTTATGTCAGTTCGGATTAGGATTATAGCCCCAAATAATTTAAGAAAATGTGCTGCTGGGGCTGGGTGCAGTGGCTTATGCCTGTAATCCCAGCACTTTAGGAAGCCAAGTGGATCACCTGAGGTCAGGAGTTCGAGACCAGCCTGGCCTACAAGGCAAAACCCTGTCTCTATGAAAAATACAAAAATTAGCCTGCTCTATTGGCACATGCCTGTAATTCCAGCTATGTGGGAGGCTGAGGCACGTGAATCACTGGAACCCACAAGGCAGAGGTTGCAGTGAGCGGACATCATGCCACTGTACTCCAGCCTGGGCAATACAGCATGACCCTGTCTCAAAAAAAAAAAAAAAAAAAAAAAAAAGAAAATGAACTTTTGGATTTCAAAATTGGAAAAAAAATTATAGTGGATAACTCCTAACACCTGAAAGCCACCAGGGCATGAGCAGTACAAGGAAACAGTATGAATCCACTGACAAAGTATTTAATGTACAACTTGATTAATTCCATGATGGATGCCCAATAAAGCTAATTAAATAAAAACAATCTCTGCTTTCTCATGGTTAAACATAAACTCTGAAAAAACAATTAATCAACCGAGGAAAGAAGTCACCCCAAAAATTTACACTAGTAAGTTTCAGAAAAACAACTACACAAACCTAAAATATTTATAGTACATTTTATAATCACATTATAAATCAAACTCATCGGCATCTCTCCTTGTTTAAAGTTCCCTGCTATATATGTTTTTGTAGTGAGAAAAATCAATGATACCTTAATCCACAATTTATACAAATCTGTACTTACAAATATGTGTTTGTAAGGAAAAAAAAAAAAGGTAGACCCATATAGTATTTATAAAATGCACATCTACAAGGAATAATGTAACTGGTGAAAGGTGAAACAATATATGCTCAGAAGTCAGAGGAGGTATAATAATGCTTCTGCCAACTTAAATTTGTTCTTTCCAAATCCACTTATTTGTGAAAGGTCATTCGGCAGAGGGAAAATCACAATCTTTCACTGAAGTTACTTTAGCGCAACTTTGAAAAACTGTTTGTCAGGAAATCTTGTTAAGCCTCCAGTTAAGTAGCCATTCTTATGATATTACTATGGATTAGGTCATTTATAATTTATCTTTTTTTTTTTTTTTTTTTTTTTTTGAGACGGAGTCTCGCTCTGTTGCCCAGGCTGGAGTGCAGTGGCCAGATCTCAGCTCACTGCAAGCTCCACCCCCGGGTTCACGCCATTCTCCTGGCTCAGCCTCCGGAATAGCTGGGACTACAGGCGCCCGCCACCTCGCCCGGCTAGTTTTTTGTATTTTTTAGTAGAGACGGGGTTTCACCGTGTTAGCCAGGATGGTCTCGATCTCCTGACCTCGTGATCCGCCTGTCTCGGCCTCCCAAAGTGCTGGGATTACAGGCTTGAGCCACCGCTCCCGGCCAATATAATTTATCTTTAGTCAAACGAACACCATGTGGTAAAGCCTGGAAGAAAGTCTGGGTTTATTTCCGTTTGTCCCGTTGTGGGGAATTAGGACCTAAATAAATGCAACAAGGTGCCCCTAACTGCAAAGTCACACACAGTGCTTCTCTCTGCCTTCCTGTATGCTGCTACAGTGTGCCAGACACCAGCAGAGGGGCTGAAAGGAGTCTGAATCACAGGCCCAAAGGCCCAAAACCATACCACATTTCTCTAAAACACACATGCTTCTCGATTTACAACAGGGCTACATCCCGACAAATTCTTCCTGAGTTGAAAATACATTTAATATACAGCAGTGTACCTATTGTTTACTCTCGTGATCACATGGCTGACTGGTCACAGCTCACTTCCATTGTCCAGCATCCAGAGAAAGTATTTTACTGCATATTATTAGCCCAGGAAAAGATCAAAATTCAAACCTTGAAGTATGGTTTCTACTGAATGTGTATTGACTTTGCACCACTGTAAAGTCCAAAAGTCCTAAATAGAACCATTCTGAGTCGGAGACTGTCTTTATATGCCATAAAACATTTTTTAAAAGAAGAAAAGGAAAAAAAAAAAATCTATTCTTTTTCCTGGTTAAGTCATTCAAATCTTGGGTTCATCATCCTTAATGAAATAAAATAATGTCTGTATTATGGAAATGTAGCGAAAAACAAAGCTAACTTGCAAAGCTCTTTGCGAAGTGCAAAACACACGTTATGGACATCACAGATAACGGTTACAAACTCCTACTCTAGTAAGAACCCCAGGACTGCCAAAGGCAAGCAGGCAAGCACAGTCCCAGGGATTCGGGAAACCCTCATCAGTCTCACGCCAGTTCCTCTGTTGGAGAAAACCCCAGCAAGAGCTGAGAAACAGCATTCCAGGTTGGACACATGGAGATAACTAGGAGGCCAGGACCTTACTCTCAAGAGGAACTGGAATCAGAACCGGAAGTCCAGAATGAAATCTAAATCCATCACCCTCTGTCTTTCTCCACTGAACTCAAAAGGACAGGAATAGAGATCTATGGGTCTTAGAGACATGCCACTAAAATCAGTAGTTAACGGCTTCCTATAAAGCAATTTTGATAACTGTCTTGTGAATAAATAGCTACCAATCAGATATTCATATTTCAGAAGAATATAATGGAGTAGAAATCAAAATGAAAGATGAATTGAACTTTCTATATCTAAAACCTCATATGGCCCGCATCACTCAGAGGAATGTCAGAAATCTCTTATAAGAGTGGATGTTGACAAACATACTCAATCATATACTATAAGTAAAACTGTAAATATAACAGCTTTGGACTTGCTATTCTCTTTTGTCCCTATCATGTCCAGTTAATTTTACTTTTGCCTGCCTTACTTTTTTGACACTGTCTTGTTTGTGTTAACATCCTTCAGAGAAACATTTTAAGACTTTTCAGTAAGTCATGCAACCACAAATAACTAGAAATAGGAATCCAGTAAATGCAAATACAAGTCAAGGAATAAGGAGAACTTCATTCCATTTCTGATTTTTACCTACAATCTTTTGTATGGCTTTACAGGTGGGGTGAAGGGCTGGATGGCTAACTTTGGTTCATAGCTTGTGTGCTATTTTTGATTTTTTAAATATTAAAAAAGTTCCTAGGTGAAAGTTATGAAAAAATTGCATCTATTGGTCCTACAGATATTTAGCATCTTCTGTTTGCCTTCTGAAATATTTTCTTGGGGTTCATGTAGTTATAGAAAATTAACAATTGATTTCTCCCCAGTTCTTCTCTAGTGCTTAAATCTAAATGAGGCACTTGTATAGGCCACCAGGGAGAGACATAGAGTCTTCACATCAGTTTCTTGGCAGTTGTGTGACATGTTTCATAGCAAGGACACAGCAGTTTCACTGAACACATTAATGACACATGCCCTGTCAAGGCTCTATTCACCCACTGGGGAACGAAACTTTAATGGAGCAATGAAATACTGCTTTGTGGTCTATGGAACTGAGAGATGATGTTTCATATGGGAAGTGATGTTACATCACATGGGAAAAGAACCCACATCACATGCAGGACACTAACCCATATTCACTATACAGAATATAAAAATGGTTAAATATCAAAAGCAACATTTGCAAACAAAAATGCATAGAGATTTTCACGGCAATGGTAAAATTTGCCATATCACCAATGGCAAATTTTACATCACCAATGAAGACACTTTTGAAAGTTAAAAATAAGTTAACATTTTTATTCTCCAATCCCATACCTATACATAACACACGTAAACACACACACACACACACACTCAGGGTACATGAATTCAAGACTCACCCAGCAGTGAGTGACTCTCATACAGTCTATTGGCTTATCAGGGAATGCTTCTCATTTTACTTTCTACTGCACATTTTCTTACTGTAAACCAAAGGAAGGGACCATAGCCAATACAGAGATGTTGCCTTACTAAATCATACTTTTACTAGTTTTGCCTTTGCAGAAATAGCAAATAGGTACTGCAAAATCAAGGACTCAAATTATCAGAAGTGTTATTGAGCCCAATATTACATTTCTGTGGTATTTAAGAACAGAAAGATATTTTCATCACTATAGTTATGGCAATGTGAGTATAGGCACTGAAAATTATTTTTGCAATTCACAGAATGCAGTCTGTTCTGCTATTTCATTTATATTGTTTTTACTTAAGAGGCATTCCTTTAACCCCTATCTTAAATTATTACACATTCCAACATTTTAATGTTTCCCCAAAATTTAAATACAAAGGTAGTTTGATTTTCAAAAATTACTCTTCTCAACCTTAAAGTGTATTTCAAAATAAAAATAAAATATTTCAAAATATAAGGCTACTTATTTTCTACACATTGTGTATGTGTTAATCAATAGTCAACTTAAAGTTGACTGTAACACACCACAGGTATACCTCTCCACTTGCCATCTGTTGAAATAAACCACTGTAGTGTAGTTCCAACAAGCGATACTGCAAGTGTTTGAACTGAAATGACGAATATAACTTCTTTAAGAACTCTCTTAAGCGTACTCTTTATGGCGATGGCAGGTATGAAGTTTTTAGATAAATATATACTCTTTTAGATGAGCCAGTAAGAAGTAGGAACAAACACAAATCCTTTTTGAAAATCAGAATGCCTCAAAAGTATTTCGGCAACATTTGTAGGCAAAGGATTAAACACCTCTTATTTAAAACAAAACAAAACAAAACAAAATAAAACAAACAAAAAAAACCCAAACAAGAAAAAAAAAAAAAAAAAAAAAAAAAAAAAAAAAAAAAAAAAAAAAAAAAAAAAAACCTTAGTTTTCAGTATCTCATGACCAGATTTTAGGAATGAAGAGCTTATAAAGTTGAAACAAGCCTTGCTTGATTGTGATCTGACTCTAATCTCCTGTTACATCTCAAGTCTGACCAATTTCAAGTGAACTCTGAAAGCCCTGGAGCCTGGTTACTAAAGTCCCTGACACTTTTTTTTCTAAAGTCGCGCACAGCGCCTGGTGCTCCGCAGCTATGCACACTCCGGGAAAGTAAGGCTGGCTTTACTGATAACCAGTGTCCCAGAATCTGTCTGGAGTCCCATGAATCCGCTGGGGAAAGAAACGAGCATTTCCCGACCAAAATGAACTCACACTCGCCAGAGCCCCGCTGACTGGGCACAGTTCAAGACCCCCTGGTTGGCCCAGAGGAAACCAGTCTGAAATAGCTTTCGGGATCTCTCACTGGGCACCTCTCCTCCGGGCCCTTCACTCGTGTAACTTGCTTGCCTCTCTAGCAACAAGTTTCTATTTAAAAAGAAGAAAACTTTTCTCCAAAGCAGCCTGCACTGAGCTCAGTAACTTTGGATCCCACGTACACAAGCTTAAAGCACATACACACTTTCCCCCGCGCAGGTTCTCGGGTCCTCCGCAAACCCTAACGCCGCAAACCCTAAAGCAAACTCTCGGGTCTTCCGCAAACCCTAACGCAAACCTACCATGGCCTCGCCCGCGTCGGGCTCCGCGTCCGAGAGGTCGAGTCCGGACTCTAAGGCGGCGGCGGCGGCGGCGGCGGCGGGCGCCTCGCGAGGACCCGGGAGCAGCGCAGCGGCGAGCAGAGAACACGCCAGAGAGAAGAAGCCCAGCAAGTGCATGGTGGAAGGACCGGGGGTGGGGGACCGGTCCGCTGGCGGGGGCAGGGGTGGGGACAAGGGCGCCCCTGCGAGGCCGCGGGCCCCTCCTGGTCCCTCTCCCCCGGGCTCCTCCCGGCGACCCCCCTGGGCGAGCCGGAGGCGGCGGGAGCGGGTCCGGGGCTCCGCGTTCCCAACTTTGCAGGGCGCCCTCCCAGCCAGTGCCAGGGAAAGGCGGCGGGTGTCAGGTAAAAGCCTCACAGGAAACCGGACATCCGAGCTCCCCGCATTCGGAGCCCGCGAGGTGAAGCGAGGGCGAGGGAGGACGCCTCCACGGTCCGCGTCGGTGTAGCTTTTTGGAGAGAGGGGGGGAGAGCCAGAACGCCCCGCGATGTTCAGCCCCTCCAAACCCGCCAGAACCCTCGTCCCCCTCCTCCCTCCCCTTCCCCGAAGTGAGAGGAGCCGGGCCGCGGGCGCTGCGGCGGGGGCGCTGGCGGCGGTGCCGGGGGCGGGAGGAGGGCGGCGGGGCGGCCGGCGGCGGCGGGGCCCGGGAGCGCCGCGGCGCAGGAGCCTCCAGAGCGCGCCGGGCTGAGCGGCGGCGGCGGCGGCGGGCGCAGGGGCAGGGCATGACTGACGCGCCCTCTGCCTGCGCTTATGTGAGAGAAAGCGGCCGAGGGAGGGAGCGTGCCGAGCCCGGACTGCCCTCCCCTCTCACTCTCCCTCGGAAGCCGTCTCCCTGGAGCTCCCCGTTTCCCTCGCCTCCTCCCCGGCGGCCCCACCTCCCCCGACCCCCACTGGATCTCTCCCTCCCCGCCCCCCGTCCCCTGCCGGGAGCGGGCGGCCGGAGGAGCAAGTTCAGTCCCCGGGCTGGTGGTTGGCGGGACCGGCTTTAGAGGTGATGCGACCACCCTGGACCACGTGGAGAGAGGAGAAACTAGGCACCGTGGGGTGGAGGGAGTCCCCGCTTTATCCTCGCCGCTCCCGAACTCTTGTCCTCCCTCCCGCACGCCTGGGCCCCAGCGCCCTGCTCAAAGTTTGGAAATGTCCTGGGGGTTCTAAAAGTTCCAAAAGAAGGTCATCACTATGTCAGAGAACCCTATGGGACCTCGGAGGGATCCCCTCTCTCCCTTGGTCTGTGTAGTTGAAAGTTGCCTGAGGATGCAAGAACTGCAGTTCTCAGGATGCAGTGCAGGCTGTTGGGATGGATGCTAATGATCCCTTTGGAATCCTCCACTTCTGACAGGTGAGGAGAAGGGCCAGAATCTTCGTGGAGAGTAAAGAGACATATTGTCAGCTTCTGCGAGAAGTTGGTTTACTTGAAAAAGGGGCTGGTAAAGAGACATGTGTGTGAGACATATTCCAGAAAGGATGTAATATCGGAAGAAAAGTGACTGCATTTCCCCATTGGAAAAGCACTAGGGTCTCCGTGGGGCTGGTGGCATTGGCTGGCTGCCTCCTTGGGGCAGGGTGAGCAGGTTACAGAAGACCATGCTAAGGGGTTTCAGCAGTGTACATAACATCAAAAGTCTGCCTTTCACTCCCAATCTACTTTTAAGTACACTGAAGTTATAGGTCCATAACATCTTACCGGAAGAAGAGACTTTCTTATCTGGTTCAACTCTAGAAGATTTGAAACTCCTCACCCATAATTCACTTGAAGGCTTAAATATCTCAAAGGACAGGGAACCCTCCATTCTTTGTGGCTGTTCAATCCATTTGTCGATGAGCAACACTGCTGAAAAGCATTTCCTTCCATCTCTCTATTGCTCTCCACTTCTGGAGTTTTACACAATAAATCTAATCTCATTTCCACAACTGAGTCCTTCAAATATTTTGAAAATATTTGTCATGGTCTCCCTAAGCTAACTACTCCTGGCTAAATATCCCTTTCATTCCCCAAGATGACAGTTCCAGTTTCCCCCCTTAACCATACTGTTAGCTTTCCATGTTCGTGAAGTATGCGATTGAGAACATGGCTCAGTACTTAGTGCTATAATGAGCATGCAGAATGGACAGTATGCCTTTGTTGACACAGCCTTGGATTGAGTTTATTTTCTGGCAGCCAAATCACAGTGTTGACTCACACTACCCTTAAAGTCAACAAAATTCCTCAATAATTTTTCATGTGTACTGCTACTTAGTCACATCTAAATTACCCTGTATTTGTGGAGTTAAGTTTACTGTATCCAAGATGCTTTTTTATGTATCTTTATGAAATTCCATCCCATCAGACTCAGTCCATCATCCAGCCTGTTTAGATGTTTTGTGATTTGGAACACAGGCAGTGTATCACTCTCTTGCTGTCATCCTGCTATATGCGTATTTGATCAGCCTGCCGTAGTTATCTTCAGACACTGATAGATCTGTGAAAAGAGAACAGCTAAGGGCAGACTGGGGTAAGATTTAAATAGAAGGTGGAGTTTCCATTCAACCATTTGCTATTACAATGATTCTCAACTTTGATTGCACTTGGCATCACAAAAGGAGATTTTGAAAAAACAGATGCTTGAGTACACCTTCTGACTTTCTGGCTGAACTGGTCTAACTGGAGTAAGACTTGGACATCAGGATTCTAACAGTCAAGCAAAATTGAGAACCACAGGCATGTCCAACACCCACAGGCCTAGCAGTGGGTGAATACTGGAAAACCAACAAACTCAAAATATATCCAAAGTATATTAGTATCATATTAACTACTATACTATTGAAATGCAGCAGGAAGCTGTATTTAAACTTTTTTCTCACAAAAATGTTATCTTCCTGCTCCTATATTTTGAGTCAGAAAATGCTGGCAAAAAGTTTACTTGAATAAAAAAAAAGGTCTCCAGAAACAACCATGCAGTAGTTGTGTAAGAATGTCTTAAGGTAAAAAGGAATAGTTGCTCAGGACTTTTTCTTGTTTTTCTTCATTAGCCCGTGGAAACACTTTTTGCCACTAGCAGATTTTAAAGGTTAAGAAAGTCCTTTTCACTGGTTTGTGAGTTCATCACTAGCTTCATGCAAGACCTATTTTACAACAGGTCTTCTCAATCTGGTTTTTCAAAAAGCATTGCTCAGTCAGTGGAGAAAGAGAGTTAGGTAGCAGAGCCCCAGCCAGAATAACACCTCTTTTACATATTGAGTTTTTGTTTTCTTTGATGATAGGTTTTGTTGTGTGTTTGTGTGTGTGTGTGTGTGTATGTGTTGTTGTTTGTTTGTTTGTTTTGAGATAGAGTCTCACCCTGTCTCCCATGCTGGAGTGCAGTTAGAGTACAGTGGCGCCATCTCAGCTCACTGCAACCCCTGGGTTCAAGCTATTCGCCTGCCTCAGCCTCCCATGTAGATATGGGAGATGACAGTTTTGGATGGCAAAATAATGATGATAGTATATACATTGTACATTCTCTCATATCCATTCTGACCATCTACTTTACTTCTGATTTGTTATTCCCTACCTCCTTGCTTTGTTAGTTTTACTTTGTTGCTTCATTTCAAGTTTTTTCAGTTGAATGCTTAGTTCATTTTTCTTCTTTTTAGTTTAAAAATACAAGTTTCGGGCCATGTGTGGTGACTCACATCTGTAATCCCAGCATTTTGGGAGACTGAGGAAGGAGGATCACTTGAAGGTACTTTGAGACCATCCTGGGCAACACAGCAAGACCCCATCTCTGCAATCAGTCAGTTGATCACTAAAATACAAGTTTTGTCTAAATTCTGCTTTACCTGCGTTTCTCAAGTTTGACACGTAGTGCTTCCTTTGGCAAACAGTCACAAATATATCTTAATTTGTTTATATTTTTAACCCAAAAGTTATTTATGTTTTCTTAGTTTAGGGCTATATGATTTTTATCAATTTCTAATTTTATTATATTTAATTTTTGCTATAAATGATGTTGCTTTCAGAAATGCATTCAGGCTTTCTTTGTAGTCCTGGATATAGCGGATCATTGCAACTAATTCTGTGTGTGCTTTATTTTTGTTGGGTATTAATTTTGAGCTTATTATAATATTCAAATCTCGTTTGGGAATGACTTGTTAAAATCTCCAGTTATAATTGTTGACATGTTTTTCTGTTTCTGACTGTAGTTCTTTCTGTTATTTTTTAACATAATGTGATACCATATCATTTTGATCTAATTTTCTTCTTAGTAGTAAATAATGTCATTTTTTTAACTTCCGATATTTTTACTTGAAGTTCTACTTTTTCTGATATTAAAATCATAGGCTTTAAGAATTGGCATCAGCTGTGAACATGACTTAGGTAAAACTATGAACCAGTTATGTACACATGACTTAGTTGTTTCTTCTAGGAAACATTAGCCTGGAAAAGATAAGACTGCAATCCAGTACTTAAATTCACTGTTTGCTTCAGGAAATGCTGGCAAAACAATATATTGAAGACAATAATATTCTGACTCTGGTAAACAGCCTGCTTATTAATAACAGTTTCCTTACCCAAACTCTCACTTACAGGTGTTAACCGACCCTAAACTAGTAGGTTATGAACTTTGCCCAATCTTACTCCATTCCCCACTTTGAAAAACCCGCCTTCAACTACTGTGTCCAGACTCCAAAGCTCGACGACTGTTCTGCTTCTGACTTACCCAAAATACCCTAGGACCCCGTCCAGGTGGCGCTCTCCCTACTGCAGTAGGTTCGACTAAATGGAACTTTTGCTTATCGAAAGGTTTTCTACTGATATTTTGGGGTGTTCGACAACTTGGAGGTCCCATTGAAATCCCTTGTTGCTCAAGCAAAGATCCTAAATTCAAAATAATGCAAATCACTGAGGCCTCTTGAGCTTCCTGGCTTGGCGGGGCCAATCACTCTGACTACAACAAAGGGTTAAGTCTTCTGTTAGATTTCAGTCCCTCTTTCTTTTTATCAAGCTACCAAGTGCTAAATGTATTTTATCCCCTAAGATCTCCTCTCAAGAACTCTTTGATTATTTCATCAGACTTGAACAAATTTATCCTCAATAGATATCTGCCTTATTACTAACTATTGCTTTTTGTCACTGCGTTCTTCAAAATTTTCTCATGGGAGTCAAAAAAAGGAAGTTCATAAGAAAGAGAATAAGCACAGGTCCTGTTAAGTCAATTCACTGAGCCATCCCTTGGGACTAGATGCCCAGAAGGTGTTTTCCTCAGATTGGTATTGACTAGACAGATATTGCCATAAACTTTATCAAAAGCTTATACAACGATTTGGAGTCTTGTTTTGTCTGTGAGACACTGATTTTGAATGAGATCTCTTGGTCAAACTTTCCATCTTCCCCAACTGCACATTTATCAGGTTTGCCACTGGAGACTACCTAACCTTTAGTTTGGGGAGCCAAGGGCAGGAGGTACACAAACAACGCATTTGACTATCCATTGCCAGATCATTTTGCCTTTGTCTCAGACTAAACCCAAGTTCATATCCCCTCCAAGCCATATTCCTGCCTCCTACATGTATTTTGCACTATAACTAATACTATGTATCTCTATTTAAATGACTTAATCTAGAATTTCAGAGGCCATTTGAGAAACCTTTTGTAAGAACAAAACTGTTCATTTGAGAGCTGCCTTACGGAAAGAGAGTGAAATTCCAAACATTCAATGATATATATGTTATGATTGATATAAGAAATCTTAAAATACAAATCCAGATTCCACAATTGCTTCAGTAAGTATTCCATGGAAGACACAAGTGAGAAAAATGTGAAAAGCTCTTTTTTAGATGTGCCCAAAATCACCACTTGGCTCAAGAAGCTTTTATCTTTACTATTCCGGTTCTCTCACCCAATTGCCCTCCAAGTTCCTCTTCCCTGACACTCTTTCTGATGTCCCTTTTCTTCTGGCCATCTAGAAACACTAAATGCCAATTGGCTCTTAAAGTTGACCAAATCAGAATAAGCTCATTATGGCAGATTTTAAACCCTGGTTGGGTCTAAGCTAAATGTCATTTTCAAAAACTTCAAAAGTCTATGCAAGATAGGCATAAATTTACAGAGAAATTTGCAGTAGTTCTAGAAACACATAATTCAGGGTTCCCAGATCTCTATCAAGTGATTTATAGGTTATTAGGAACCTCAAATGCAACAAAATGTGTTGAAAAAGGCAGTGTGAATACCTTGAGTATGATTTAAGAGACTCCACATTTCAGAGTAAAACCAGAGGAACTTTAAAAAGCTATAAATTTTAGACAAAACTTTCAGAGTTTACACACCAAAACAAGGATGACAGCGTTGGAAACCTCAGGGGGATGCTCCTGCTCACCTGTAGAAAACATTCAGGTGTAGGTCCTGGAGCATGTGCAGCGTCAGCTCCTGCCTCACTTTCTCTGAGTGGCCTGATGTCAGAAATAGGGAAATTTAACATACAAGCAAAAACTGGAAAGGAAAATGGTCCTGTTGCTAGACCTCCACACCCTCACGGAATGAAACTAAAGGGGAGAAAAAGGAAGTAGGAAATCAGTGATGCCTTTCCAAATGAGTATCAAGGACTCAGTTTCTTATTTGCCCTTAAATGCCCAAGGAGAATTTCTGTGTCTTAAAAGGTGATCTTGCGAATGTTTGATCCTGGCACTATCATATCAACCAAAAGACTTGCCACTGTCACATGACCTCTTTCTCAAAGTTAAATGACTCCAGTGGTGGCTATCTCTAATAATCCACAAATTCTCCCCATTTCATACTGTGCCTGTCATCTTCAGACCTTACTAAGGAATGTTCTTCATAATCTGTCACTTTCAGAATGGCAGTTTGTTGTCACCAGTGGACCTCAGGTGGAACCTTGCAAACAGTTTTCATTAAATTTCCCACCTCAAGAAGGACAAATTGATCACTGTGCTTTGTCGACATTGGTGGGGTAATTTTATTGAGGTTGCTGAGAAGGTCTCCGGTTGCTTGTCTCTTCTGCACCAGCATAATCTAGTTAAACTGTAAAGGTGGAGACTGAACAAAAACTCAAGTGTCAGGGTACTTTTGAACCCTTACAAATGGGTTTCATACAGTCACCTCCTTGGTATGGATTTTGAATATCCTAGTCAATGTTTGCTAATTTCCAAAGTGAGAGGAAACTTTTGTTTGCTAGAAACGTAGATTCTGACAGTAACATGTTTAAAGTCTGGATATTTCTCACCCAATTTAGTGCTCTACCACACTTTGGGCAGACATAGCAAAGCACCACAAGGGACTCACACAATATACTCAGTCTTATCACCAACAAGTATGAGTTGCATTTTCTTCATATTCTCCCGAGGAACCTTGGCATGACCTGAAAAACAAAGACTTTATCATCTGGAAAAGACAGCATAGAAAAAAATTCCTAGAAACCACATTGGAAAGAAATAGCAGATAAATTTGACTAGAACAGCAGTTAAACTTGAGGGTATAGATGCCTGGATTCATGTCTCCCAGCTGAAAAGACACAAGATTTGACCCACTGACAAAAGGATTGACATTCTTCTCATTAGAAGATTTAAAATTAAATATTCTAAAGATTTTTCAAAAGCAAATGGCTCTTGGAATAGAGACAGTTTCTACCACGAATCTTTGTTTCAAGATGGCAACTGCAGGATGTGGACAGCTTCCACTCAAGACTCACAAATGTGACTTACAAAAGTCTTTGAAGTTTGGATATTTCTTACCCAATTTGGGGCTCCACCATACTTTGGGCAGACATGGCAAGGCGTTATAAGGGACTCACACAATATACTCAGTCTTATCACCAACAAGTATGAACTGCAGTTTCATAGAAATGTAGACTTTTGGCCGGGCGCAGTGGCTCACGCCTGCAATCCCAGCACTTTGGGAGGCCGAGGCGAGCATATCACAAGGTCAGGGAATTGAGACAATCCTGGCTAACACAACGGTGAAACCCTGTCTCTACTAAAAACACAAAAAATTAGCCGGGCATGGTGGCGGGTGCCTTTAGTCCCAGCTACTCGGGAGGCTGAGGCAGGAGAATCGCTTGAACCTGGGAGGCAGCTTGCAGTGAGCCGAGATCGCATCACTGCACTCCAGACTGGGTGACAGAGCGAGATTCTGTCTCAAAAAAAAAAAGAAAGAAAGAAAGAAAAAGAAATCCAGACTTACAAAAGACTTACAAAATTTACAGTTTTACAAGACTTACAAAAGTAGATTCTAATGACTGGGCCACATGGCCATGCTTGATTCTGCAGGGTATTTTTTTTTTTTTTTTTTCGTTTTTTCCTTCTATATTTTCTTTCATCATTGAAGGCTCAAGAATCTGCATAGTTAACCGATGGTTGTTATTTCTTACCCAGTAAAAATTCATGTTCTCTAACTTGAATGTGGCTTTCTGTACCTTTAGTCATTCCTTGACATGACGACTCAAATATCAAGAGAAATGCATGCACGAGGTGGCCAAAACCAACAATCAAGCACACTCTTCCCTGTGTGTCCCAACCTGCTAGTACCAGTCGTTTGTTATGAAATACTTGATTTCGTTCATGACTGGACTCAACCACTAATTGAATTTTTATGTGAAAGAGAACACAACAGAGCAGGTAACCAAAAGTTTCTGCCTCCACTGAAATCATGCTCAAGGATCCTTTCTCAAAGATAACATCTGCAAACAAACTTTCATGGAGAAAAGCCTCAGAAAGGGAACAAGGAACAGATGGTTTGTATTTGAGATCTGACTCAGATTTACAAATCTTGCAAAGAAGGCTTACTAAGGGGGTAACTCTTTTGGTTGTCTGTCATATATACCCTGGGTGACCTTTGGTGAACCTCTTTTTGTCACATAGGGTTTATGTGAATACTAAATTAGTTAATATGTATAAGGAACTTAAAATAATATCTAGTATCTAGTAACCTCTCAATAAATTTTGGATAAAGCATTAATAATGGCAGATGTGTTGTTGTGTGTTATTAATATCATGTCTGATATACTAATCTTTATTTCTTCCTTATATTTATGACATTTTTCTGTTGTTTTACCCTTGCATTTAAGTGACTATTCAAATGGTATCAGATTTGAAGATTGACTTTCTTTTTTAAGCACCTCAAAAATGTCATTCTATTGTATTCCTTCATCGAATATTGTACCAAGAAATCTAAGCATAATTATAGTTTATAGCCATATTATGTCTCTTATGTGTCTGGCTGTATTTTTAGGGGTGCTACAAATTCTAATGTATTTAGTATTCCCCAAATCTTATGATATAGAAATTATTATAATCTATATTATATCAACAAGGAAATTGAGTGATGAAGAAGTATCTTGTTTAATGTTTCAGAGCTAGTTTTTGACTGAGCCTAAATTCAGGAGATTAGGCACTGTCCTCTCCTGCCCCTTTATGAATGTAAATATGATACTTTTCCTTGTTAGATGGTTGGCCATTCTTGTTGGAAAATTTTAGAACATTTTCTTTGTTTTCTATTATATTGAATTTTACCATTGTTTGTCCATAGGGAGTCATTCATAACTTTTTTAGCACAGTTTCAGCCCGTTTAATCAGTGTGCGTGTGTGTGTGTGTGTTTGTGTGTGTGTGTGTGTGTAATTTTCTAAGAAATTATTAGTCAAATAATCTATACAAAGTATCTCTCTTGTTAGAGTTCTCTAGAACTTCTTGCATATGGATATTGACATTTTACCTTTATAATAATAGCTTACAGCTATATCGTGCCTACTATGTGTCTGGCTATATTTTTAGGGATGTTGCAATTGCTCATATATTTAGTACTCCCCAAAATATTATTATATAGAAATTACTATAATCTCTCTATATATATATCAGCAAGGACACTGAGCTATGGAGAAGCTCATGTGTTAACTTTTCTTATATTCCTTCTGTCTATCCATCCTTTCCTAATTGCATATGGAGATTCAGTTTTTCCAGCAAAATATATTGAAAAGACTATGCTTTTCCCACTGTATTGCATTTGGACCTGTGTCAAATATTCATTGTCCATATATGTATGGGTTTATTCTGGATCTCTATTTTGTTCCATTGATCTGTTTGTCTGTCTTTAGCCCAACACCACACTGTCTTGATAACTTAAGCTTTAAAATCAGTCATGAAGTTGTCTAATGTTAGTCATCCAATTTGTTAATTTTTGCCAAAAATATTTTGACCAATCTACCCAAACATATGTATAATATGTATTTCCATATTAATTTCATAACCAGCTTATAAGTTTCTACCAAAAAAAGTCTGCTGCGATTTTCATAATGATCAAAACTTGATATAGATCAATTTGAGTACAATTGGCATCCTAACAATATTGAGTCTTCTGATTCATGAACAAGGTATATCTTGCCAAATATGTAGGTCTTCTTTAATTTCACTCTGCAACATTCTGTAGTTTTCTTTTTACAGGTCTTGTATGTCTTTGACAGATTGTTCCCCAATTTTTTAATTGCTTATGCTATTGTACTGATTTTTTTTAATTCGATTTTTTTTTTTTTTTTTTTTTTTTTTTTTGAGGCTAGAGTGCAGTGGCATGATCTGGACTCACTGCAACCTCTGCCTCCCAGGTTCAAGCGATTCTCCTGCCTCAGACACCGGAGTTGCCGGGATTACAGGCACATGCCACCACGTCTGGCTAATTTTTTTTTATTTATTTATTTTTTGAGAGAGAGACAGGGTTTCACTATATTGGCCAGGCTGGTTTCAAACTCCTGACCTCAAGTAATCCACCCGCCTTTGCTTCCTGAAGTGCTGGGATTACAGACGTGAGCCACTGTGCCCAGCCTAAAACTTCAATTCTTGATTGCTAATTACAATTGATTTTTGTATATAGATCTTGTATCCTGCCACCTGGCTAAATTTACTTATTAATGCTGGTAGACTTTTTGTAGAGTCCATAAGATTTTCTAAATATCTGATTATGTAGTCTATGAATAAAGACAGTTCTCATTCTTACTTTCCAGTCTGGATGCATTTATTTTTCTTTCGGGAAAGAAAGAAATTCCACTGGATATAATCAATAAAATATCGAACAGAAGTTGTGAGAGTCTGCATCTGTTGGGATGATCATATAGTTTTTCTTTTTTAGTTGCTTAACACGATGAATTATACCTACCGGTTTTGGAGTGTTAAACCAACCTTTTATTGCTGAAATAACTCCAAGAGTTTGTATAGAATTGGTTTTATTTTTTCTTAAATGTTTAGCATAACTCAATTAGCCATCTGGACCTGGAGTTTTCTTTGTGATAAGATTTTTAACTGTTAATTCAGTTTCTTTAATAAATATAAGTCCATTCAGATTATTTATTTCTTCTTGAATGAGCTTTTGTGTTTTATAACTTTCAAGGATAGTTTTTATTTTATTTAAGTTGTCACATTTGTTGGCATAAAGTTTTTATAATATTACCTTATTATTTTTAATATACGTGGAACCTATGATGATGTCACCTCTCTTGTTGCTGATATTAGTAGTTTAATAGCTTTTATCATCTCTCTCCCCAACCCCCATCAGTCTGGCTGGAGGCTTATCAATTTTATTGATTTCTTTAAAAATTACTTTTTATTTCATTGTTTTTTCTGATTGTTTTCCTTTTTTTCCTACTCCATTGATTTTGGCTCTCATCTTCATTATTTTTTTCTTCAGTTTAGACTGGAGTTAACTTTATGTAATTATATACATATATGTTTACATATGCTTATATATAAATATAATATATTTATATATGTATATATAATATATAAGATTCAAGGTAAATTTACATAGACTTACATATAAATATATACATTTATATATATAATTAACCCCAGCCTAAACATATATGTATATATATTTTAGTATCCTAACATAAACAAGTCACTGATTTGAGATCTTTTGCCTTTTTAGTGTTGTAACTTTCCTTGTAAGTACTGATTTAGTAACTTCCCACAAAATCTGATATGTTATGCTTTAATATTCATAATTTTCATTCAGTAAGAAATACTTTCTAATTTGCCTTTTTGATTTTTTTTCTTTGATTTGTGGGTTACTTATAATTGTGGCATATAGTTTCTAAATATTTTTGGATATCCTGGAAATCCTTCTGTTGCTTCTAACTTAATTTTATTATGAGCAGAAAACATAGTTTTTATGACTTGAATCTTTTGAAATTTAGTTAGCCTTGATTTTTTGGCTCAGAACATTATATATCTTGGTAAATGTTTCATCTGCACTTGAAAAGATTGTATGTTATGCTATGGTAGGATGGAATTTTCTATACTTGTCAATTAGGTCAAGTTGATGAATAGTTTTAATTTTTCTATATCCCCTCTGGCCCTCTGATGTTCTGATATTCTGTCTGTATATTCTATCAATTGTTGAGAGAGAGTTTTGATATCTCAAACTGGATTTATCCATTTCTTCTTGCAGCTGAATCAGTTTTTGCTTCAGGTATCTTTAATCTCTGTTATATATGACTATGTAACATACTGTCGGGAAAAGAAGACATTTTGAGAATTAAAATTTTGATAATTACACTGGAACAATAGGAATAAACCTAAATTGTCCTGAGAGCATATATTCAATCCATGTTGAAAATGGTGGTGAAATATTTTTCTCTTGCATAATAGGGACTGTGGGTGAGAAGTACATGCTGATTGCGGTGGCTCTGCTTTCCCCAGAGCTACAGGGTTAGTAAGGCTCTCTGCTTTGCCACATGGCTCCTATCTCAGGATTGCCCCATGCTCACAAGATAGAAGACATCACATGCATAGTATAGATTTCTCATTCTCACTTACCATTCCATCACTGAATCCCACATATGTTGCTTCTTCAAACTGGCATATTGAACAAGTAAGATTTGTGGTGTCTAACTAGAAAACAACTCTACTTTTTCCCTACCACATACTCAAATTTACTTTTGCCAATTGAATCAAAATGATGACAAGCCAAATGAGTTGTTTAACTTTTCCTAGATGATAAAAAGTCTCCCTGTGTCCTCTAGACATAGAAACAGTCTGAGTTTTGTAACTTATTATCCTAATTCAGTTTAACAATCATATCTGAAAAAGAATTCCTGTCTTTGCTAAAAATCACCACTTTCATCCTCTCCCTACTGGTATTACAGTCTCAATACCAACAACAGACAAGGGGTAGTTCTCATTGTTTTACTTTGCTACCCCTCCACCTCCTTTTTATTGCTACCTTTTCTGATAGCTTCAAGTCACTATAAGAGAAGGAAAAGGAAGAAGGTAGAGGGGCAAAAGAATAGAAGGAGGAAAATTATTTCCTCACTTTTACTGTTCTAAAGCTGTGCGTTCGGTATTCTTTAATTGAAAGCACAGTATTAGACTAGCGAAAGTCAGGAAATAATTTTCTTTCAGGTTGCAGATGTTTAGAGCTCACTCTCCTGGATTATTTTGGTTTTCTGAAAACCCTCTTATCACTGGAGGTATTACACCTACAGTTTGCTTGAACTGCGTGGATTTATTAATTTTCCAACCGAGGGCTTACGCCGTTTCTCAGCCAGATCACACAGTGCCATGTAGGACTTGTTAAGGATATGAATTTTAGGGAAATTAATGATAAGTCAAACATGGGTCCTAGGATGGACCAAGGATGGAGAGTGGCATTATCAAACATACACTTTTAAATGAATACACTGACAAGAGTGACAAAAATAGACTGGAAGAGTTTTTGAGCAAATAAAAGTCAGAATACAATTGTGAGAATTCAGTCCAGAGAGGATCATAAGTTTAATGAGAGTACTGGCAGTAGATGTGGAAATAGGTGGATAGACTCAGGAGAGTTAAAGTTTACAGAATTGTCTGTTTTATTGGGCATGGGAATGAACAAGAAGAAAGTTGTAGGCCTAAATGTCAGGTTTAAAGCTTTTGCCAATGGATTATTGGAAGTGCCATTCAGCAAGATATGAAAGCTGAATAGGACCGAGTTATGCAGGGAGATTGCGAGTTCCACATTAGATATGTGGAGTTTCAGTTACCGGTGATGCATCCACATGGGAATATCAGATACTTAACTAATGATATAATAGAGTGGAGCCCAGAAGAGGGGCCTGGTTTGAAGATCTACATTTGAGAGTCATTAATGCCTGCCAATTAGAGCTGGGGGAGTGAAGCTAGTTACTTTGAGAGAAGGAATAAAGAGAATGGAAAAGCCTGAGACCAATCCTTGGCAAACACTATCATAAAAGTCAGGAAGAGGAGGATGAGTCCACAAAGGCACGTGACAAGTGGACTAGGAGTTAGAAGGAAAGCTGAGAAACTGGGTTGTCACAGATGTCAAAGGATGAGAATAGAGTAGGATAGACGTAGCCACTGGCAATGTAAAATCCTGCCAATTAAGTAAGATGAGCTCTGGCAAACACTCACTGGATTTCTCTGCTGATCTCATTAAAATATTTTGTTGTAATGTTGGATGCATAAGTCAGATTTCAGTAGGTTGAAAAGAGAAAAGAAAACAAGGAAATAAAGACAATGAGCATGGAAAATGCTTTTGGAAAATACGGATATGAGGGGAAGGGTTAAGTGGTAGCTGGTGTGGGAACTGAGGTCAAATGTTGATATATTCATCTTTAATTAAATATGATGTGTGCGGTGCAATTATGTTTTTAAAGAATATAGACTTTCATGGGCAGATATGCAGGATAAAGAGAAATAAAATAGGAATGCACTCAAATAAACATATAAATATTATTCTAGTTGTTAACTGTACAAGCAAAGAAAAAATGACTAAGAAAATACAGTAAGTTTTTAACAGTTTATCTCTTGAAAGTAGGTTGGAGAATGACTTTTTCTTGTATTGTTCTTTGTGTATTTCACAAGATATATACATAGTTAATAAATACTAAATCAATATGTACTAATTGTGTATATGTAGTATATGTATATTATATATAGTATACAGGTATATACACTATATGCCACATATACACACTACTTATATATAGAATATGTACTATATACATATATACATTATATACACATGCTATATATACATACTCTATACATATATACATATATGTGTATACATCTGTGTATATAGCATATGTATATAGTATACAGTGTATACATATATACTCTACATATGTATATGTATGTATATACAGATATGTATATAGTGTGTATATAGCATATGTATACGTATACATAGATACATAGATACATAGGGGTATATATGTATATACTATATATACACATATACTATATATATTCACAATTAGGGAATATTGATTTACAATTAATTTTAAAAACATTCTTTCCCTGAGACAATAAATACGTATGAAATTGCTAGCATGTATGTTAGAAATAAATTTTCAGTGCTGCAAAAGAAATAGCACTGAAACATGAATTTTCTCAGCAAGGCAATTTTACTTCTATAGAAAGGTGCATCTCATGGATGGAGCCATGGTGACAGCTCACCTGAACAAGGGAGGGGAAGGGGTTCTTATTCCTGACCCAGGTAGCCCCTACTGCTGTGTCATTCCCTTATTGGCTAGGGTTGGACCACATAGTCTAAGCTAATTTTGATTGGCTGTTTTAAAGAGAGTGGGGTATGAGCCAGAGTGGCGCAGTGAGCAGTTTCGGCAGGGAGGACAGTTAAGGAACAGGTGACTAAAGGTGACTCAGGTCAGAGTAGGTGACCAGGGGTGACTCAGGATGGAGCAGGTGACCAGAGGTGATTGAGGATGGAGCAGGTGACCAGGGGAACAGATGTGAACTACTGATTAGAACTGGCGGAAAGGTTTTTTACTGAAACTAGGGGCAAGGAGACGAAGAGAAAGAGGAAGTTAAACTTTAAAATGGGGAACAGTGGACAAGAAACTTACCATACTGACATACTGATTCTTTGAAGAGAAACTTGGAACTCACTGTATTTAACAATATAGAACACTAATTAAAGATAAAGTTTTATATAAATTCCTGAACGATCATAAGCATAGTAAAAAACTATAGTAATTTTGCAAGAAGCAATCAAGGTTGGAGGGAAATGAGAAGAAATAATCATGAAGGAAGTGAAAACAAGGCTTCGCAAGACCAGCGGGGAATTGGAAAAGCAAGACCATGAGAAAAGAGCAATCTGCATGTTCTGGGGAAAGGTGCTGGAATGCAGGCAGCATACAGATCGGAATCAAACATGGTGGAGTTGGGTAGAAAGGTGGAGATGCATGTGGAAGGATGTAAGATGACACTGCAAAATTTGGGGAGAAAGGAAGCCAAATTAGAATTAGCTGAAACTGAAAAGACGCTTGATATTGACCGTAAGTTTGGTTACTACTCTGATTGTAATGAACACCCTCTAATAAATTTTAAACAGTAAAGTGACATGATAAGAAGAGCATTTTTGAAGAATGAATTTTTATCATTATTTGGGCCAGAATAGAGGTATGTTAGGAGATAGAGAAAATGAATTTGAATGTAGAGAAATAGGATAAAAAAAATTTCCCCAGAAACTTACAGGACAGATGGCAAAGAAATAAACTAGGTTGATTATGTGAGTTTGAACTTAAAAAGGATTGCTGGAGACTATGAGTAAATGAGGGTACTGTTACTCATTGAAGATCTACTATGTGAAAGCGGGGGAAATCGAATTTTCAAATCATCATCTTAGTTTCACCTAGCAATCCAGTGGGGGGCTTATTACCTTTTCTATGGATGAGGAAACAGAGTTAGAAATATTAATATTAATTTCTCTGAGTTCATACTATTCTACAAAACTTATGTGTGTATCTCCAGAATTTGTCTTATTTTTCTACTCAACACATTATATACAGCCCTGTGAAGACATAAAAGCCAAACCAAAATATAGAGAAGTAGGGAGAAATAACTTTTGGATCTGTTGAAATTGGAGTTGCAGCAGGATACATAGGGGAGTACAGCACTACTTTTGGTTAATGTCCAAGTCTTTTTCATTGCTTTGGGTGTTTTTTTGTTTTGTTTTTTTGTTTTTTTGGGGCTTTTTTTTGGCAGAGGGAACATCAATAAATTAAGGTATACCACACACACAGAATTCAGTAGTCTTCTTAATGCCATTTCTGGAATTCAATCCAAAGATTTTAACCCAAAAATACTGATGGAAATTCCTTCATTCCTTTATTCCTTCTTTCTTCCCTTCCTCGCTCCCTTCCCTCCTCCCTGCCTTCCTTCTTTTTTACCCATCCACTTTCCTCCTTTCCATCCTCTTTTTTCTTGTATAATGATTTTCCCTTATCTGACTGTGAAGCCATCCCTCTATCTATTAATGATCTCTATTTCTCCCTATTTTTCTCAGATAATTTATGGCAGTTTATAATATGACAGTTTTATTGTTGCTTTATATTATTCTGTTGATATTATCTTTTGATACACAAACTTTTTTTTACATTTTTATGAAGTCCAGTGTGTCTTTTTTTTTTTTTTTTTTTTTTTTTGATTGCCTGTGCCTTTGGTGCTATAGCAAGAAATCATTGCCAATTCAATATTGTGAAGCTTTTTCCCTGTGTTTAATTCCAAGTGTTTCATACGATTAGATCTTATATTTAGGTCTTTGATCAATTTTGAGTAAACAGTATATAAACTAAAATCAATTAATATTAATTAAATAAGCTTAGGATAATAAGATGACAAATGACCAAAGAAGAAGTAATTAAAAGTACGTGAAATTAACGTCAAATATATTTGAGTGAATTACTTTATCAGAGATTTTTATGTGTAGTCATCCAAATGGTTATTTGTATTTAAAGACAACCTTAAGTTCATGACAGAATACATTTAGCCATCTGTTTTTTAATAGGTTATTTTTAAGACTTCAGTTTTAAAGAAAACAATAAGGTTTTTATAGGAATTTTATTATAACAAACTGGCACACATATAAATATATTGTTGTTTAAAATTAGAATGATTTCATCCATAGTTATTATGTTTTAGAATACAGATAAGCTGCAAAAGAAATCACAGGAAATGCCTTTTTTCCGAAAGAACACCATAAAACACTGTAGATAACATCACTCGCTTTTTGTATTGAATAGGTCATTTAGAGTTGACAGCATACATGAATAATTACATTTCATCTTATATTTTCTCTGTAATAATCAAATGTTTAATAAAAACATTTATTTTGAAAGAAATTCACAGAATATTATAGTGTTTAAAAATGACAATCATGTCTAAGAAGGCAACAATAATTCTGAATGTCTATAAAGTAGTTTGAACAAAAGTCAAGCTGTAAAGAGTTTCTTTAAAGTTATTGCATCAATTTTCATAAGGAATATTGGTCTGTAGTATTCCTTTCTTACAGTGCTTTGTCAGGCTTTGGTATGAATTAATGCTGGCCTCATAGAAGGATTTAGAAAATGTTGCCTCATCTGCAATTTATTGAAAAAGTTTTGGGAGGATTATTATTAGTTATTTAAATGTTTGGTAGAATTCATTGTTGAAGCCATCAGGTCCAGAACTTTTTTGTTCATGAGATTTTTGATTAGTGATTCAATCTTCTTACTAGTTACAGGTCTATTCACATTTTCTATTTCTTCATGCTTTAGCCTTTGTAGGTTTTGTATTTCTAGGAATTTATCTATTTCATCTAGGTTATCCAGCTTGTTGGTGTACAGTTGGTGTACTACAATTGTAGTAATATCCCCATTTTTATTCTGATTTTAGCAATTTAAGTCTTCTCCTTTTTTCTTAGTCTATCTAGCTAAAAGCTTTATCAATATTGTTGATCTTTTCTAAAAACCAACTTTTGGTTTCACTGATCTTCTCTATTTTTCTATTCTCTATTTCATTGATCTCTGCACCTAGCTTTATTATTTACTTCCTTCTTCTAGCATTGTGTTTAATTTGTTCTTTTTCTAGTTCTTTAAATTGTAAATGTAGGTTGTTGATTTGAGATTTTTTTTGTATTTTTTGATAAATGCATTTGTACCTATAAATTTCCCCCTTAGCACTCGTTTTGCTGCATCTCATAAATTTTAGGATGTTGTGTTTATAATTTCATTTATTGAAATTCTAGACTAGGCAGACAAAACTAATTTAAGGACAGAATCAGAACAGTTGCCTTGAGAGAGGTGTAATTGACAAGGGGAACATAGTCATTGTCTGGAAAGGTAGAAATGTTCTATACCATAATGGATTTGGGTTTATATAACTGTATACATTTGTGAAAATTTTACAGCTAAGATTTCAGTACATTCAGTGTATGTATCTTATACCTAAAATGGACTTATAATAATAGTAATTGTCATTATTCTTAACCATAAGATAATTATCATTAATTACTATCTTTGTTGATAGTATTGAGTGGCAATTGGGGAATCAATCAAAGTATAGATTTAAGAATAGCAGAATGTGGCTGTGCATGGTGGCTCATGCCTGTAATTCCAGTATTTTAGGAGGCTGAGGCAGGAAGATTGCTTAAACTCAGCAGTTTGAGACTAGCCTGGGTGACATAGCAAGACCCCATCTCTACCAAAAAATTTTAAAAGGTAGCCTGACATGGTGGTGCACACCTGTGGTCCCAGCTACTCTGGAGGCTGAGGTAGGAGGATCTCTTGATCCCAGGAATTTGAGGCTGCAGTGAACAATGATTGCACAATTGCACTCCAGCCTGGGTGACACAGTGAAACCCTGTCTTACAAAAAAAAAACCAGAATATTTATGAATATTGAAGCTAAGTAATGGCAAATGAGTATTCATTATATTCTGTTTACCTTCTATGGTATGATATAACATAAAACAAAATAATGAAATTCATAGTCTAAGGATTAACTATCCAAAATTATTATGTTATGATATTCCAGAAAAGACCACATACACATTATATACAAATCCATCTATGCTTCAGTCAATATTTTAAAAGCTAATCTGACCCTTGGGAAAGTTCTAGAGTAAACTGTTTTTATTACATTTTTTTCTATTTACATAGACTAGTATACGGTACAGACTATAACCACTCTGAATGGTTATGCCAAGAATTATTAAATGTATCACTATCCCTCAAACCTTCTGAGTGCCACATTCTATTGTAAATGTGAATTAGATTATACTTTGTTGTTCCTTACAATTCATAATGATTGCTGTCCCCTGTATAATTCTATTAAACATGATGTCAAATTGAAACTATAATTCTAGTTTGCAAAATGCAAGAGTTTATGTCTCATGGTTTTCAATTTCTAATTATTCATCTTACACTTCAGCCACAATCCTTACTTGATTGTAATCTACCAGTCTCACCTCAAGTAAAACTGCAGACATAAAAAAGTCAAAACAATAAATTGGTATATTACAAAATCATAAAAATTTAATGAGTCATGATATCTGCAACACATCATGAGGTCATGGTTATTATTTATAACTTCCTCCATCTCCCTGTATTTCACATGTGCTTTGTTCTCAGAAAACATTGTAACTGTTCAGGATTCAATATCAGGTGATCTAGACCTTCATTGCCAAAAATTCTGAGCACTTGCTGGTCCTATCTGTGTGGAGTTGCAGTACCCATCAGTGAACGTATAAGGCAGTACTAAGAGGTGCCGTACAACCTCAATCCTCAAAGGGTAGTCCTCCAACAAACAGCCTGAGCATCATCTAGGAATTTGTTAGAAATTTTGGATCTGATGTCCCAACCCAGACACGTTCTAACTAACTCTGCATTTTAACCAGATTCTCCAGGTGATTCCTCATTAATGGCTTGTCAAACACTGCCCTAGTGTAGATAATCATTTGCGTCTTTGATATTGAGTTCTGTGACTCTATTTTATAGCAGCAATCCTATTTCCTCTCAGTAATCCTTATATATCCTAATGAACTTAGTAGCATCTGGTGATCACATTTACTATTATATTTATGAGACATTCATACAAAATGGGAGTTAAGGGGGCTTCCAGTCAAAGGCAGAGTAGGACTCTCTCTAGGTGGAGAGAATTGAGGGGTTGATAAACTCTCAAATATTACCATTGTGCTAGAGAAGCACAGCATTTTTTTAAAGGCAGGAGTGTGGAAACCAGCCATACTCTGCATAATGCCAGGGTGCTGCTAAGCGTCTTCTATAGCCACTGTGTGTGGTAAAAGGCAAAGCTAACAGGGCTGGACTCCAGAGCCCCAGTGCTTCAACTGGGGTAACCCCCACTGTGTCCATGTGTTAGATTAGAGATTCACTTGACTTTTCTTTGGGAAAACAGTTTCTGCTAAATAAAATTAAAAATTGAAAATCTCTAGGTTGGCATATGACCAGGAGGTCATCAAATTACATACAGTTCTCAGGAAAGGTAACATACTAACCCATAATCATATATTGCTTCTGAGAAAGAATCCATTAATCAGATTGGTTACTTGAGAGAACAGGGTGCTAAACAATTAAAACCAGAAAATTAACTTTTAATAGCTTGATAAAACTGACCCAATTTTAATATGTAATAGGGAAACTTGGACAGTCAGAGAATTATTTGTGAAGCCAGGGTAATGGAAAGAAAAGTATTGATTAAGAGGATTATATATGTGTATGCATATGTGTCAATATAGATATAGATACTCAATTTCATATTTTTAAAAAAACTAAATTTCCTCCTTTTAAAAATGTTTTTTTGACTTTTTTATTTAGTATATGTTGTGTAATGGTTATCACAATCAGATTACTGAACACATCCTGTTCATCTTATAACTGAAAGTTTACAGCCTGTGATGGACATCTCTCCATTTCTCTCATTCCCCAGTCCTTGCAATCATTGTTATACTCTTAGTTTCCGTAGTTTGACTTTTTCCACATTTCACATGTAAGTGAGATCATACAGTATTTATCTTTCTGCCCCTGACTTATTTCGCTTGGCATAATGGCCTCCAGGTTCATTCACATTGTCACAGAAGGCTGAATAATATTCCCTTATGTATATGTGCCACATTTTCATGATTCATTCATCCATTGATGGACACTTAGGTTGCTGCCATATCTTGGCTTTTGTGAGTAATGCTGCAGCAAGCATGGGAATGCAGTGTCCCTTCAACATACTAATTTCCATTTCCTTTGGATGTATACCCAGAAATGAAATTACTGGATTATATCGTCATTCTATTTTTTATTTTTTGAGGATTATTCTTACTGTTTTTTATAATGGTGGGACTAATTCGTATTCCCAGCAACAGTGTACAAGGGTTTCCCTATCTCCAACACTTGTAACCTGTTTTCTTTTTTATAGTAGCCATGCTAATAGGTGTGAGGTGATATCTCCTTGTGGTTTTAATTTGCAACTCTGGTGATTAGTGATGCTAAGCATTTTTTCATATGCCTGTTGGCCAATTAGGTATCTTCTTTGAAAAAATGTCTATTTGGGTCCTTTGCCCAGTTTTAATTGGGTTATTTGGAGGGTTTTTGTTTTTGCTTTTTTCTTTTTGGCTACTGAGTTGTCTGAGTTCCGTATATATTGTGGAGATTGACTCCTTGTCAGATAGTTGGCAAATACTTTTTCCCATTCCATACAGTGCCTTTTTATTTTCTTGGTTGTTTCCTGTGCAAGTTTTTGTTTGTTTATTTGTTTGTTTGTTTGTTTTTGAGACGGAGTTTCACTTTTGTCACCCAGGCTGGAATGCAGTGACGCAATCTTGGCTCACTGCAACCTCTGCCTCCCGGTTCAAGCGATTCTCCTGCCTCAGCCTCCTGAGCCTCTGGGATTACAGGTGCCAGCCACCATGCCCACCTAACTTTTTAGTATTTTTAGTAGAGATGGGATTTCATCATGTTGGCCAGGCTGGTCTTGAACTCCTGACCTCAGGTAATCCGCCGGCCTCAGCCCCCCAAAGTACTGGGACTCCAGGTATGAGCCACCATGCCCGGCCCAGAAGGTTTTCCAATTGAAACAAGTAGTCTCATTCGTTTATTTTCCCTTTTGTTGCCTGTGCTTTTGGTGTCATATTCAAAAAATCATTGCCAAGACCATTGTCATGAAGGTTTTCCCTACATTTTCTTTTAGGAATTGAACAGTTTCAGAGCTTAGATTTAAGTCTAATCCATTTCAAGTTAAATTTTACATACGATTCAAGATAAGGGTCCAGTTTTATTCTTTTGCATGTGGATATCCAGTTTTCCCAAAACCATTTGTTGAAAACACTTTGTTTCCTTTCCCGATGTGTATTCTTGGCTCTCTTGTCAAAGATGTGTTGACCTTACATGTATGGGTTTATTCCTGGGCACCCTATTCTGTTCCATTGGTCAATGTATCTGCCTTTATGCCAGCAGATATTTGATTACGATTTTGTAAAAAAAAAAACTAAAATTTCCCCTTGGACTGAATAAACACTATCACATAGTATGTTATTTTTAAAGAACTATAGCAGGAATTTTTCTTTAGGCTCATTATAAGGAAAAGATATAGTTTGCTAAACTAACTGGTTTATTCTTGTCTCATGGTCTGTGAATATTTCATCAGATTGTGTTTCTGTCTTTTCTCTGACTGCTGTGAAGCTCATTGGCAAATATTTGGCCTACCTCTAGCAATGAAGAAATGAATTAAATATTATTGACCAGGATTTTCCTTAGCTTCCTCTTGTTTCACAACTATTATTATTATCATTTTCTGGCCTCTTGTCTTCCTTGGCCTGCTCTTAAACCTATGCTATGTATCACTTTAGATTTTCAGTGTGCTTTATTACAGTGTCTATAAAGATTGTCACCACAAAGGAAAAGGTGACTACTTCCATGAAAAAATTCCATGAAATTATTTTTAGACACCGTATTTTTGTTTTTAATAGGGAAAAGTACATGTAAAGAAAAAATGAGTTTGTGTGATTAAAAAGAGAGCGCTGTTTTATTCTTTGTGAATATGAGCCATGACTAATGGTTAAGAGAGTTATTTTAAAACACTAGATGTATTGGAGGTCACAACTTAAAATTGGCTGATGTCCTAAATCTCTGATACAGTAATTTTATTATATCACTTTACATTGCAGGCTATATGTTTAGTAATATGGATTATTTAAAATTTTAACTTTTTAGATTTTTATGTTAATATGTAAAATTACCTATAACATGACCTGTGACCCAACTTGACATCCTCCTTCCAGGGAAGAAAGTACCTGCATGAGAACATATTCAGGGAAGTAAGGGACAGGGAACCGGGGTCAGTAGAGTAGTGTCAGTTATAGTTTCACTGTCCAACCGTGTAATCCCACGCCAATCCATGCCCAGAATCAGGGAAGAAGTGGGAACAAAGTGTATCCTCAGTATTTTGTCCTAGCTAGCACCCATGTACTTTTTTTGTTTGTTTGTTTTGTTGTTTTTGAGACGGAGTTTCGCTCTTGTTCCCCAGGCTGGAGTGCAATGGCCCAATCTCAGGTCACGGCAACCTCCCCCTCCTGGATTCAAGCAATTCTTCTGCCTCAGTCTCCAAAGTAGCTGGGATTACAGGCATGTGCCACCATGCCCGGCTTATTTTGTATTTTTAATAGAGACGGGGTTTCTCCATGTTGGCCAGGCTGGCCTTGAACTCCCAACCTCAGGTGATCCACCCGCCTAGGCCTCCCAAAGTGCTAGGATTACAGGCGTGAGCCACCATGCCCAGCCGCACTCATGTACTTTCAATAACTATTTTTGTTACTATATCATAAGGCTACATATCAAAACTATAAAAATGAATAGCTCTGGGGTTTGTATGTACCAGTGCTCAGTAGGAAGAAAGAACAAAGAGTGATTATCTAGAATCATTTAAACTTCTAGACCAGCCCTGTCCATAGAAACATAATGTAAGCCACAGACGTGAGTCACAGAGGAAATTCTAAATGTTCTAGTAGCCATCTTAAAGAAGAATAAAAAGCAGCAGGTGAAATTAATTTTAACAGTGTATTTCATTTTATCCAATAGATCCAAAATATTTTCATTTTAACCTGAAATCAATATAAAATTATTAACTGAATACTTATTTTGAAGTCTTTTTAATTGCAGTAAGTCTTGCATATCTGGTATATATTTTTAGTTACAGCCCATCTCAATTCAGACTTGCTATTTTCAAGTATTCAATAGCCACGTGAAGCTGATGGCCACCGCAGTGCACAGCACAGTTCTAAACCATTATTCTCCCTCGCCTGCAGTACAGCCCACACTATCTAGCCACATTTCTTTTTCTCACTAACCTATACTGTTTCTTAAGGAAGTCCACACTAATCGATCCCTTTGCATACCCTATTAATTGATAACGTTGCATACTCAATTCACTACTTCGTCTTTAACTCTGCATTAGCTACATCATTTAAATGTTTATGTGGATAAGCAACTCACATTTTGACTCTCAGTTCCCTGGTCTCTTCAAATCAAATGTATCTCCTCTCTCCTCAGCTTTAGTCATTCCATCTCAAGACCAGACTCTGGACTTCGCATTCGAATGCATCCATTACGCCTCTCAATGCTTATGTTTTTGATATGGTTCGCTCAGACTACAACCTCTCACACTTTCACCTTCAATGTGGCCAGTCTCTCATCCTCACTCTTTGAGCTACATTGAGGGTACAGCCACTCTAATCCTCTGTCTTCTGCCTCTAGACCCTTTCTTCTTCCTAGTCACATTTATGTACTGAGCATGGATGGCAGAAGTCCACAGAGCCTGGTCTGAGGATGGTCTAAGGAACAGATGTCAGCAGAGCTAAAAACCGCCTCTAGGATATGATGTTACCTTAGATCAGGGCCTTTGCGGTGTTCTTTGTGTTTCCTGTTACAGTAGGCCCATGATAGACCTGTTCCACGCCATTTCACTTCAAAGATGCTCGGACATATGAGCATGCTAGGAGCAGCTCAGCTTGGTTCCAAGCTTTGACACTGCTACATGCCTCTGTTGACCCTTCCAGGGTGATTCCATCAGCCTCCATGGCTTTAACTAGCGTGTACCCTGCTAGCTCCAGTACCGGCATTTCCAGTCCTGTCCTTAGCTTGCATATTTCTTGTCTCTTTCTTGATTTCTGCAGTTGTTATTGTCTTCTCCCTGCTCTTCTCCTCACATTGTCTCCCTTTTTTAATGTCTTTACTATCAAGGTCAACAAATAGAAAACTGGGAGCTATCCCCTCCCCGCTTTACGTCTTCATTCCGTATATTTAAGCAATCAGATTCCGGTACTTCTACAGAAATCTCTCTTGAATTTCTCCCCTGTTCTCTCTATTCACAATCAGCATCTTAGTTCAGGCCCTTACCTTTATACTATTACAAATAGCATCAGTATTGGTCATCCTGAGTCCAGGTTGCAAACCAGTTGCCACAGTGCTGTTAACATACTCTTGTGAATTGTAAAGCTGATTATCTTATCCTTACGCTTAGAATATTTTATCCACTTCCTATTGACAGTATCAGAGACTTTCACATGCATCATTTTAGAGCAGAATGATTTTTAGAAATGAAATTAGCAGTGAGTTTCAATATACAAAATAAAACAAATGTAGCAGAGAGCCTCACCAGAAATTAAATTTGTGAGAATAGCCCCTTGATCCATTTTTAAGATAGACCATGCCAGAAAATGTCTATGACCAACTGAAAGCATCCCATTGATGCTTTAGAGAAAAGGGGAGAGTTAGGGACTCTGGAATCCTCAGAAGGATGAGTGCAGGGTACATGGACCTATTTTTCCTGAAGGTAATGTGTGTTTGACACCTTTTATACTTCAGTGGTTTATATGGAAACTATGATTCTCTCCTAAATTGACTGCTGGGAACGGGAGGGGACCATGTGTCCTGGATCCTTGAGGGGCAATCCTACCCCACCCTCATGAACTCAGCTGCTTCTCTGGCAAGGGTTGTGAACCGTATTTCTGTAATGACAAACTATTTATTTTTAGTTTTTCAACTCTCTTTTAGTAAACATTGAAATTATTTTATCTTCTCATACTATGAGATTATTTCAAGTTTTGCTTACTCCTTCCAAAGATTTTGAGAAACAGCTATTTTTAGTTTATATAGAGAAGAAAAGTCATAGATTCTTTAAAATGTATATGTTCTATCTGTCAGCATAATCTTTCAAAGTTTTTTGCCTGTATGGATTGATTTTGTTTTTGCTGACTGAACTATCAAAATGGCCCCAACAATTGTGAAAGTATACAAAATTCAATTTAGAATGCATTAGGTTTACAGAACTATTTCCAGAAAAACAGAAAATGTCACAATAAAAAGTATTTTCAAATGAAAAAGCTAGAGTTTAAATATATATCCTCAAATAGATAAAATTTAAAGAAAACATTTTCTATATATGATTACAAAATTGGGCCAAAGAGATAGTTTTTTTATAGGTTTACATTTATATTGGAAATTCATGCAAATTTTCTAAATAGAGTTCATGACTTTTCACTGACATTTTCAATTATAGTTACGATGTTTAAGGAAAATGAAAGTGTATGAATGTAGAAGGAGTATGAATATAGACATAATTTCATTTCTTCTGGAATGTTCCTGACAAAATTGAGGTGGAAAGAGAGCAGGAGTAGCCTTTCTGAAAGAAATATTTGCTATCCACCTGGTATTTCATTTTAAAAACTTAAAATAAGATCACTTTATTTAAAGTTATTGCTGCTGCTGATGATGATGATGATGCTGTTGTTGTTGTAGCTATAATCAGTCAGCCCAAGGCAAGAAATTTTGCAAGTTGACATAGGTTGCGATTTCCTCACTCCAGCTACTTCTTGGTGTACAGAACAACTCAAGATTCGCTGGGAAAAAGGTGGGAAACATTGCAAAAAAGCACAGAAATTGTCTCCCTGTGAAAGAAAATTTCAAGCTCCCATTTCCTCTTCCTTCTGAGGTAATACCAATAGAGATGAGTAAGCAGGAAAGTTTAAGATTTTCTCTTGGGGCATCTCATCCTGATACAGAGCTGAAGCTGGCAACCAGGCACGATGCCAAAGCCTAGGTTGTTGTGGGGAAGGGCTGCTTGTGGGATCAATATTCCTGAAGACAGAAATCTCTCTGTGTTCAGTCTCTAATGCACTCGCCCAGTGCTTTGTGCTTAACAGGCATGCACACATAATTTTTTTTAGCATGAAACTAGGAATTCAGGTATCTAAAAGTATGGAATGACTATCGCTGATGTAACACTGGAAAAGGGGGATCAAGGAGATTTGCTTACCTTTCCCTTCTCCCAGGGTTACCTTCAATAGGCCTTGCTAGATCAGTAGTAAGATAATGAGACTTGCAGAGCAGTGAGCAGGAACCACATGCAATACTCTTTGCATACAATGGTGATTCTTGCTCCAGATCTTCCTGCCTGTGGTATTTGGAACCAGTACTGCCTTGCACATCAAGTTTCCATGGCAATGATATTTTCAGGACATTCCTCTGATGCATCCATGCTGTTGGTAGTGGTATGTAAAGCTGGACTTCTTATTGGTCAGGCTTGGAGTCTCCAGCTTGGCAACACCTGTTCAAAAATAAGCAACCAGCATCTCATGACACTGTGCTGTCCTCCAGCATCAAGATGATGCTCCTGAATTCTGACATTACCTCTATTTCAGGAGCAGAAATGCCTGAATGATATGATCAACATTTCCAAGTAAATGGGATTATCCCAGGACATGTAGGTTCACATTAATGTAATTAGTAAAAGAACTGTGATTTTTTTGGTCTCTCAAGCTGGTAAAGCAGGAAATCAAAACTCTGTTCATACTCTCATAATGTGAGTTTCATTATTGGGTGAGACCATGCTGTTTATTATGAATTTATCCAAGGAGAGAAAACATACTTGACACAATAGAACATGCTAAAGAAATATACCAACTTTCTCACTTACCTGGACAAATTAAATCCAACTTGCAAGCTTGAGAAATATAATAATAATAAAATCCATATGAAGTTTAAGAACAGGTTTATCTGTGATTAGAAAATGACAGAAAATTCAGAAAATTAATTTACTTCTCAGTATTCCTTTCATATCCAATTAATTTAAAATTTTATATTCTGTGCTAGGAAGCTAGTTTGCACTTGTGGAATATACTATATAATCCATAAAAAGGCATTCAAAAGGTTGGGCATTCAAAAAGATTGGGCATTGAGTTTGCTATTGATTTTTCATATTGACTTCAAATAAATATTCTAAAATAAGATATGAGGGTCTTATGCCAAGAAAATGAATTTTAAACAAAAGCATCAACTATGCCTTGTCTTCAAGAGAAAACCACTGGATTGCAAAAGTAGATATAGTTTTAATATTGGCCCTTAATTCTTCCTATAACTGTTTGGAAACACAGTGTACCTGCCATCAGTATCCATGCTATGTGATAAATCAAACAGCAAAACATGTGAATGTGATGTGTCTGTCTTTTAAACGACTATTCTATTTTCCACGTTTCTGTACACAGAGAAAGTAGATAAAATGCTACCTGTAGCTAATCATGAGGATGCATCTTATTGAATACTTCTAGGGTAGAATCTGGGGCATTTTCTGCTGAGCTGCTATCAAGCTGTGTTAGGGTGCTGGATCTACCAATTACGTTTATGTTAGGTTATTTACAAGGGTAGCAATACAATAAAACAGCGAGACAAGGAAAGAGAAGAAATCTCTGTTGCCTTTGCTCTTTGAGTTAGTAAAGGCAAAGAAAAAGTGAAATTCTTGATAGCTGTCTGCAACTGAAACATTCCAGCTCAATTTTCTTTCCCAAAGATCAAGTAAAGAAGGATAATCTTGTTTTCTAGACACTTAACTCCTTTTCTCAGGCATCTGTAGTCCTTATTTTGCCTGAGAGCCTCTTAAAGAGAATATTG
The DNA here is from genome assembly GCF_024542745.1 of Macaca thibetana thibetana. Taxonomy (NCBI): domain Eukaryota; kingdom Metazoa; phylum Chordata; class Mammalia; order Primates; family Cercopithecidae; genus Macaca; species Macaca thibetana. Next base: position 13,168,375 of record NC_065582.1, on the reverse strand, counting down.
TATTTTAAAGTGACTCTTTAGTAATACGAATACAATAGTCCCGAATACATCAGTGTCACAGTAATCGTGTTCAGAAGTTCACACAAGCTGAATACGACCAAGCTGAAAGCCTTTCTTTTTTTTTTTTTTTTTTTTTTTTTTTTTTTTTTTTTTTTTTTTTTTTTTTTTTTTTTTTTTTTTTATTTATTTATTATTATTATACTTTAAGTTGTAGGGTACATGTGCATAACATGCAGGTTTGTTACATATGTATACTTGTGCCATGTTGCTGTGCTGCACCCATCAACTCGTCATTTACATCAGGTATAACTCCCAATGCAATCCCTCCCCCCTCCCCCCTCCCCATGATTGTGTGATGTTCCCCTTCCTGAGTCCGAGTGATCTCATTGTTCAGTTCCCACCTATGAGTGAGAACATGCGGTGTTTGGTTTTCTGTTCTTGTGATAGTTTGCTAAGAATGATGGATTCCAGCTGCATCACCCTACAAAGGACTCAAACTCATCCTTTTTTATGGCTGCATAGTATTCCATGGTGTATATGTGCCACATTTTCTTAATCCAATCTGTCACTGATGGACATTTGGGTTGATTCCAAGTCTTTGCTATTGTGAATCCCAGTGGCATGAATACTCACAAGGCATACCATTTTAGTGGCCAATTCACTGCTGTTTCATCTACAGAAATGATCACAAGACAACTGCGATAAACAGGAATATGAAAAGATGCATCAAAAGTAAAAATGGGGCTGGGTGTGGTGGCTCACACCTGTAATCCCAGCACTTTGGGAGGCCCAGATGGGTGGATCACTTGAGGTCAGGAGTTCGAGACTAGCCTGGCCAGCATAGTGAAACCCATCTCCACTAAAAATACAAAAATTAGCTGGGCATGGTTGCGGACGCCTGTAATCACAGCTACCCGGGAGGCAGAGGCAGGAGAATCACTTGAACCGGGGAGGTGGATGTTGCAGTGAGCCAAGATCACGCCACTGCACTACAGCCTGGGTGACAGAGCGAGACTCCATCTCTAAAAAAGTATAAAATAAAACAACAACAACAACAACAACAAAACAGAAAACATAGCCTTTTCTTAACATTTATCAACATTAGTATTGTTCTATGAAAATTTAGATTTGGCTCACTTTGCTTATCAGATGAGTAAAATAGCCATTTCACTATCGATGTGTAGGATTTTAGATTCTAGATTAGTGGCCCCTGATTCCTAAGTGGCAGAGATGTGCCACTAGACCTCTTAAAAGTCAGTAAACAAGAGAAAACCATTTCTTCCTGTAAAGCGTGTGTCTCTCTACACAACATAGATGAAGACCCTGTTCAATGCTATTATAAAAGATAATTGCCATCTTGACTTAAAGTTGAATGATAAAGTGAAATAATTCATTTGAAAGATTATTAGGACCTCTTTTATCAAAGATCAGAGGCTCTGGATTACGCATACCTAAATTTGAATTCGACCTCTGCTTCTGGATTGATTTTGTGGCTTTAGGAATATTTGTTTCCCTTCTTTAGAAAGTAGGACTCAGGGGAGAGACCGAACTTTGAGGCCATTTAAATGACTACCTGTAAAATTCCTTCACACTGCAGTCAACGTGCTTCTTACAAATGAAAATGAGATTGGCATTCACCTTAAAACACATCAGTCAGTTTCCATCACACTTAGAACAGTGCCTTACCTCTTTCCCTGATCCCAAAAGCCTGCTGTGATCTGACCCACTGCCATTCAAAGTCCTCGCCACCATGGGTGACAATGTTCCAGGCTTCACCTCCCTCATCTCCACCATGCCTCAGCCCCTCATGACTTGGGCCTGCCATGGGCTGTGTGTGGAGTACTCTCAATGCGGCCCTGCAGCCAGGCACCTTCCTGCATTGCACCTCACTGCTTCTCCTTGAGGCCTGGCCACCATGCTTAAATCAGGCTTGGACAGCTCCATGGCTGTAGAATAAACTATGTTTCATGTGCAATTCCAGTAATGAGTTTATCATGTATTGTCAATCTGTCCCCACTACAACGTAAGCAACATGACAGCAGGGACTTTTTTTTTTTTTTTGGACTGGCATATATCCAGTGCCTTGTCTTATCTGATGCAGGGTTGGTCCTAAATAAAGGTAAATCTGTTCCTCTCACATCATTGAATAAACATCAATTATGAACAAAATACAGAGTTACTGAGGAACTGAAAACCCTACGAAAAGTTCCTGTCTGCAGAGAATTTGCAACATAGTGAGAGAGTTAACAAGAACAAAACATAAAATTTAAATGATAAATTAAATTTCAGAATACAGTTTTGAAATGCTTTGAAACAAAAATAAACTGACAGAACATAGTGTTACAGAAGGCCATGATTTGGGCCTGAGATAATCAGAGAAAATTTTCATGAGGCAAGATTTCAGTAAAGTTTCAAAAATAACTATCAATATTTTTGTAGTGATGATAAAGTGAGTAGAAAATTTTAAGGATCAAAACCTAAGATGAGTTGGAGAAATAGTGATTTTTACATAAATTATGCTCCTATGAAGTATACATGTAGGAATATACATGTAATATGAAATGTAAGAAACACATACTTTAAGAACTAACAAAGTTCTGTGATTTCAATAGCAAAGATATAGGATCAACCTTGATGCCCATCAACAGTGGACTAGATAAAGAAAATGTGGTACATATACACCATGGGATACTACGCAGGCATGAAAAGAGAACGAGATCACGTCCTCTGCAGCAACATGAACGCATCTGGAGGCCATTGTCTTAAGAAAATTAATGCAGGAATGGAAAACCAAATACCACACATTCTCACTTATAAATGAGAGCTAATCATTGAGTACACATGGACACAAAGAAGGAAACAGTGGGCACTGGGGCCCATTGAGGGTTGGGGGTGAGAGGAGGGTGAGGGTCAAGACACTGCCCATCAGGTACTATCCTCAGGAACTATGCTGACTACCTGGGTGACAAAGTCGTTTGTACACCAAACTCCAATGACATGCCATTTACCCATGTCACAAACCTGCACAGGTACCCTCTGAACCTAAAAGCTGAAATAGAGAAAAAAAAGTTCTGTTATTTCTTACCAAAGAATTCCACAGGAAAAAAAACAATCTCTGTATTTATTCCTTCAAAGATGGAAAAACTCAGACACCAAAAACTGTTGATCCCTGATTGTTTTTACTTTTATAAATTTTTAATAGAAATATTGAATCATGTTATATCAAATAAAACATTATTTACTTGGCATAATGATGTTTGTAATAGTATTCTGAAAATTGTCAAATGATATATAAGGTGAGTTATGATTGCTGAAATAACAAATTGAGTACAATGTCTTGCCTTGGGAGAACCCAATCCAACGAAGATCCAGGTGATGACATAGCAGAGCAAAGCAATTCTGAAATCTGGGTTTCAGTTGCTTGGGTTTGAGTTTCAGTTCTACCACTTGCCATGCGGCAGACATTGGACATGTTACTTAACCTATTTACACTTCACTTGTTGCATCTGCAAATCAGGAATAATTCTTATAAAACTAAATCATGAGCTGTATGAATTAATATTTGTAAAGTACTTAATATGCTGCCTAGCACATAGTAAGAGATTTGAAAGGGTTAGATAAATATAAAACATTCAACATCAAGATGTCTGGAAACTACCAAAGTGGTACATTTGAATTTTACTGATTCGATTTTAGCCCTAATTCTGACTGAGCTGATGTGTGGTTGTGATCAAAATAGTGTTCAGAGTGAGTTGACCCAAATCTGTGAGTGTGGGGTAAAAAGTGATGGATCAGCAATGTGGGACACATGAGCTGCTCAGTGAGGAATGTGGGATCAGGATAAGATGCAGCCTGGCACCATCTGAAACCAAGGATGCAGAAGAGTGTAAGTTTATAAGATAGTTTTGGGGCCGTGACTGAAAGACTACCACTGACCAGTCCTTGTGCCGGATGTAATGAAGCCAGTAGAACCCCGTCGTAGCTGTGTAGTCACCACCATGTTAGGATCCCTGAATCTGCTTTGGCCTGATGTACCCCAGCAACTCAGACTTCAAAACCTAGCTCCTCACTCCTATCTTGCCTATTCAGATTTCAAGGACCTCCCAGCCTGTGAATCAGACACCACTCTCACTATCAGGTTTTCCTGGCCAGAAACCCATAGTAGGAGGTAATTTGAGAAGAATCCTTAAATTCCCTGGAGTACAGACTTGGCCCTTGCCTGCTCACATCAATAATGACCCTTCAGTTCTAGGAACTTGTCATTAAGTCACCATTTTACTTTTGCCAAAACTTTGTCAGAGCAATGAATTTTGTGTTAATGATGTTTGGGAATACTTGTAAATAAAATAGGAGCGCTTGATGAGAGGGATGTCTGGAATTGAGCACATAAATGCTTATATGCTGGAAAACTCATTAATTTTGGCAATCAGCTTAATTATTTGTGTAAGTTCTGTACAAAAAAAATTGGTTTTCTGAGGGTCAAAGAAAGCTCTCATTTTTCTATAGGAGAAAAATGGATACATAGATATAAAAAATATAAATAATTGAAATAATCATCCATGAAAGTAACTTAGCTCGGCCGGTTGCAGTGGCTCACGTCTGTAATCCCAGCACTTTTGGAGGCTGAGGCGGGTGGATCATGAGGTCAAGAGTTCAAGACCAGCCTGGCCAAGATGGTGAAACCTTGTCTATACTAGAAATACAAAAAATATAAACCAGGCATGGTAGTGTGTGCCTGTAATCCCAGCTACTCGGGAGACTGAGGCGGAGAACTGCTTGAACCCAGGAGGCAGAGGTTGCAGTGAGCCGAGATCATGCCACTGCACTCTAGCCTGGGCGACAGAGTGAGACACTGTCTCTTACTTAGCAAGTCAGGACTATACTCTACAAACAAGTGGAGTTCTCTGTAAGAATTTAAGTTCGTTATAAAAATTTTATTTCCAGGAATGTAGTCCTAAAGAAAAATTTAGTTTAAAAGTAATTTGGTGTTTTGCTCTTAAATTGAGGGTTATGAATTATGCTGGCAAGAAGATAAAATTGTTTCAAAGCTGGCACAATTTTTATTCTGAAGTTAAGACCTTTCAGCAGAGTGTTCACATTGCTATTTTAGATGTTTGCTTTAAGCTAAGGAGTTTGTGGTTTTTATCTGCCACAGAAGTAATATAATCCCAAATCAAATTAAGCTGGTGCTATGTTACTTCCTTAGTTTTAAAATTCAATATTCTTGATAGTCATGACAGTTCCCTTTTTGAGAACTGATTTTCTGCAGTTCAATGTTACTCCATAATGCCTAATAGATGCAAAGATAAATGTGGTATGGGCACATCTAGGCAGTTTGGGCTAAATACAGGAAGAATTCAAGCCCAGAACTAAACCACTGCCTTTCAAAGCTGATGTCATACAAGGAATGAAGAGAGAAATAAGTCAGTTTATTTTGCCCTTGCCCTGACCTTCTTACACCAACCACCTGGGGTTGAGCCAAACCTCTCAAGTTAAGGACACACTCCTCCATGAGACTGCCCACCCTCCAGACACCAGGTCCAAGCTTGAGGTTCCCCAGGCCACCTTCACTACTGAGCAACTGGCTACAAATCTGGGGGTTGCCACAACCTCTTCACATTTGATTCACTCACCAAACCTACAAAAGTGCTGTATTTTTTTATTATACTTTTATTATACCAAAAGGAAATTAGAATCATCCAAAGGGAGAGACTCATAGGGTGAGGTCTGACGGGGGCCTAACCTGAAGCTTCCATTGTCCTGTCTTTATGGAGTCCTAGATGGCATTCTATTCCACAGACACTTGTGTGGCAATACTCAAGAGTATTGGCAACCAGGGGTTCTCCTGAGCTTCAGTGTCCATGGATTTTATTGGGACTTTATTACATAGGTGTAATTGATTGAATTTTTGGCCATGCTACTCAATCTCTAACCTCCCTACCTCCCTCAGGGATTAGGCTGTTATCACCCAGTTCAAAGGCCTAACCCTCTAATTACATAGTTGATCCTTCTGGTAATCCCATTCTAATTCATCTAATTAGCCTAAACTAAGAGCCCACTATGAGTCATCTTTGTTAGTATAAACTATCAAGTGTAATCTGAAGGGCTCACTATGATTAAGAAAGATACTCCTATCTCTTAGGAAATTCCAAGAATTTAAAGGCTATCTATCAGGAACTGGGGACAAAGATTAGCCAAATTCTTTATCATGCAGCCATGTCTAGTTAAAAATGTGAGTTCCTAAATAAATGGGTTCAATATTTTAATGGTCTTTTCTTGTCCTATTTCTGTTAATAATGGCCTATAATCCTCTCTGACCTCTACATTCTTCTCTAGGTTTCTTAGTAGTGAGGTCTAACTTGCTTCCTTCCTCCTGGGCTCTGAAACTAAGGAGAGAACTAGGTAATAGAATGGCTGGTACTTACAGAAAAGTACTACACAATAGGTGTCACTCTAAGTGCTCCACACTTGTCTCTCAGTTAAATTATAACAAAATCTTCTATGAGATAAGTACATTACTACCCCTGTATTGGGATCAGATTTCTCTGCATATATCAGATAATAAAAACAAAGCAAGGCTGGGCACGGTGGCCCACACCTGTACTCCCAGCACTTTGGGAGGCCAAGGCAGGTGGGTCACTTAAGGTCAGAAGTTCGAGACCAGCCTAGCTAACATGGTGAAACCCCATCTCTACTAAAAATGCAAAAATTAGCCGGATGTGTTGTGGGCAGCTATATAATCCCAGTTACTCAGGAGGTTAAGGCAGGAGAACTGATGGAACCTGGGAGGCAGAGGTTGAGTGAGCCAAGACTGCGCCAGGGCACTCCAGCCTGGGCAACAGAGCAAGACTCTGTCTCAGAAACAAACAAATAAAAAACCAAAAAAAAAAAAAAAAACCAAAGCCACTGACAATACTAATGACAACCAGTAGCTTAAATATATAAATGTTTCTTTCCTCACATAGAAAAGGTGCAGAGGTAGATAGTCCAAGACTGGGATAGTGAGTAACTCTATGATGGACAGAGAACAACATATTCTTCCCCTGCTCCTGTTCTAGCCTTCATTGCCCTTCACTGTACATACCAATATAGTTGTTCTAGCTCCAGACATCTATATAGAACAGCTATTTATAGTGAAGCTATAAATAGAAGAGCTAGTATTCTATTTATTGCATCAGAAGATGGTAGTGACTTTTCCATGTAAAGAGACTTTCCCAAAGGGTCAGGCAGCATGCATACATACTTCTGACTCCCTGACTTACCCAGCAACTTGCAGTCCTGCAAGCTCCATTCACCGTAAGTGCTCTATAGAGGGGTACCATTTTAAAAATTGTTTAGACTATATTTTTTAATGCACCTTTTCTATGTTTAGATACACAAATACTTACTATTGTGTTCCGATTGCCTACAGCATTCAGTGCAGCATCATGCTGTACAGGTTTGTAGCCTAGGACCATAAGCTATGCCATATAGCTTAGGTGTGTAGGAGGCTATGCCATCTGTGTTTGTATAAGCACAACCTATGATGCTCGCACAACTATCAAATCGCCCAATGATGCATTTCTCAGAATGTATTCCCATAGTTAAATGGTGCAGGATTGTATTCTAAATGTCCAGTTTTCAACAAAAAATATGAGGCATATGAAGAAAAATGAAAATATGGCCCACGCACAGAAAAAAAACAATTAATAGGAACTGTCCTCAGGAAGCCCAGTTATTATGAGGGGATTTCAAAAAGATTGTGAAAAATGGAATTAAAAGATAAAAATAAAAAATATAAATTTTATTTCTCAACATAGTAAGCTCCGTCAAGTTCAAGACACTTTTATCAGTGATGATACCAGCCATTTAGTTTATACTAAAAGAATTGAGGGTCCTAGGAATTTAACCATGTAAATGCAGTCTTTTTACATATTAACTGAAAAAAAAAAAAAAAAGGATGTTCTTTACAGAGATTTTTCAAGATTAGAAAACAAAAAAAAAGTCAGAAGGAGGCAAATCAGGACTGTAAGGTGGATGGCTAATGACTTTCCACTGGAAGTCCAGCCATATTGCCCTTGTTTGATGAGAGGATTGAGTAGGAGCACTGTTGTAGGGGAGGACTTTCTGGTGAAACTTTTCTGGGCATTTTTCTGATAAAGCTTTGGCTGACTTTCTTTAAACACTCTCATAACAAGCAGATGTTATTGTTCTTTGGCCCTCTAGAAAGTCAACAAGCAAAATTCCCTGAACATTCCCCAAAAGCTATTGTTGTGACCTTTGCACTTGATTGACCTGCTTTTGCTTTGACTGGACCACTTCTACCTTTTGGTAGCCATTACTTTGTGCTTCTTTTTCTGATCAAACTGGAAAAGTCATGTTTCATCTCCTGTTACAATTTTTCTTTTTTTTTTTTTTTATTATACTTTATGTTCTAGGGTACATGTGCACACCGTGCAGGTTTGTTACATATGTATACATGTCCCATGTTGGTGTGCTGCACCCATTAACTCATCATTTACATTAGGTATATCTCCTAATGCTATCCCTCCCCTCTCCCTCCACTCCTCAACAGGCCCCATTGTGTGATGTTCCCCTTCCTGTGTCCAAGTGATCTCATTGTTCAATTCCCACCTATCAGTGAGAACATGCAGTGTTTGGTTTTCTGTTCTTGCAATTGTTTGCTGAGAACGATGGTTTCCAGCTGCATCCATGTCCCTACAAAGTACACGCACTCATCCTTTTTCATTGCTGCATAGTGTTCCATGGTGTATATGTGCCACATTTTCTTAATCCAGTCTGTCACTGATGGACATTTGGGTTGGTTCCAAGTCTTTGCTATTGTGAATAGTGCCACAATAAACATACATGTGCATGTGTTTTTATAGCAGCATGATTTATAATCCTTTGGGTATATACCCAGTAATAGGATAGCTGGGTCAAATGGTATTTCTAGTTCTAGATCCTTGAGGAATAGCCACACGGTCTTCCACAATGGTTGAACTAGTTTACAGTCCCACCAAGAGTGTAAAAGTGTTCCTATTTCTCCACATCCACTCCAGCACCTGTTGTTTCCTGACTTTTTAATGATTACCATTCTAACTGGTGTGAGATGGTGTCTCATTGTGGTTTTGATTTACATTTCTCTGATGGCTAGTGATGAAGTGATGATAAGCATTTTTTCATGTGTCTGTTGGCTGCATAAATGTCTTCTTTTGAGAAATGTCTGTTCATATTCTTTGCCCACTTTTTGATGGGGTTGTTTGATTTTTTCTTGTAAATTTGTTTGAGTTCTTTGTAGGTTCTGGATATTAGCCCTTTGTCAGATGGGTAGATTGCAAACTTTTTTTCCATTCTATAGGTTACCTGTTCAATCTGATGGTAGTTTCTTTTGCTGTGCAGAAGCTCTTTAGTTTAATTAGATCCCATTTGTCAATTTTGGCTTTTGTTGCCATTGCTTTTGGTGTTTTAGACATGAAGTTCTTGCCCATGCCTATGTCCTGAATGGTATTGCCTAGGTTTTCTTCTAGGGATTTTATGGTTTTAGGTCTAACATTTAAGTCTGTAATCCATCTTGAATTAATTTTTGTATAAGGAGTAAGGAAGGGATCCAGTTTCAGCTTTCTTTCTTTTTTTTTTTTGAGACGGAGTCCTGCTCTGTCATCCAGGCTAGAGTGCAGTGGCCTGATGTCAGCTCACTGCAAGCTCTGCCTCCTGGGTTTATGCCATTTTCCTGCCTCAGCCTCCTGAGTAGCTGGGACTACAGGCGCCCGCCACCTCGCTTGACTAGTTTTTTATATTTCTTAGTAGAGACGGAGTTTCACTGTGTTAGCCAGGATGGTCTCGATCTCCTGACCTTGTGATCCGCACATCTCGGCCTCCCAAAGTGCTGGGATTACAGGCTTGAGCTACCGTGCTCGGCCCAGTTTCAGCTTTCTACTTATGGCTGGCCAGTTTTCCCAGCACCATTTATTAAATAGGGAATCCTTTCCCCATTTCTTGTTTTTGTCAGGTTTGTCAAAGATCAGATGGTTGTAGGTGTGTGGTATTATTTCTGAGGGCTCTGTTCTGTTCCATTGGTCTATATCTCTGTTTTGGTTCCAGTACCATGCTGTTTTGGTTAGTGTAGCCTTGTAGTATAGTTTGAAGTCAGGTAGCATGATGCCTCCAGCTTTGTTCTTTTGACTTAGGATTGTTTTGGCAATGCAGGCTCTTTTTTGGTTCCATATGAACTTTAAAGTAGTTTTTTTCCAATTCTGTGAAGAAAGTCATTGGTAGCTTAATGGGGATGGCATTGAATCTATAAATTACCTTGGGCAGTATAGCCATTTTCACGATATTGATTCTTCCTATCCATGAGCATGGAATGTTCTTCCATTTGTGTCCTCTTTTATTTCATTGAGCAGTGGTTTGTAGTTCTCCTTGAAGAGGTCCTTCATGTCCCTTGTAAGTTGGATTCCTAGGTATTTTATTCTCTTCGAAGCAATTGTGAATGGGAGTTTATTCATGATTTGGCTCTCTGTTTGTCTGTTATTTGTGTATAAGAATGCTTGTGATTTTTGCACATTGATTTTGTATCCTGAGACTTCGCTGAATTTGCTTATCAGCTTGAGGAGATTTTGGGCTGAGATGATGGGGTTTTCTAAATAGACAATCATGTCATCTGCAAACAGGGACAATTTGAGTTCTTCTTTTCCTAATTGAATACCCTTTATTTCTTTCTCTTGCCTGATGCCCTGGCCAGAACTTCCAACACTATGTTGAATAGGAGTGGTGAGAGAGGGCATCCCTGTCTTGTGCCAATTTTTAAGGGGAATGCTTCCAGTTTTTGCCCATTCAGTATGATATTGGTTGTGGGTTTGTCATAAATAGCTCTTATTATTTTGAGATACGTTCTATCAATACCGAATTTATTGAGAGTTTTAGCATGAAGGGCTGTTGAATTTTGTCAAAGGCCTTTTCTGCATCTATTGAGATAATCATGTGGTTTTTGTCTTTGTTTCTGTTTCTATGCTGGATTACATTTATTGATTTGCATATGTTAAGCCAGCCTTGCAACCCAGGGATGAAGACCACTTGATCATGGCAGATAAGCTTTTTGGTGTGCTGCTGGATTTGGTTTGCCAGTATGTTATTGAGGATTTTTGCATCGATGTTCATCAAGGATATGGGTCTACAATTTTTCACAGAAATTATTCAGGATTTTGATACCAGTTGTTTAAAATTTCCATTGAAAGCTCTGCTCTTGTCTACAGCTGATCTGTTCACAACAGTTTGGCACACATTGAGCAGAAAATTTGTTCAGTTTTAGATTTTTTCAGCCAGAATTGTGTAAGCAGAGCGAATTGGGATGTCGATGGTATTGGCTATTGTTTCTGCTGGTAATTATCAGTCCTCTCCAATTGAACATGAACAAGATGAATTTTTTTCTTGCAAATTGATGTGGATGGTCTGCTGCTGCAGGCTTCATCTTCAGCATCATCTTGTTCCTTCTTAAGCTGAGTTTGTTCCTTCTTAAACTGAGTTATTCATGGTAAAATACTGATTTGTTTGGAAAATTGTCCCCAGAAACCTTTCATAGAACATCAATGATTTACTGTTCTTCAACCTATACTTCATCATAAATTTGATGTTTGTTCTTTCCTCAATTTGAGCAGAATTCATATTGCTCTGATAGTGGCTCTTTTAAACTGATGCTTTATTTTTCCTGGTGCTTCAAAATTATCCTGTTCAGACACGTCAGTATGAGTTTATTTTGTTACAAATTTTTTTTTTAAATCCATGCATAGTTTATAGTTTTTTTTCTATAATATGCCTTTTTGAAGACGTCTCATATGTATGGACTTCAAATCATTTATTTTAAATTTGTTACAAGAAATAAAGGAATCAGTGGCTAATGCACTAAAGGAGATCATGAAAATAACGTCACACCAAATGGATATCAATGAAGAGACAGAGTATGAACAGGACCCTAATAGGAATTTTGGAACTGAAAAGTACAATAATTGAAATGAAAAGTTCACTAGAAGGACTAAACAGCAGATTTGAACAGGCAATGGAAAGAATCAGAGAGCTTGCATATCAGTCAAGTGAGACTGCTCAGTCTGAGTAACAGAATTAAAAAAGGAATGAAAAGTGAAGAGAGCCTAAAGACCTGTGGGATACCATCAAGCATATCAACAAAGGCATAATGGGATTTCAAGAAAAATAAAAGAGAAAGAAAGGGAGCAGAATCAATATTTGACAAAATAATGGTGGAAAACTAAGACACATTATATGCAAACTATCAAAAATCAAAGTCAGAGATAACTTGGAAAATAGCAAGAGAAAAGCAGTTTGTCACCAACAAGCAGTTTGTCACCTACAAGTTATTAATATGAGAATAACTTCTGATTTTGCATCAAAATCTATGGAAGCCAGAAGGCAGTTAGATGACATATTCCAAGTACTGAAAGAAAAAAAAATTCTATATTGGAAAAAATTATTCTTCAAAAATAAAGGGGGAAATTAAGATATTTTCAGATAAATGTAAAAATGGCAGCATTCATTGCTAGTAACTTTCTTGCTCTGCAAAAATGCTAAAGGGAGTCCTTCAGGCTGAAATTAAAAAATGCTATGCAGTAACTATTTTTTTCCTACCTAGCTTAAAAGACAACTGCATAAAACAGTAAATCTATATTGAAGGCACACTGTATATAAACATGTAATTTGTGATAATATCAACATAAAGTAGGGAGATCGAGTGGTATAGGAGCAAAGCTCTTATAAAATTTAAATTAAATTGGTATTAATCTAAACTAGATTGAAGTCCAAATTTGAACTAGATTGGTATTTGTTTGGACTAGATAAAATCAGGGAGAGTGATGCCTCCAGCTTTGTTCTTTTTGCTCAAGACTGTATTGACTATTTGGGGTTTTTTGTAGTTCCTTTTGTAGATCCATATGAATTTAAGGATTTTTTTCCCACTTTTGTGAGAAATAATATTGCAGTTTTGATAGGGATTGCATTGAATTTTGCATATCACTTTGGGTAGTAGGGACATTTTTTCAATATTAATTCTTCCAATCCATGAGCATTTGATATCTTTTCATTTATTTGTATTTTCTTCCATTTCTTTCACCAGCATTTTATAGTTAACAGATATTTTGCCACCTTGGTTAAATTTACATCAAAGTATTTATTGTAAATGAGATTGTTCTCTTAATTTTCTTTTCAGATATCCCATTATTAGCATTTAGAAATGCTACTATTTTTGTATGTTGATTTTGTATCCTGCAACCTTATGAATTTTTTATCAGATCTAAAAGTTTCGTGATAGAGTCTTTAGGGTTTTTTATATATAGTATCATGTTAACAAAAAATAGAGACAATTTCATTTATTCCTTTCCTGTTAAAATGCCTTTTATTTCTTTCTTTTGCCTAAGCTCTGGCTAAGTACTCCACTAAATCAACTCAAAATGATGAAAAACTTAAATATTCAGGTCTTACCTGAAACCATACAATCACTAGAAGAAAACACAGGGGTAAAACTTCATGACATTGTTCTGGGCAATAATTTTTAAAGACATGACCCTAAAAGCACTGGCACCAAAAGCAAAAATAGGCAAATGGGATTACATCAAACTAAAGGCTGCTGCACATCAAGAAAAACAAATAACAAAGTGAAGAGAAAATCCACAGAATGAGAATAAATACTGGCAAATCATGCATCTTGTAATGGGTTAATATTCAATATATGTAAGGAATTCAAGCAACTCAATAGCAAGAAAATATATAACCTGATTTAAAAAATGGGCAAAGAACCTGAACAGACACTTGTCAAAAGAAGACACACAAATGGCCAATAGGTACATGGAAAAATTCTCAGCATCATTAATTATTAGGGAAATACAAAATAAAAGCACAATGAGATATCACCTCACACCCACTGGTAAAAAAGAGGAAATAAAACAAGTGATAGGGAGAATGGGGAGAAGAGAGCTCATACATTTTTGGTGAAATTGTAAATTAGTACCTTTTATGGAAAATGGTATGGAGGTTCCTCAAAAAGCAAAAAATAAAACTGCTATATGACCCAGTAATCCCGCTTCTGGGTATCTCTCCAAAGGAGCTGAATTCAATATGTCAAAAGGATATCTGCACTCTCGTGTTTATTGCAGCCTTATTCACAACAGCCAACATATAGGAACAACGTAAGTGTCTATCAGTGGATGAATGGATAAAGAAAATGTGGTAAATATACGTAATAGAGTAGTATTCAGCCTCTAAAAAGGGAGAAAGTCTGTCATTTGCAACAACATGGATGAATCTGGAGGACATTATGCTAAATAAAATAAGTCAGAAACAGAAAGACAAAGATCATCTGATCTAATAAAGTTATGGAATTGGAGAGCAGAAGAATAGTTACCAGAGGCTGGGGGTAGGGTAATGATAAAGACAATAGGGAGTTGTTGATCGAAGGGTTCAAAGTTTTAGATAGATAGGAGGAATTGGTTTTGAGATCTAGACCTATTCCACTGTAGGGTGGCTATAGTCAATAATGATGTATTTTTTATTTCAAAATAATTTAGAGAGTAAATTTCAAATGTCTCACTATAAAAAATGATAAGCAAGTAAAGGGATGGGTAAGTTAACTAGTTTGATTTAATCCTGCCATACTGTATACATATATTAAAACATCGCATTGTACCCCATGAATGTACACAATTATGATTTGTCAATCAAAAATTTCTAAAAATAAATTCAATAATATATGCAATATAGATACAATTGTTTAGCCATGTGTGAAAGAATGAATTTGGATGCCTACCTCACACCATTTTACAAAAATTAACCCTAAAAGTGTCAGATAATTAATTTTAATTCTTGTTTTAAATTACACCTATACAATTAAACCTATACAATTCTTAGACGGAAACATAGGTGTAAATTTTTGTGACCTTAGATTAGGTAATGGTTTCATAAATATGATACCAAAAGCACATGCAACAAAAGAAAATAATAAATACATTGACTTCATAAAACATTAAAAACTTTTGTCAAACAAAGGACATTATTAAGAAAGTGAAATGACTACCTTTAGAACAGGAGAAAATATTTGCAAATTATATATCTGCTAAAGGTCTAATATCTAGAATATAAAAAGAACTCCTACAACTCAACAACGAATAGCCAAATGACTCAATTTTTTTAAATGGAGCAAAGGACTTGAACAGATATTTCTCTTAAGAAGTCCTGCACAGCCGGGCGCCTACAGGGCTGGGCGAGGTGGCTCACGCCTGTACTCCCAGCACTTTGGCAGGCCAAGGCGGGCAGATCACGAGGTCAGGAGATGGAGACCATCCTGGCTAACACGATGAAAACCCGTCTCTACTAAAAATACAAAAAATTAGCCGGGCATGGTGGCGGCGCCTGTAGTCCCAGCTACTCGGGAGGCTGAGGCAGGAGAATAGCGGGAACCCGGGAGGCGGAGCTTGCAGTGAGCCGAGATCGCGCCACTGCACTCCAGCCTGGGCAACAGAAAGAGACTCGGTCTCAACAAAAAAAAAAAACAAAAAAAAAAGTGCGGTATACATATGCAATGGGTTATTATTTAAGCATGGCGAGCCTTAAAAACATTCACTTGTGCTAAGTGAAAGAAACCAGATGCAAATGTCACATATTGTATGGTTTTGTTTATATGAAATATCTGGAATAGGCAAATCCAGAGAGAGGCAAATCCAGAAAGTAGGTAAATTCAAAGAGGCAAAAAGTATTACTCATGGGATGAGGGGAGGAGGAATGGGGGATGACTGCTTGATGGATAAGTGCCTTCTTTTTGGAGTGATGGAAATTATCTGGCATTAGATAGTGATATATTTTGAGTATTATGTAAGCCACTGAAATGATACACTGTAAAATGGTTAAAATGCTGAATTTAACTTATGTGAATTTTATATCCGGTTTGTAATAAAAGATCTTTGCTCCAGGACATCCATCTACCTTCTCAGTCCAAGGCCCTCAGCAGCTTCTTTTACATTTTCCCAGAATATTATAACTTTTGAGAAACAAACTGCTTTTTTAAACATCACACTGGTAAAAATCAAGAAAGTGAGAGTTCCATGTTCTGCTTTTAATTGCTTTTAAGGCATATTGTGAAGATAAACTAAATTTGAATAATTCTGAATATTTAGTGGAAAATAATGACCTTATTGTTGGTCAACTGCAGGGAAAATAAACTATTACGTTTGGATGAACTTAGGCTTTTCCTTGTGAAGGTTGCTAGACTAGCTATTAATGTACTGTAACTTCCACAAGGTTTCTTTCTGCTGGTGAAAGATTTTTTATTTTCCATTTTCTGATCAAAGCACTCCACTTGACAACATTCAAAAATGAGTGTGCCTGTGCCTTCTCCAAAACACCTTTGGTATGTCGGTGAGACCTCATCATCCTCTAGTGGCTATATTGAAAAGTTACATTCCACATAGATGTCCACTTGAGCTTTAGCCAGTAGAAAGCGTCCCCAGTGCTCTCTGTGATACTCCAAGCAGTTTCTTCTGGGTAACTTCCAGAGGATCACAGCTCACGTGAACTGAGACTACTCAGATTTAGCTCCATTCTGATGGAATGAAATACTCTGTTCGTGTTTTCTTTCTCCCTGTTTCTATTCTCTTTGCACCATCTCATATGCCAAAATATTCTGTAGAATATTTATTTTCTATTTTGAGCCACAACTATCACTATTATATAGACTCCGAATGCATTTTTCTCCATATTTAGAAAAAGTGATAATCATAAGTGGTGTGAAATATTCCAGTCACTGAGTATGTACTATTAAAACATTTTCTCCTTGCACCAAACAGCCATGGTAGGGTTTTGTTTTGTCTTGTTTTGCTTTATTACCCCACATGTAGTCTCTTCAAAAAAGTGTATATTTTAGATCCCACAAATAAATGTATTGAGACATCAAGAAACAGGTAATAATTTATAAAATTTTCAACTGGCACTTAATTTTTTTACTGATTCCAACCAAGAAAAAAGTAATGCAAATGTAAATCCCTTTAAAAATTATTTCATGAAGACAGAAATAGCTGCTGGATTTAAAATCTAATTTATAATGTAGTGATAAGAATAATAATGTTAAATGTCATACGACTATGTAGAAACAGCATGTAGTTTCAAGCAACTAATGAGCTCTTTTGGAAATAAATAATTCTCTTTTGGATAAATAAATATTCTCTTCTGGAACTAATTCAATATTATCTTTTAATACCTGAAGCAGAGGGACACCAGAATATTGCTGCAAACATCTGGGGGCAAGACTTTTGTCCAATATTAAACATGTCTGTAATATAAATATATTCTTTTAAAAATTATCTTTTTTATAGGAAGGAACTGTGTTGTATATTTATTTCAAATATTCCATATTTAAAACTGCTGTTATAGGAATATTACAGGAAATATTTCTGTGCAGTTAAAAGAAGGCAAATTAAGTATAAAATTTGCTTGGATGTATTAACTTGAGCTTTGGAAAGAGCCAGGAAAGACATTGAGATTTTTTTTGCATCATTCTAGTCTTCCCTCCTTTCTCCTTCCCTTGAAACTGTAGGATTACCTCTCCCCACTCCTCACACCAATTTTGCTGTCTTTCTGGGAAACCTTTTCAGAGAGAACAAGATAGATAGATAGATAGAGAGAGAGAGAGAGAAAGAGAGAGAGAGAGAGATGCTACTGTAAATAACATTCTACTGTCTCTTTATTAAGTACCACATTCCCAATTCGTTATGTGTAAATTATCTGCAGTGTCTATTGTCTGAATTTCTCACTCTTATTGCACTTTATGGTCTTGGTAGACTGGGATCACCATGAGAATACAGTTACCTCCAGGATAAGAAGATAGGTCAATTTTAATACAATGTGATTGCATAAGTGTGAGTGGATTTTTCCTTGCTATTGATCAATTTTACTAGCTAAGATATTTGATATTTGTTTCATAATACTAATAATATGTGCAAATATTCTCTCTTATCAACACATTTGTTGTCAGCCCTCCATATCTGTGGGTTCCACCTCTGTGGATCCAACCAAATGCAGTTTGGAAATATGTTTTAAAAATGTATGGTTGCATCTGTACTAAACATATATAGCCTTTTTTTTTTTTTTTACTAACAATTCCCTAAACAACGTAGTATAACTATTTAAATAGCATTTACATCATATTAGGTATTATATGTAATCTAGAGATAATTTAAAGTATATGGGAGGATGTGCATATTTTGTATGCAAATACTACATTCTTTTATGGGGACTTAAGCATCCACAGGTTTTAGTACCTGTGAGGGGTCCTGAAACCAATCCCCCAGGGATACTGAGGGACGATTATATTCTCTACTACTTCCTTTGATGAGGTTACTGACCTCCACTGATAAATTCTCATGCATTTGTAATGGACTTAACTGAAATGTTTATGTAATACATATAGTATTAATGAGCAATTTTTATGGGTTTTATTTTTGCAATAAGTTGGATTACTCGCTAGACTGTGAGGTACTTAATGTCTTATACATCCTTATACTCTGTGATGCCCACAGTAGGTAGTCAATATTTGCTGAACAGAAGTTAAACATTTTATAATCACTATATATGATACCTCTTTGGTATAAATGGGTTTTTAATGTGTTAGAGTTTCATATGCTTAAAATCATGTTCAAAAGAAAACTCTACCTTTGTGTCAAAAAGATTTACACAGTTTGCTTTTTAAAGTCTGTGTGAATGAAACAATACTCTGTCTTATGTCACAGCTGGGCACTCCAATTCACCCCTTTGAGTCCAGCACTGCTAATTCCCTGACTAGCTTCCCTAGGAAAGGATATTCTTTTAAGTCTGGCGCTGTGCTGTAAACATACTCCTGTTTATTCCAGCTAATGAGAAACAGGCTGTCTGGAAATGTGTCTCTGAGGAAAATACTGAGCAAACCTTTAGAAAATAAAGCTCTCCAGATTGATTGAAAAGATAACATTTGGTAACACAGTGCAAGCAAAACTATAATATCAAGCTCAAAAGAAGGCAAATTAGGTATAAAATTTGCTTGGATGTGTCAACTGGAGCTTTGGAAAGGGCCAGGAAAGACACAGATTTTTTGCATCGGTCCGGTCTAGCCCCTTTCTCCTTCCCTTGTAGCTTTAGGATTGCCTCTCCCACTCCTCACACCAATTTTGCTGTCCTGCTGGGAACCCTTTTTCTGGTCTTGTTATCTCTCTTTAAGATCAGCCAGGCTGTCTCTTCCTCTTTTTCTTCTGGTAATAAGGTGTCTAATAGTTTATAGCCTTTTAATCTAATGGCTCTTCCTGTGGACAGTTTCAAATCTCTTCTTTAGATACTTTCATTTGAAAAGCCGCTAACTTTTGAAACATAGTCTTTATTATCAAAAAGTTTGTTAGGACTGTGCCTTACTGAGCATTGATTTTTGTCCTTGGAGAATACTTTTATCAAAAATATACATTATTTCACTTATTCACTTAGGGTAAAATGCTTAACAGTAGACAAGTGACAAGACTTAGGAAAAAAAAAAAGTTTCTCACCAAATTCTAAATCTCTTGAATCTCTCATCTTCATAATTCTTCAACTCCTTGAAAGGATATGAACTGCTTATTGGTCATTAACTGCTTTGTAAATGCAAGTGGAACTCCCATTTTAAATACATCCTCTATTGATTCTAAACAACACTCTACATTTGTCTCTGTTGCCCATTCCCTTAAACTTTAGCCATCGCTGAAACTTAATTGATTTCCTGATGCTACCAAAAGAGCAGTATCATCAGTGCCCCCTCATTAATCATGTAATCTTCCTTCAGAAAACATTTATGTTTCTTGTTATTTTCCTATAAGAAGAGAAGAAAGTCTGTTTTGGACTTCGTTCAACCAACACTATTAGGCAATTTCCACTAACAAAAAGTGTCATGAGCCATGATAGAAAAGTTTTACTACTTTAAGAATTTTTTCCACTTAATAGCCAAAGAGTACCTGAATTTTGGAGATAACACGTAAGTGTAGAGCTTTAGGTTCTACAAATAACTAGGGTGTAGGAAAAAAACTTGGTCATGTCCCCAGGAAATACTACGACTACCAATACCACAACCACTCCTAACACCACTACTATAACCACCAATAACCACGACCACTCCTAACACCGCTACTATAACCACCAATACCACAACCACTCCTAACACCGCTACTATAACCACCAATACCACAACCACTCCTGACACCGCTACTATAACCACCAATACCACAACCACTCCTGACACCGCTACTATAACCACCAATACCACAACCACTCCTGACACCGCTACTATAACCGCCAATACCACAACCACTCCTGACACCGCTACTATAACCGCCAATACCACAACCACTCCTGACACCGCTACTATAACCGCCAATACCACAACCACTCCTGACACCGCTACTATAACCGCCAATACCACAACCACTCCTGACACCGCTACTATAACCGCCAATACCACAACCACTCCTGACACCGCTACTATAACCGCCAATACCACAACCACTCCTAACACCGCTACTGTAACCGCCAATACCACTACCACTCCTAACACCGCTACTGTAACCGCCAATACCACAACCACTCCTAACACCGCTACTGTAACCGCCAATACCACAACCACTCCTAACACCGCTACTATAACTACCAATACCACTACCACTCCTAACACCGCTACTATAACTGCCAATACCACAACCACTCCTAACACCGCTACTATAACCGCCAATACCACTACCGCTCCTAACACCGCTACTGTAACTACCAATACCACAATCACTCCTAACAACACTACTGTAACCCAATATACCACAACAAATCCTAACACTGCTACTACAACAATTTCACATTTCACAGCATTTCCTCTTTTCATAGCTTCAATTGCAGCCAACATGGAATCAAAAGAGAACCAGAACTTTCGTTGTGAGAATGTTTTACACTGATTCCATTTACACTTAATACTTAATCATAAAAGTAGAACAGGTAATCTCAGTGATATTTCATTGGAGGCTCTAAGAGGCTAAATGAATGACTTGATTAAGTTTACCAGGTTTATAGCAGAAATCTACTAATGTCTACATTTCTGACCTACAAATGGCCAATGGGTCTAAATTTATGGGCCATAAACATTCAGGGTTCTACAGACTTACTTTAAAGAGGTTCATGTCTACACATATATATTTATAAACTAAAGAAATTGCAATAATATCTTTGTATTTTTCAATGTGATAAAATATAGGTTTACTGTTAAATTTTATTGGATTTAGAGTGTATTTTTATTATATATTTCTTAGGTAATGATTAAAAATAAAGTTACTACTACTATAGTGTCTGGATTCCTTTTTGATGTTAAGGAAAGATTTTCATACCAAAAACTGTTGGGAACCCCTGTAATAAATTATGATTCAGGTTGCTGTATTTAATTATGATTTGGGTCTCTGGGTCACAAATAAAGCTAGGAGAAGGAGAGAACTTATCAATGAAGAAAGCAAAGCTTCTTTTGGTTTCTATCCAACTTTTCTATAGTTTTTAGTCCCATCTGTCACATCCTCACCCCTTACGTGTCTCTCTTTCCTCTTCCATCAGGAAAAACAAACAAACAAAAAACCTCATGATGTTTATGGAAGCTACATGCGTTTTTACTAACAATATTTATTGAATGTCTATTGTGGACGTGGTAATGTGCTATACACCTCATACACTTCAACTCATTTTGTTCTGACATCAACCATATAAAGTGGATATTATTCATCATATATTGCAGATGAAGAAACTGAGGTTCAGAAATATTTACCCTTCAAAGTCACAAAACTGATGAATTGCAAAATCATGATTCAAAATCACAGTGGACAAATCCCAATGTCTACATTCTTTCAAAGGTAAATATTTTAATTTTTACGTTTTTAAGGCTCAGATATGAAGTTAAGTAATTTAGGTCATTCTAGAGTATAGAGTTTCATTTTGCTATTTTAAAGTAACATCTGTTCTTTGAACATAGAGGCTGTGTCTTCTATGTTCAACTGTGAATCTTCAACACATAGCAAAATGTCTGGCATATACCAAATGCCCAATGAAGTCTTTTTAAATCCTTTCTCATTCTTTTCACTTTCTACATTCAGTTAATTCAATAATTCTCTCACAAAAATGTCTCTCGAATTTTACTTCTCTTTATTTCTATTACCACTGTATTTGTATAAGTTCTTGTTATGAACTGAATCATGTTCACCAGAATTCATATATTGAAGCCTTAACCCCCGACATGACTATATTTTGAGATAGGGTCCTTAAAGAGACAATTTACATGTAAATAACTGAGTGTGTGGAAGTTAATAAAGAGCCAGTAGAATATTAGTTACAATAGTGCGCACCACATATATATCTTGCTCTCTCTGGGTTTATACACAATTGCCTACTGTCCTATCCCTGTAACTGCAACAGTAAGTATTGAAAGTTGGGTCATAAGGGTGGGGCCCTCATCGAATATGACAGACATCCTTATAAGAAGAGGAAAAGACACGAGCAAAGCACGCACAGAGAAAAGGTCATTTGAGGACACAGTGAGAAGATGGCCATCTGAAATCCTAGGACAGGGGTCCTAGAATAAGCCACCTTTAAATTGATTTCAAACCTTTTGTGGAATTATTCATGCTAAATATGCCATAGTGTTTATATTTCTAGGCCAACATGACAAGCATATTAAAAATGACTCTGAAGCAGATCACAAGTAGAATCTAAATTATTGACTTTTTAGAAAATTATTTAGCAATTTCCTCACGTAGGCAAATTTAATTTTAGGCTACTTTGCATGGTTTCCAACTGTAACTTTCCATGGGAAAAAAATATGGAAAATGTGCATGATACACTTAACATCGTTTAAAATGCATAATGACTCCACCTTTCTGAATATTGCTCTCAATGTTACATTCCTAAGAACTTCATTTCTTGAATCACCAAAGTTTGTTAGTAAAGACCTAGGTATGGAGGTTAAAAATTGTTTTTACAATTGTTAGGCTACAAATAGTTATTACATAAAATTTGTAGATACAATAGAAATTTGCTTGCCAAATATTTAACCAATTTGACTATAGTGTCAAATCTTCTTGTAGTGGATGATCTGGTGATTCTTTGCTCACTGAGGACAATAGCATAGGAGTAAAATTTTAGTTATTTTTAAGAACCCGTTTCTTAAAACGTATGGCATGAATTGCACTCATTATTTCCAGCGTCAAGTATTCCACCAGAATTACTCTGTTTCTTCATTTGTGGTATAATCATGGGAAGTTCACCCAAGGGCAGAGTGTTAAGTGTAGAAAATCCTGGGTTATTGCAACACATGGGGACTATATTTGGCCTTCCAATAAAGGATTACTTGGTCCAAAGTTTTAGCATGCAGCATCTAGTATTCCAGATAAAACATCATGTTTTTCTTAAAACCCTAGTCAAAGTTCTGGTCAAATAGCATACCAGCTTTTTCTTTTTTTTTTTTTTTTTTTTTTTTTTTTTTTTTTTTGCCCAGGCAAAACTATTGTCATTATGTCAGTGATATCCAGTTAATACCTTGTTAATGGCCTATACACTCTAGTAGGCTTTAAAAAAAAAAAAAAAAAAAAAAAAAAAAAAAAAAAAGATCTTTGTAGGGTGGGGATACAGATGAACATAAATCATAATTAATTAACAGGCCACAAGGATTGACATGAAAATAATAGCTTCCTGGTTCCTTCAAATCTAATCTACCATCAAACTTTCAGAGTCAAAGCAATCTCTTTGACAGCCACTTGAGTTAATTTGAAATTAGATAAGTGGGGAAAGCATAGAAGCTTTCCTTTTATTGAATATAAATTAACTTCTAAAACATGGAAAAATAACCTTCCCTGTGATTTTGTGATTGGTGATCATATTGGAAAATTGTTCAAAGATATTTAAAATACAGATTCAATAATGGATAATCTTTTACAGCTTTTATTTTAAGTGTCACTTGGAAATCCCAATTCTTTAATTACTCTTAAAGAAGGAACACATTTTCATAATCCTCAATTTAGGTTCAATAGAGCAACAACAATCTTTGGATCAAGACAAGTCTAGGTTTAAATTCTCTATTTTTAACTTGTAGTAAGCACTCTAGATGCCAAGTTTCCCTTCATAAAACTAGGGTAGTACAGGCTCACTATCCCTTATTCACAATTCTGAAACTCCCAAACCACTAGAAACCACTTTTTTCTTACTTTGCAGAAAAACCTGATGTGATCTGAATCCATGTCTGACTAGAACTGACATGAGGCTACTCATAGCCTTTACTTATTCTATCCTGTGTAGATATGCATCCATTTCACTGAGGAAGTATTAATGCTGTTTACCGCAGAAAGACACCCCAGGCCTAAAACCCGAAGATTTCAGAATTCTGAGACATATTTAGCCTGAAGGATTTCATATAAGGGATTATGAACCTGTAATACCAATGATGAGGATTTATATGCAGAGTAAAAAAGCAATCAATATTAATAAATAATGCTTGACCCAAAGTAGATTTTTTCAACAAACACATTGTTTCCTGTTCCTTCACAGACAAATGTTCTGTGCAAAATTATATTCTTGTTAAATGATCCATTTATTGCCTTACCTCCCCAATAAGTGCATGATGACATCTTTAAAAAAAGAATCATTTTGGTTCAGATCTATAAGATATAACAAACAGCAATTATGATGTTTGGAATCATTCCAACACAGTATTATAGTTTTTGTTAAAGGCCATGCCATGGACAATTTCTTATTGTCTTACCTTACTGGGCACGCCCAGTGCCGGCCATGTATTGTGACTTGCACAGACAGGAAGGCCACTAGGATCCTGAAATGCTAGAAATAACTCAAAAATAAAAAATAAACACCAGCAGTAAAAAGTTAGACAATGGAGAAAATGATTTAGAAGGAAAGCCTAAATATTTTAACTCACTGTTTGACTATAAAAATGGGTAAAGAGAATGGCATATTCAGAAAGTATCTAAACCAAGGTCAGTGAGAGAACTACTTAACATGACACTACAGTGAATAACCTTAAAGGAATGTTATTCTCATTTATCAATTCAAGGTGACGATAGAACCAGTTCATCATTTTGATTTCAACATTTATAGTTTTCCAAGTGTATCTTGGCTATTGCCTTGTTCTCTTGAGTCTCTAAATACCGTTCACTAAGCCCAAACTAATTGTCTGAAGGCACATAGTGAAGTAGTAATAGTGGTTAGTGATGTTTGTTTCATCAATGAAGCTACTGCTCTTTTTCATAAGTATGAGTAATTGGTTAAAAATGTGCAAAGGGAAACTTGGGAAGTCTGAGGGATTTTCCAACTCCAACAACCAATTCCCTGATTCTCTGGACACCAGCTGGGTGTGTAACAACTCAGTTCAATTCTGACACCCAGAGTTAGCTCAAACCTCACGGCTTAAAGGCTCAGTCCCACAAGACTACCCCCACTTCAGGTGTCCGTCATAAATCCTGGGCCTCCAGTACTTCTGACCAACTGGTTATAAATTCAGGATTCTCCTGATCCCTTCCTAAGGTTTGATAATTTGCTAGAATGCCTCACAGAACTCAAGAAGATGCTTCTGTTTACTGGTTTATTATAAAGGATACAAATGAATGTCCAGATAAAGAGATACATAACATGAGGCTCAGAAGGATTTCCAAGCACAGGAGCTTCCGTATCCATCTCCATGGGTGGACAAGTTCGCTAATTCTAAAGCTCATTGATTCCTGTTATTCAAGAGTTTTCATAGAGCTCATTCTCCAGGCCCTCTTCCCTCCCTAAAGTCAAGGGTGGGGCTGAAAGTTTCCACCCTCTAATCATTTGGTCTTTCTGGTAACCAGCCCCAAACTGAGGCTATGTAGGGATCCCATGCAAAGTCAACTAACTAGCATACATTCTGCTGTGGAAAGAAGCTCTTTATACATAAAAGACTCTCCGATCAGGAAATTTCAAGAGTTTTAGGAGCTCTGTGCTAGGAACTGGGACAAAGAACAAATATATTTCTTATTACACTACAGTAGTTCCCCCTACCCCTTATCTGTGGTTTTACTCTCCATGGTTTCAGCTGCTTGTGGTCAACCACAGTTTAAAAACAGTAAATGGAAAATTACAGAAATAATTAATTTTAAATTTTAAATTGGACATCTTTCTGAGTAGTGTGATGAAATATTGCACTGTCCCTCTCCAGCCCATCCCAAACCAGAATCATCCCTTTGCCCAAAGTACCCATGCTCTATATATTGCCTGTCTGTTAGTCACTTAGTGACTGCTTTGACTATCAGATCAATTGTCAGCAGTATCATCGCAGTGCTGTGTTAAAGTAACCCTTACTTTAATTAACAGTGGTCCCAAAATTCAAGGCTAGTGAGCTTGGATTTGCCAAGAGAAGCTGTAAGGTGCTTCCTTTAAGTGAAAAGGTGAAAGTTCTTGTGTTAGTCCATTTTTGCATTACTATAAAGAAATATCTGAGACCTGGTAACTTAGAAGAAAAGGGGTTTAATTGTGTCATCCTTCTGCACACTGTACAAGAAACAGTACTGGCCGGGCACGGTGGCTTACGTTTGTAATCCCAGCACTATGCGAAGCCGAGGCAGGCAGATCACTTGAGGTCAGGAGTTTGAGACCAGCCTGGCCAGAGATAGTGAAAACCCATCACTACTAAAAATACAAAAATTAGCTGGGCATGGTGGCACATGCCACCATGTAATCTCAACTACTCAGATGCTGATGAGAATCGCTTGAACCCAGGAGGTGGAGGTTGCGGTGAGCCAAGATCACACCATTGCACTCCAGCCCGGGCAGCAGAATGAGATTCCATTTCAAAAAAGAAACCTAGTACCAGTATCTGAAATTGTAGAGGAGAGAGAAACTTGTTCATAGTATACACAAGATTCAGTATTATCTGAGGTTTCAAGCATCCATAAGAAGTCTTGCAGGACATCCCACGTGGACAAGGGGAAGCTACTATATAGAAGAGAATTTTTAAAAACTATTTTCTGAAAACCCATTATTTCCAGACCAACTATAGCACGGAGAAATCATATAAATACTATTAGTGTTTGACTAATTAACACTTCAAAAAGAGAACCAGAAAATCAATATAGAAAAATTTATACTGTCAAGGAATGGGGAGGGGGAGCATCTAGGTTTATTATCTCTCCCAGTAGAAGGAATGGAACATTACATTTTACACATGAGTTTTTTTTATGGAAGACTATTTTTCAATGTTAAAAATATCTCCCTCCCAATATTAGCTAATTTGGAAAAAAATAATTCAATTACATATCAGAGGACTATTACCAAGTTCTAATGTAGTAAAAATTGGCAAATTATACACCAGGGAGATAGAATTTCATGATCTTCCTATTTTTTCTTTACAAAATGTCAAGGAAACATTACTGTCTCACTCTAGCTGGATATTAATGACAATTATTTTTTGGTACAAACTCTTTTCAGATATACTGATTTCCTCTATTCTCCTCCTTGCATTGGTTTTACTCCCACGAGAATGACTTCCATTCCCTTATTGCACAAGGCCGAAAATCCCCTGAATAGCTGTCAATCTTACTCTTTTGCACAGAAATTTTCAAACATCTGGCAGGAAAACCATTCTTAATCTTTTACAATTAAAGATTAGTATCTTAAATTTGTACCAAGAAGACAGGAACTTATGTAAAAAGAAGTTGAGTGTGTTTGTCATTCTGATTCATCACTACATAAGATTACTGAGGACTTAATCAACTTAAATTTATCTGTAGAATATGTCAAAAATTTTATTTAACTACATATGGCCTTTTATATGTTTTGTTTTTTTTTTCATGGAGACAAAAGTTGAGAACTCAAGTCCCTGGTTATCTGTATATAGCCAACTGGTTATAAGTCAGGGATCCCCACTAACCCCTGAATCTCATTATTTCCTCTATATGCAAGGAAATAAAAACAGTCAATGCAAGCACAGTAGGCTCTTGGTATCCGTAGGTTATGTATCCTCAGAGTTCAACCAATTATAGATGGAAAATATTTGAAAAAAAAAAAAGGTAAAATATAACAATACAGCAATAAATGTAGTACAAATAAAAACACAATACAGTGAACAATTATTTACATAGTATTTTTATTATATTAGGTATCATAAGTAATCTAGAGATATTTAAAAGTATACGGGAAGATATGCACAAGTTATATGTGAAAAAAAAGTACTTCCTTTATTTCAATTAGATTCAAACAAGTTCCTATACATGTATATTTATATGGTTAGCAAATGTATTTGCATCTATGGATTTTGGTATCCAAAGGGGATCCTGGAACTAATCCCCTGAAGATACCGAGGGACAACTGTACATAGCATTGCATTGGTCCAGCATCCAAATAATGTAAACATTTGCTATCATAGGTTTCAGGCAAATTAAACAAAAATACCTTTTAAAAAGTAGTCAAGTAATTTTAAAAATTTATTTTATTTACTTTCACTGTTCTTTAGAGTATACAGGTTACCTTTGTTGGCATTGATCTGTTTATCAACATAAGAGAAAATTTTGAAACTAAGCAGGCCTCAGGTTGGATTCTAGTTTGCTACTTTCCATCGGGATGAGTTGGGTAGAGTTAACCAGCCATGTGAAGTCTCATTTTCCTCATCTAGCAGACAGACATAAGAGCACTTACCTCAAGGTGTAGCTGAGAAGACTAATGAGATAATATATGTCATAAGCACTTAATAATGATCATTTTCACTCTAGTTTTTTACTCTAAGTATTGTAACTTCTAAGTTTTACAGCATCTGTAGTTAAGATCAGTAGAAGCAAGACCACAGGGACACCTGTTCCTGGGACACAAGCAAGTCTACACCTTCTCCAAGCCAAACTGCTGAAGTGTCTTGGGTCCCTTCTTTTTGCCTTCTGCTTTACCTTTCCCTGCCTTTGGCTTCTCTGGATGTAATTTCTTTCTGATACAAGTTCGTCCTCAGTTCTACTTTTGCTTCCCCCAATAACCTTTGGCATCTGAACTTCAAGCTCTTTTGTGTTGAATTTTTTCTGCCCTCTGTTTATTCTATTCATTTATTGTTTTTCCTGATGCAATGTGGCCAAAATGCAGCTCCAGATGCAAAACAGATTTAGGTAAATTTTCATTCAAGATTATTACATTAAAATGTAATAGTCATAGCATATTCTTGCCTTATAATTTACTATGAAAAAGCTCTCCACGTTTAATATTTGAAATAAATCTACATGAGTGAACCAAAAATCATACATGTATACTAATGAGTAGAATACACTCTATGTAATCAATGCATTGATCACCTATTAGTATTCACAGATGTTCTAATACATAATGTTTAAGGTATACAAATCTATATCAAATACATTATTCTTATTAACAGCTACAAAACAATGCTGCTAGTCATTCAATAACGACAGTATTTATTTTCTTCCTAGAAAATGTCTTTTTAATGGTGAACATTTTGCTTAGCATGGCTAAAATAATACTAATAAATCATATATTTATTTCAAGATATGCCAAAGCCAAGAGGTTTATGAAACTGCTTCATCATTTTCTGCTTGATTTTTCCCTCACATATTCTGCCAGGAGTTATTGTAAATTCAGTCCTAATTCGATTAAGACATTCCCAGTCACCTCTTCCTCATATTCTTATGTACACTAGCCAAAATTAGTCAGATAAGTAAAGTTTTCCTTTGACAAGGGGATTCCGATTCTTAAGCCAAAAATAATAGATTTATGCTGGAAAGATTTAACAGAAAAAATAAACAGAAAGTTGTTTTCAAAGGGAAATAAAAATATTGAAAGTAAAATAAATCATAGTAAGAAAGCTGCAATAAACATTTGATTATTAAAATTCATTGAAGAGGTCACATTTCTATATCCTACAAAAAGATAACATTTCTTTTTTCTGGGTTAAGTACTATCAAGGCCTTTCTCCTTAAGGCAACTTCCTGAGACAACTTACAGTGGAGACTCCATTATCAACAGAAGCTTTGAAGGTCCTACCAGGCATACAAGTGGAGTGGAGTGACGTGGCTGTGGTTTGATCTGAATGGCAACGAGTTTCTCAGGAAAGCCTAATTCACCAGTTCAAATAATGATTGAGTAGTAATCTTACAGCTTATGTGCTTAGCAAGAGAAGTCTTTAATGCAGGTAAAGACAGAATAAGTGAGTACAGGAACAATCAGGAGAAAAGTATACTTTAGTCTACCATTTAGGGAACAGAGAAGAAAGAAAATAAAAAGAAACAATTATTCCAAGGTCTCATTAGCCTTCCTCTACTCAATCTATGTCACGTAAACATCCCACAAGCGATTATGAATAGTACAGGTCAAGCATTTCTAACCTCAAAAGCTTCGAAATATGAAGCTTTTTGAGCACCAACATGATGCCATACACAAGTGGAACATTCCACACCTGACCTTATGTGATGAGTCACAGTCAAAACGCAGGCATACAACACAGTTTATACAGCATCCCTAAGTGAATAAATACACTCCCAGCCTTTTTCAGCTGCAATATATCTACTCTTCACACACTCAGATTCCCCCATGCAAACATGCCTACAAAGGGTAATAGAATGGCACACAGGCAGACCATACATGTCAATGGCAGGTTCTCTGTGATGCCCCAAGTAGTGCTAAGCTCTATGTGCATTTCTCACTGTGTTTGTTGCTTATTCATTCTGCAGTGTAAAAGTACTGTTGAAAATGCCAAAAACACCTGCAGATACCCTGCAGGTAACAGTGATAAGAAAAACAGGGAATGTTTATCTATAGAACAGGAAGTCAACCTATTGGAGAAACTGGAAAGTAATGTAGGGGTAAAACATCTTACAGAAGAGTATGACCACCCTATATTGACCTGAAGAAACAGGATAGACTGTTGAAATTCTATGCTGAAAGCAATGAACAGAAGTTAATGAAAAATAGAAAAATACTGCATAAAGCTGAAAGTGAAGATCTTGATTGTGCATGGAAAGAGGGGATCCATCAGCATCACAGTAATACATGGCACTTAATAGTACACTGATGATGAAACAAGCAAAGATCTATACATTGGATAGAACTGTGATTCAACAGTTTCATTGCAGAAATTTAAGTAAAGACACAGCATCAAATTTTTAAAGATTTTTGTTAATAAAGCACTGCTGATAATGAAGCAGTGGAGAGATTCCTTGATGAGTTTGCCAGGGTCATCGCTGATGAAAATCTGATGCCAGAAGAAGTCGGTAATACTGATGAAACATCACTAATTTGGTATTACAGCTGATGAGACAGACTTTACAGGAATTAAGGATACCAAGGACAGTAAAACTGGGATGTGCTAATGCCGCAGACGTGCATAACCATAAACTTGTTATGATAGGCAAAAGCTTGCACTCTCACTGTTTTCAAGAAATAAATTGCTTCCTAGTTTGTTATGCTAACAAAAAGGAATGGAACACCAGAGCTTTCTTTTCTGATTGTTTTCACAAATGCTTTGCACTAGTGGCTCATGCTCACTGTTGGGAAGCTGAACTGGATGACAACTGCAAGACTGTATTATTCTTTGACAACTATTCTGCTCATCTTCCAGCTGAAATTCTCATAAAAATAATGTTTATGCCATGAAATTTCCCCCAAATTTGACTTCATGAGTTCAACCATGAGACCTGATATCCTTATATCAATGAAGAGTAAATATGCAAGTACTTTCTTGAACAGCAGGCTAACAGCAGTGAACAAAGGCATGGATGCAGAAGGTTTTCAAAAGGAGTTCAGCATGAAGGATGCAATATATTCTGTTACCAATGCTAAGAACACAGTGACTAAAGACACTTATTCCTGTTTATTCCTGGTCAGCCTCGGGCCTGAGACTATGTTCACTAATGATGATGAACAAGGTCATGGCTTTGAAGGATTCCATATGTGAAGTGTACAAAAAAAAGATGTCTGACCTCATTACATATGCAAAAAATATGCCTTTGGAGTTCAGTAAGCTGGAAGAAGCAGATCTGTCAGTTTATAAAATCGGAGAGATTTCTAAGACAAAAACCATTGTTAGTGAAGCCGATGACTTTGAAGAAAACATTTTAAAAAGTCATCCAGCAGAATGTCTCTTCATCTCTAGAGGACCCACCCACTTCCTGATGTCTCGACTGCTTCTGATATTTCTTCTCACCTAAGAGAGTAAAACACAGTGTACAGTGCGTTTTAATGAAACAGAGCATCCTAGGTGGAGACTGAGATGGTGTTTATTGTTGCTGTTGTTTAACAGCTGATACAGGTATCTGGTGCGGCTGTTGTGCTGCTCAGTTACCCTGAACACATCATTGTTTTACTGTATTTATGACATGTCTATTTTTTTTTTTTTACTGTTAAGTACCTATGTGTGAATACGTGTGAGA
Source organism: Macaca thibetana thibetana (assembly GCF_024542745.1). NCBI lineage: Eukaryota > Metazoa > Chordata > Mammalia > Primates > Cercopithecidae > Macaca > Macaca thibetana. The sequence continues at coordinate 13,135,949 of NC_065582.1, read as the reverse complement.
AAATGATTGCTTGTTGGTAGCATATAAATTCAGAGTCAGGAATAACGGTGATGCCATGCAACCACAGATTGTCCACATGGGTGACAGAGATAGGGACACCTTTACTTTCTGATAGTTCAATGTACACAAACTTTGTTCTATGCACACAATTATTTAAAATACTGCATGAAATTATCTTCAGGCTATGCATATAAGATGTATATAAAACAAAATATATTTTCTGTTTAGACTTGGACCCCATCCCCAGGATGTCTCATTGTGTGCATATGTGTATGCAAATATTCCAAAATCCGAAAATGTTTAAAGTCTGAAATACTTTTGTTCTTAAACATTTTGGATAAGAGATGCTCAATTTTTTTTATGAGCTAACTGAGACAGATTTAAAATGTTTTACTAGAAGTTTTACAGTGAATTAGTAGGAGAGATAGAGTGACTGGAACAAGTTCTCTTTTAGAGTCCCAGAAAAATCTGAAAAGATTATTTTGTCTAAAAGTATAAGAACATTAAATGAGAAGTAGATTATTTGGTCCTACCAGAAATCACTACTCAGATACCACAATTAATGTAACAGAAGGAAAATGGATGATTTACACTCGTTAACTTATCTATGGATAAGTACAGGTGCTTTAAGGAGAAAGTTATTTATATAACATAGTTCACTTGTGATATACTGCAAATAACTAAGTTTCCTTCCTCAGAGCAGAAGAGAAAGGAACATTTTAAGTGGAAATAGGTCTCAGGTATTAAGAAGGAAGAAAATGATTCTTCAATATATACTTCATGTCTAAAGGGATAGTTGAAAATTTCCAAACAAAAATTTAATGGCCATAATTTTCCACACATAGATAAAAATCTAATGATTTAATAAATTTAGCAGCTATGCAAATATAGATATGTATATGATCTTGTCTTACCTTATTTAAGTAAAGGAAGTACATTTTTATAAATGACAATCTTTTGGAATATGTAAAATTTATAATATTGTCTTTTCTTCCCCAAGATGTTGCACAAGTGTCACTAGCTCCTGGGCACTGAGAAATGTCTGAGGTCAGAGTTAGCACAAAAGCTGCATATTTGTGTTTTTGTTAATGTTGCTTAAATGCCATGTTTATTTTCTGGCCTTTAGCCTCTTGTCCACTATCATACCAAAGCACTTGAGACACTTAATAAGGAACAAATCATCTCATTCTTTGCATAGAGATGGAGTTTAAATGTTAACATCTCAGGGAAAATCAAGATAGTGAATTAAATTTATTCTGAACCATAACATCTGATATTGGAATTTTCTAATAATAAGTGTTTTCTATGCTCAGCCCACGAAATATTTTGGAGGTCAGTGGCCCTAAGATTCACATGTAGTTGGGTTTAACTCATAGAGCACACATTCTTAGATGGCATAAAAATTTACAGATCAATTCATTTTAGAGAGTAATGTCTAGCAGCACAAAACCATCCCAAATTTCAGAGTTTAGGGTAAAATGTGCTAGAAGATATGATTTCAACCTAAAGTCTATATAAGGATTCCTACTCCTTTCTCATTGTTCAAGAGATGTGAGCTTATGCTGTACTCTAATTTGATTTCCATGTCATGGGATCCATAAAGAACCTAGAATTGAGAGACAGAGAGAACACTCTGCTTCTCCCGACAACCACCATGTTGGAAGATTTGGCTTAGGCAGACTTAATGGCTGGAAACAAGAATCAGAGAAGGGGTCATTGTCCTTTTTACTGATTCATTAGTTAGGAATTAACATAGTCAGCATGGAGCCTATTTCCTAATTTTGAGGTAAAATAACCACAGTGCTAACGTAAACCAGATTTTATATAACTGAGACTCTAACATGCATGGTCAAGGGGAAATGAGATAATGAACAGAGTTAATGTATTCACTTCAGTGTGTTCCCCGCATAGATAGGAACACAGAGCTTGTTCTTAAGAGACCAGGTGAAAAGGAAGATATTAACATTCTTCTTTACCCAAAAAGTGAGGAAAAATATTGTTATGAATAAGATTAGGAAAAAATTGCTTAAAGTTAAATTTTCTTTCCTGCAGGTCCACAGACTATCATATGTTAAACTACTTTATGAATCTTCATGAGGAGGGTTGTATTAAGGATCATGTTCAAACATATTTGGCCATGAAACTCTTTACTAATATCTCTTAGGAGTAGTGAACCAAGAGATTCTGTTCAGGAAACACTGACTACAAATGAGAACTAACCTCAATGATGGAAAGGATGTAGAACGTGTGAGCTATCAACTCTTCTTACTTTACAAGCTTTGCCTTCCTCACAAAGCAAAGTACTACAAGGAGGCTATTGCAAGATCAATGCAAGAGATGAGGGTGTAGCATGATCTTATCAAGTCTATTGAATTGGGAAACTCTAGGGCAACATTCTCATTGTATTTCAAGTGAAAGTTGTACCCTGAAGTTGTGGAACATGGAGTACCTGAGGACAATAATAGTAAGGTGGTGAGAAGTTGTTGGATTTCAGGTATATGCTGAAAGCTAAGCTAATAGAATTTGTTTTAACTCGGATTTTGAATGTGAGCCAAAGAGGAATAAAGGATGATTTCTATGTTCTGGCAGAAGCATAAGGTGAATGGTCATCTATGAGAGAAGCGAGTTTTGACTTTGAGGGAAACAGAATTCCATTTTGAACTTCATAAGTGTTAGATTCATATCTAAGTGTCGGCCGGGCGCGGTGGCTCAAGCCTGTAATCCCAGCACTTTGGGAGGCCGAGACGGGCGGATCACTAGGTCAGGAGATCGAGACCATCCTGGCTAACACGGTGAAACCCCGTCTCTACTAAAAAATACAAAAAAAAAAAAAAAAAACTAGCCGGGCGAGGTGGCGGGCGCCTGTAGTCCCAGCTACTCAGGAGGCTGAGACAGGAGAATGGCGTGAACCCGGGAGGCGGAGCTTGCAGTGAGCTGAGATCCGGCCACTGCACTCCAGCCTGGGCGACAGAGCGAGACTCCGTCTCAAAAAAAAAAAAAAAAAAAAAAAAAAAAAGATTCATATCTAAGTGTCAAGTGTCCAATTTGACATGTTTCTGATCTGAGGGCATATGGAAGGGTTGGAGTGATAAATTTGTGAATTATCAGATAGAAGATAGTATGTAAACTTGTGGAAATAAATGTTATCATTTAGGGGATGAAGTATTTAAATGAAGGGTGAGTCAAGAGGACACTTAAACACATAAAAGTTAGGACATGAGAAGAATTAATAAAATAAATATACATGCAATGGACCAATGTAGTAAGGAGATAAATTTAAAAGGTATATTATGCTAGAAACCAAGCAGGAAAAATATTTCAAGAATAAATAAGGAATCTAGTATGTCAACCAATGCTGAGAGTTAAATGGAAATTATTGATCATATTAACAATCAAACAATGAGAAAGAAAGAAAGCACAGTATCAAAATTTAAAAAATTTTAAGAAATTTTGAAAGTCAAGCAAAAAGATGATGATACGGAGTAAAATTATGGATTTTTTTTAATCATAGGAATGAAGAAGAGATGATAATTACATGGATCAATATGTAAGATTTTTATTATTTAGATCTTTCAAAGGTAACGGGTATCCAAATAAAAATAATAACAATGCATTCTAGATGTTCTAAAATACATGAAGTTGAAATTTGTGACAAATAGCACTAAAACTTGAAGAGGAAATATGAGTGTAACATTTTTAAGCTAAATATTATGTGAAATAATAGCTCCTGAAGGGTAGACTATACTGTTATAGGGGCTGCATTTTATATACCCCAAACAACACCTAAAATAACCAAACAAAGGAGATAAAATGGCATTACAAAAAGTAGTTAATCCAAAAGAAGGCAGGAAAAATGGGAAAAAATGAATAAAGAACACACAGAAAAATAGAAAACAAATAGCAAGATGATGGATTTAAACCTAACCATATTAATAATCACATTAAATGTAAATGTTCTAAATACCACAAATCAAAGTCAGAGTTTGTCAGGTTGAATAAAAAGCTAGACCTATTATCCATAATATTCCCTTACTATAATTACATAATATTATATGTAAAGTCTGTAATTATGTCATTGCTCTCATTCCTGATATTGTTCTTTCATACGTTTCCCTAAATTTTTCTTGATTCAGTCTGCGAGTCCTATAGCTGCAAGGAACTGAATGCTTCAAACAGTAATTGGTATTCATAAGTACTGCTGGTAAGAATGTACATGGTGCAACATATTTGTAAACCAGTTTGACAATTAAAAATACAGCTATCGGCCAGGCGTGGTGGCTCACGCCTGTAATCCCAGCACTTTGGGAGGCAAAGGCGGATTGATCACGAGGTCAGCAGATCAAGACCATCCTGGCTAACACGGTGAAACCCCGTCTATACTAAAAATACAAAAAAAAAAAAAAAAAAAAAAAAAACAATTAGCAGGGCGAGGTGGCGGGCGCCTGTAGTCCCAGCTACTCGGGAGGCTGAGGCAGGAGAATGGCGGGAACCCGGGAGGCGGAGCTTGCAGTGAGCCTAGATCGCGCCACTGCACTCCAGCCTGGGCGACAGAGCGAGACTCCGTCTCAAAAACAAAAAAAAACAAATAAAAAACATACAGCTATCAAATGATTCAGTCATTCCCCTCCCAAGTATTTTCTCAAGATAAAGGAAAATATATGCTCCTATTAAGAGCTGTACGTGAATAGTAATAGCAACTTTATTATAATAATAAAAAAGTGGATACCATCCAAATGTCCATTAGCATCTCCGTGGTTAAACCTACATAACAGAACACTTCTTAGCAATACAGAAGAATGGACTATCAATATACATTATAATATAAATTAGTCTCAAACTCATTTTGCTAAGTGTAGGAACCCAGGCCACATAAAAATTATTTTATTAATGCATTAATCTAAAATTCTAGGAAGTGCGAGGTATAGTGACCAAATACAGATCAGAAGTTTTCTAGAGCCAGGGAAGGCTGTGGTAGAGTGAAGTGGGCACGAGGAAGGAATTAAGAGGCAAGTGGCAAGGAAGGGTTGGGGATTGACAGATATGTTCTTTCTTTTTTTTTTTTTTTTTTTTTTTTTTTTTTTTTTTTTAGATGGAGTCTCACTCTGTCTCCAGGCTGGAGTGCAGTGGCGAGATCTCGGCTCATTGCAACCTCTGACTCACTGGTTCAAGCGATTCTCCTGCCTCAGCCTCCCTAGTAGCTGGGACTAGAGACGCAAGCCAGTATGCCCAGCTAATTTTTGTATTTTTAGTAGAGACGGGGTTTAACCATGTTGGCCAGGATGGTCTCAATCTCTTGACCTCCAGTGATCCCCTCGCTTCAGCCTCCCAAAGTGCTGGGATTACAGGCGTGCGGCACCGTGCCTGACCGACAGATAGGTTCTTTTTCTGATTCTGGTGATGGTTTCATGAAATATACACATGTCAAAATGTTTCCATTTGTATACTTAAATATATGCAGCCAACTGTATTACAACTTTGAGTGTATAAAACTGTTTATAAACAAATAAAGCCTTTTTGTTTCAATCCCTGAACTATCTGTTTTCCTGTTTCCGGAATAGATTCTTGAACTCTGCAAGGGTATAATACAATAACTTGACCTACATCAAAATTAGCCTTCACCTTGTTAATTGGTGAAAAGCTGCTATTTGCTTTTGACCTTTGGCTTAGCCTTGGGAACTCATAAGCTGAATGCCTGTCTTACTTATTTATTTACCTGAACTTACACTGCATGTTGAATGATCGTAAAATCCTTGCAATCATTTAGGTTACCATCAAATTGAATCTCAGGAACAAGAACAAGATGTGTCAGGAAGATTTATTGTTAATATCTGACTACTCACTTTCAAATTTAGGTACACATTCTAGATAGATGCACCTTGAAATGTGTTTCATGTATTGGAATTTTATCGGTCAGTTGAAAAACACATAAATATCATTTAAGGGTAAAATTGATAATAATTAATGATAATTATGGAAGCTATTAATTTTATGTACAAATCAATTCTTGAGAACTTTCAGGTAGTCAAATAAATACAGTGGCAGTTAATTGGTATGTAATGAAAAGTAACATAGATGAAAATTCAGTTCTTGTTATCATGAAATCCAATTTCATTGTACTTTGGAACATTGCTATATTCAAGATTTATTGGCAATTTCTTCCCAAATGTATGTGAAACAGTAAATTCAAGAAGATAGTAATCTAAGTGAGGGTAATAACTTTAAATTTGCTTCCGAAAATACTTCAAAAGCACGTACTTCAACAGGGTAGAAAGCTTCAGTGTGTGGGATTGCTACAAAGAAATTGCATCATTATCAACAACCCAACAATTTTTATCTCTCAGAATTAGAAGAGAAAGAAGTCTACATTAGTCTCTACTTTTGCATAGAGGAAAGGAATATAGCATTTTTATAAAAACATCAAGAAATGTACTCTCTGCTTCAAGATTCATGACTTTCGGAAAATTACTGGATTACTTTCTGAAAAACCATAGGCCAATAATGTAGATTTGTTTTAATGATGACTTTAATGCTGCACCAAAAATTTCTTCATTTCTTGTTTCATATCTCACAATTTTATGAATTGCCATTTGATATGTTTCTCAACATTCTCTCAGTCAAGATTCCAATTAGGAACTCTCTCCATCCTTCCTTTTCGTAAATCTGTATTCTCTCAGAACATCTATTTTCTTCTTTACTACATAGTTTTCACCCCTTTCTTACACAGAACCACATAAAAATTCCCTGATATGCCAGATACATATACACACACACACAAACACACACACACACCAATACTCCTGTTCTCAACATGCAAAAGCACCATGTTTCATAGAAAGCAGTAATAGATTCTAAATGACATTTTTCCCTGGTACACATCTCCCCTGAGAAAAATTATAGACATCTATAACATAAGATTCTGTCTCCAACTATCATGAAGAAGTAGATAATAGCATAGAGGCAAATATTATTTGACATATGACTAATACTTTTGTCCCTGAGCTACGTCTAACTCAAAGTACAACTGATCTTTTCTTGCATGGGGGACCTTCTGCGAGCCTGCCACATGTTTGGATAAAAATTTTATCTTGGTTACCTCCCTCACCACATCAAGTTAGACAAGAAGCGTACCTGCAATAGAATATTTCTAGAGTTCATGAGGATCTGGGGAAGGAAGAGTTGCTATTGCTTCAAAGGTTGGAGCATTAAGGTTCGAAGTTCCTGAAATAGGAAGCCAGAATTTCAGGAAAGGTTTTCTCTGACAATTCTTCAAAATACTCTTCCCTCCCACCCCTTCTGGCTTGGGGTATGGCAGGCACATGTGTGCTCACACACATACTAACAGTGGAAAGAAATATGCCTGGCAGATGTCCTTGACCATTTTGGGGCCCTTGATTCAGTGTGCCTAAACTGAATGAATATATCCTGCCTACATGGGGTTCGCTGTGTGTCAGATGTGGGTGGCCAGATGGTTACAGTTCTTCCCTTTATGAATGTCAGCTGCTCACTCTTCATAAAGACCAGAGTAATAGCCCACAGTTAAGCACAGCTATGCTTATTAGCCTTCTGCAGTAGGGAGAGCATCACCTATAGAGTCTAGTTTATTTCTCAACAGGGAGATTAAAGATGAGTTAACAATAGGATGTGGAGATTAAAGATCAAGTAGTTTAAAGAGGACTTTCCATGTAAGGATCTGATTGAGACAGGGCAAATTCATCAGATAGTTGTTTAGAACTGGTGGATGTAATGAGGTGATCTTGAAGTATGTATTGATAGGTAAACAGCTACTTGATAGTAAGCTGTTAACTCAGATGAGCAAACTATTGTGAGAAAAGAACCATTTATAGTTTATGTAATATTTTCTAGAATACATTGTAAAGTTATGTTGACACAATTGGCCTAAGTCCTCAATCCTGACAGTTCAACCAAATGGATATTGGTGGTTTCAGTTCTCATGACCAATTCAGCCTGATAGAAGAAAATTGGATGCATGTTCATGGTTTATCTTGGGGTGCTTGCTTTCTTTCTTCTGCTTCTTCCTTTTTTTTTTTTTTTTTTTTTAGATGGAGTTTTGCTCGTTTTTGCCCAGGCTGGTATGCAATGGTGCTATCTTGGCTCACTGCAACCTCCACCTCCCGGGTTCAAGCAATTTTCCTGTCTCAGCCCCCTGAGTAGCTGGGATTATAGGCACCTGCCACCACGCCCGGCTAATTTTTGTATTTTTAGTAGAGACAGGGTTTCACCATGTTGACCAGGCTGGTCTCAAACTCCTGACCTCAGGTAATCCACCCACCTCGGCCTCCCAAAGTGCTGAGATTACAGGTGTGAGCCACCATGCCCGACCTATCTTGGGGTGCTTTCTAATCAAAGGTGGGCATCTATTATCTCTACTTTCCATTTGTTGTCACTTCTCTCCACCACCTCCACCCCTTTGCCGAGCAGGCAAAGTTTCTTAGTCATTTCTTAGTGGAGAACACTTTACGTCATTGCTGACTCTTTCACTCTCTTTCATTGCTTTCTTACTCAATGAGATACAGCAGAATACAATGGTTCATATGTGGGTTCAAGTGACAGATTTCCCCAGTGTGAGTTCTGTATAGCCCTGTAACTTGGTTACTCCATGCTTCACTTTCCACAAAATCATGATGGTAGAGGCTTGATATGAGAATCAAATAAGTTAACAGAGGTAAAGATCTCAGAAAAGAGCCTGGCACGTAGCGTTAACTTTTATCACAATGCTGATGATTTCACAGCATTGTTGTGATGCTTAATTAAATGAAAGAAAATGTATAAAGCAATTAGAACAGTAGAAATAATAAAAAGTGTTTACTATTACATTATGTATAGCTAATTAATGTGTATTAGCTCTTTTTGATTGTATGTAATGCTATCCAGAAGTCAGTGCAGAAGGGCAGGGGAGGCTTTTAAATTATAAGGGACAAGTATTGTTTTATTTTTAAATTACTTAGGATAACATACAGGAATGTACTTGGCACATAATATATGCCAATACAATGTTTTCATGTTGTGGAAGAAAGGATTTAGAATCAGATAATCGTAAATCTGAATTTCTGTATTTTGAGATCTTACATATCAAAAGGTTAATCTCTCAGCCTCATGAACTCCCTATAAAAATCGGCATAGTAACATCAAATTCATAGACTTGCTGCCAGAATTAAATGAAATAATGCAGAGAATTACACAGAGCATAAAGTTATAGAAAGATACTATTTCCTTTTTTTCCTCCTCTTCCTTTTACCTCAATAGTCTTCATTTAAATTTTCTGTAAAATCAAAAAGCCAAATTAGATTATCTTTCAGCTCTAAAATTTTCTCATTCTATACTTACACTTAGAATGACCTCTTCTTTCTCTTAACTTTCAGAGAAGACCTTTAAATCTGTGTTACCTTGAGCCGTTTAGTACTGAAATATATGTGACCTGGGTTCATTCTCTAGGAATGTCATGAGAATCTCATATCTTTCCCAAAGGCAGGCACTATATTGTGGGTTTCTCATGTATAGTTTACCAGGCCAAGCAATGCTGAGCATGCACTTATCAATAAGTACCTATTGGCTTGTTTAGTATTATAAATCCATACACAGTGAATCAGCATCTACTACAAGGTACAAATACTTTGAAGTGTCATTAGTGCTATGTAAGTGAAAGATTCATTTCATTTTGTTCTAGACATTCTTGAACACTTTCCTTGGGTCATTGAACATATTTAATGTACTCATTTAAAAGCATAGCAAGAGTACTTCTTTTCAAGGTCTTAGTGATAGATTTTAATGAAGAGTATAATGAAGGAGTCTATAGGGCTGAGCCTGCAGCAGGAGATAATAGAATGCAGCTGAATACATTAAAGCATAGTCTCCAAGGCTTGAAACTCATAGCTTAAATGATGTTATATAATTTTATCCTATTTAAGCTTGGGTAGAAATTTCTCATTTCAAAAGTGGCTGAGGTTGGTATTTTTGATAAATGGTATCTTAGCTCTCATTTCCCAACATCCTCTCTTCCTAAGCTAAAAAGAAAAATGAAATACAAGAGATAAATAACGAATCTTACTGATACGTAGAATGATGCTTTCATTGTTTCAGACCAGAGGAGCAGAGGAATCCAAGAGGCTAGGTGTAATGGTAGGTTCCAGATATATTTCCTTTAATCTTGTACTGATAGTTCCTTTTTTTCCTCAATACTTTATTTTTAATGCTGACTCTTTTTCACTATGCTTGATATCTGAAAGGGGACATAAATCTTACTATATGGCACCTAAAAATTCCTGTCAAAGTAATTATTATTTTAAAATAATAAAATATAGCCAAAGAAAACTTTTACTATTTACTAATAAAGTTGTTGCAAAACATAGGTTGGGTGTAAAGTTATATTTTTTCTAAAAATAGCTTTTTGGTATCACATAATCATTAATATTATCTTAAAGTTAATGTCATGAAGAAATATAAAATCTGAGCAGACCAATAATGAGTAACAACGTGAAATCAGTAATAAAAATCTCCAATCGAAGAAGAGCTCAGGACCCTATGGCATCACTTTTGAATTTTACTAAACATTTAAAGAAGAACTAATATCAATCTACTCAAACAATTCCCAAAAATTAATGACTTGGGAATACTTCCAAATTTCTTCAATGACGCCAGCATTACTCTAATACCAAAACCAGTCAAGGACCAAACAAAAAAAGAAAACTATAGGCCAATATCCCTAATGAGCATAGATGCTAAATCTGCAACAAAATGCCAGCCAACTAAATTCGACAGCACATTAAAATGATCATTCATCGTGATCAGGTAGGATTCATCCCATGGATGCAAGGATGGTTCAACATACACGAATCAATAAATATAATATGTCACATTAAGGAAATGAAGGGGGAAAACCATATGACATTTTAATAGATGCAGAAAAAGCATTTGACAAAATTCAACATCCCTTCCTGATTAAAAACTGTCAACAAATTAGTTATAGAAGATAAGTGGTCAACAGGTATATGAAAAAAATGCTCAACATCTCAAACCATTAGATAAATGCAAATCAAAATCACAATGAAATATCACTTCACCCCAGTTAGAATGGTGTATTAGCCCATTCTGCCATAAAGATACTACCCAATACTGGGTAATTTATAAACGAAAGGGGTTTAATTGACTCACAGTGCTGCATGGCTGTGGAAGCCTCAGGAAACTTACAATCATGGCAGAAGGGGAAGCAGGCATATCTTACATGGGGCAGGCAAGAGAAAGTGTGTGAGAGTGCAGGAAAGACAACCATTTATAAAATCATCAGATCTTGTTAGAATTCACTCTCTATCATGAAAACAGCATGGGGGAAACTGCTCCCATAATCCAATCACTTCACTCCTTCAACACATGGGTATTACATGTCCCTTTCTGAACATCTAGGAATTACAATTAGAGATGAGATTTGGGTGAGAACACAGAACCAAACCACATCAAATGGCTATTACCAAAAATACAAAGAATAACAAATAATGGCATAGATGTGCAGAAAGGGGAACTCTTATACATTGTTAGTGGGAATGTAAATTAAATATTAGCCGTTATGGAGGCTGAGTATGGATGTCCCTCAAAAAACTAAAAATAGAACTACTGTAAAATTCTGCAATTCTACTACTGGACCCAAAATGATCCAAAAATCATTTTGTCAAAGAGATATGTGTACTCTCATGTTTATTGCAGCAGTAGTCACAATAGCAAGATATGGAACCAACCTAGGTGTCCAACAATACCTAGGTTGATGAATAAATTGAACATCTTTTAGCCATTAAAAATAGAATGAAATCCTGTCACATGTGGTGAAATGGATAAACCTGAAGAGCAATATGTTAAGTGAAATAAGCCAGGCACAGAAAGACAAATACCACATGACCTAATTCATATGTGGACTCTAAAAGAGTTGATCACATAGAACTAGAAAGTAGAAAGATAGTTACCAGGGCACGGAAAGGGTGTGGGTAGAAAGAGCATAGAAATTTATTTTATTTTATTTTTTTACAATATAGTTCAACAGCCCAGAAATATCAGTTAGATGCTTTCTTCCTCAGGTAACAGAAACATAAATTACTGTGGCTTAAAGAATAGTTTATTTTTCCTTATATACTAAGAATTCTATCTGTGGGCTGCAGGAGCAGGTTCCATATCTCAGTGAAGTTGGGATGAAGTCTTCGTGATTTCTTGGGCCATTTCCTCATAGTTAAAAGATGAACCGGGCACGGTGGCTCATACCTGTAATCCCAACACTTTGGGAGACCAACATGGAGAAACCCCACCTCTACTAAAAATACAAAAATTAGCCAGGTGTGGTGGCACATGCCTGTAATCCCAGCTACTCAGGAGGCTGAGGCAGGAGAATCACTTGAACCCAGGAGTTGGAGGTTGCGGTGAGGCGGAGATCACACCATTGCACTCCAGCCTGTGCAACAAGAGTGAAATTTCATCTCAAAAAAAAAAAAAAAAAAAAAAAAAAAAAAGGCTGCTGCAACTCCAAGATTCATGTGTGCATGTGTGAATTTAAATAAAGAATAAGGAAAGGAGGTATAGACCATTTTTTAAATCAAAAAAGCAAAAGTTCTCTGCTAGACCTCAGAAAGTGAAAACAACAACAACAACAAACCCAAACAAACTAACAAACAAAAAGCAAAAGCTTTCACAGAAATTTCCTATTATATTTAACTGGCCAGAGTTATGTCATATGAAACTCATAGATGTGAGATAATCTAGGAAAGTGAACATTTAAAAATTTCGGTTTTGATATCAGAGGTAGAAAAGGGAAAAAAGAATTAGAAATAGGCATTGAATAAGCCCAACCCATAGTGCCATCCATATCAGTTGTAAGTGTAGGGAACACAGAGAAATGTATAGGTCCAGATACGGGTTTTTCAGGTGATCTCACAAAGGACAAAGAGAACAAAAAAATTAAGCAACCAGTCAAGAAAGTGCTTGAATTGATAATTCATAGAAGTTAAGGGAATCCCAGAAGAGGATTCTTCTATAAGGAAACAATAAAGCATCTAGATGTTTTATATATGTGGAAGAACAAAGCTGGCATAAAAGGCAATGGAAAAAGGACTCTCTGTTCAATCAATGGTGCTGGGACAACTGGCCAGCCAAATGCAGAAGATTGAAACTGGACCCCTACCTTACACTGTATACAAAAATTAAGTTAAGATGGATTAAAGACTGAAATGTAACACCTGAAACTGTAAAAACCCTGGAAAACAACCTAGGCAATACCATTCTAGACATGGGAACAGGCAAAAATTTTATGACAAAGATGTCAAAAACCAATTGCAACAAAATAAAAATTGATAAATGGAATATACATAAACTAAAGAGCTTCTGCACAGCAAAAGAAGCCATCAACAGAGTAAACAGACAACCTACAAAATAGGAGAAAATTTTTGCAAACTATGCATCTGAGAAAAGTCTAATATCTAATATCTGTAACAAACTTAAACAAATTTATAAGAAAAAATGACCCCACTAAAACTGGGCAAAGGATATGAATAGACACTTTTCAAAAGATAACATGCATGTGGCCAAGAAGTATATAAAGAAAATCTCAACATCACTGACCATTAGAGAAATGCAAATCAAAATGACAGTAAGATATCATCTCACACATGTCAGAATGGCTATTGCTAAAAAGTAAAAAAATAACAGGTACTGTCAAGGTTGTAGAGAAAAAGGAATGCTTATACACTGTTGGTGGGAGTGTGAATTAGTTTGACTATCATGGAAAACAGTGAGATGATTTCTCAAAGACCTAAAATCAGAACTGTCGTTCAACCCAGCAATCCCATCACTGGGTATATACCCAATGTAGTATAAATTACTCTGTCATAAAGACCCATGCATGTGTATGTTCACTGCAGCACTATTCACAATAGCAAATAAATGAAATCAACCTAAATGCCCATCAATGGTACACTGGATAAAAGAAATGTGATACATATACAACATGGAATACTATGCAGCCATAAAAATAAACAAGATTTTGTCCTCTGCAGGAACACAGATGGAGCTGAAGGCCATCTTCCTTAGCAAACTAGTGCAGGAACAGAAAACCAAATACCACATGTTCTCACTTAAAAGTGGGAGCTAAAAGATGAGAACACATGGACCTATAGAGGCCAATAAGAGACATTGGGGCCTATCAAAGTGTGAAGGGTGGAAAGAGGGAGATCAGGAAATATAACTAACAGGTATTAGTCTTAATACCTGGGTGATGAAATAATCTGTACAACAAACCCCCATGACACAAATTTACCTATGTAACAAATCTGCACATGTACTCCTAAACTTAAAAGTTAAAAAACCATGGAAGAGTAGTAGTCGTGAGATTTACTAAATGAGAGAAGTAGATGGGATAGTGTTGTGGTCAGGAAGTAGGAATTTGAATTTACGATCTCAGGTGTTGGAGCTTACTATCCAAATTAGTGAGCCAGCAGTAGAATTTAATCAATATGGAAAACAGGAGGAAGCCATTGTATGTTTTGGGAGAAAATAAAGTAACATGAAAGCGTTTCTATGAGTACCCTAATATGACAGCAGGTTGCAAAAATGTTTTGGAAGTAACAAAGAATAGAACCAATTATGGAACCACAAGTTATGGTTTCTGCTTTTATACTTTCTTCCAGGAGAAGTAACTGTTGTCCAATAAGCATCATTTGTACTTTATAATTTATGTGATTTGTTCATATCACAAAGTCTACTTTTAAGCCCTGTCAGTTAGATGCCAGTCACATTGATCCCACACTGGATCATGGAATGGACCGTGATTGATCCTTCTCATGAGCACCCATCCTTGAGCTGTATTGTCAATAAGACTGATGCTCAGTACTTTAGCTGGAAGACATGTATTGGTGTTTAAGATTGAGCAGATGTGGAAGGCCAGGGTCTTACTTTGTTTTAAATTAAGGGACCTTCTGATTAAGGAATCACAGCTTGTTTTCACAAATACAGTTTTGAAAGGGGATTCCATATGATGACAGTTCCAAGACCATTTATTGTAAATCTCAAATATTGTCAGTAACTGGCATCTAGCATAAAACCAGCAGTGTTTTTAACTATAGAAGGATTACTGGAAACTTGCCTGGGGCAGAAAAGAAAATGAAATTGACTTGCATTTGCAATCTTTTTGGGTAAATTCATTCAGTTGGTTAGAGAAAGATCCTAATGTCCTGAGATTGTGAAATCACCACTTACTGTTAGTTTTAACAGGGAGACAAATTCAGTTCCTTTAATCAACATGCCAACTCTGTATATTTAAGATATATTTTTAAATTATACTTTTTATTTTTTCATAAGTTATTTTATTAGAGAAAAACAAAACCACAGCAAACAACCTTAGTTCAGAATCTGTTCTCAGTGACAAGGTTTCATTAGCTCAGTTACCTTCTGTTTAGTGGAGTTAAACTAATTGTTTTCATGGCATGCCTTTCCCCAGATTTTATAAAGTTAATGAAGGTAAGATGATGTAAAGGCAAGCTGCTCAGCTAGGGAAGCTCAAGTTTTAAATAAAATCACTTTAAAGGCTATTTTTATTAGCTAAAAGGGAAAGCCCTTTTCACACGGAGATCTAATTTCTTTTAATCTCTCCTGTTTAGTCTCTTCTCATGAATTTTTCTAGAATTACTGATTGTCAGTTCAGGTTCTGTTTTCCTTACACTCTCTTCCCTAGTCTCTACTTTAATTTTTCCATCTAAATAATTGGATCTTAAACTACAATAAATCCATTTTAACCAAACTTATTTCTCTTTGTAAAGTTATCAACAGTGTTAAGTCAATAATAGTTGTAACTTTAGAAGTAGCACTTTTTACGTAATAAACTAAGAAAAAAATAATAAAACAACTTCTAAGTATAAAAATCGGGCTTATTTTAGCTACTGCTGTTTAGTAGACTGAATCGTTATTAAAAAAACTGACCAATTCTCTCAACTCAGAACTCTGCTGTGATCCCTGTCAATCCCATACAGCAAGCCCCAGAATCTCATCTCCAGAATTCTTTCCCTATTCAATTTACTTTTATAATTTTGGCCTCCTTCCCCTGTGCCCACTGAACCCCAACTAAGTAAATTTTAGAGAAAAAGATGACTTTCTTCAACTATTCCTCTGTTTTTATATCTTTTCAGTCATCCCTGTAGCTTCTGCAACTTATTTTCTCTGTTTAATGCATCAGAGAAATTTTCATAAAAAATAAAACTTGTCTTCTATAAAGCATCCCTAATTAAATGGAAGTAAGACATAGTTTAAAATATCAAAAAGATACGCACAGCGTATGCCTGTGGTTCCAAAGCAACAGACTGGAAAGTGGGGAGTTCCACCCATCCATTTGGAAATTTTTACTAGTTTGTTTCATTTTGTTTTTGCTGAGCTGATTGATTTGGCAATTTATTTTATGGTCTGGGCAAGGCTCTGTTTTCACATTGCCAACCAACTGGTCAATCCATTAAAGAATCACTCTGATGAATTTGTTCATGTCATGAAAACAAAATAATTTGTTCATAGGACTTTCTCTTTTTAAGTCAAAATGTTGGAGATTATATTTATATCAAAACATGTGCAATGTCTGTTTTTGCAGTAAGAAAAGAATTCTTAAACAATGCTGTAGTTCTCGCACCATTTATTTAGATATATAATTGTTTGCTTGTAGTGTATTCATTTCTTCTAACTTTGTGTTTACAAAGAGCTTAACACATTGTAGAAGCTTAATAAAAATGTATTAGGTTCATAATGCTATACCTTTCCTTGCTGTTCTTACTCATTAAAGACTTTAAACTGCTGGACTGCATGTTTTAAAATTGTTTTCCAGGCCAGGCCCAGTGGGTCACACTTGTAATCTCAGCACTTTGGGAGGCCGAGGTGAGCAGATCACTTGAGGACAGGAGTTCAAACCAGACTGGCCAATGTGGTGAAACCCCATCTCTAATAAAATACAAAAATTAGCCGGGTGTGGTGGCACAAGCCTGTAATCTCAGCTAATTTAGGAGGCTGAGGCATGAGAATTGCTTGAATCCAGAAGGGGAAAGTTGCGACAAAGTCTATCTCAAATAAATAAATAAAATAAAATAGCTTTCCAGATTTTTGAATAATGAGCACATTCTGACTCTTCTGTCTCTTATATAGGAATATTTCATTTTATGTATTGACAATGATTTACTCAGAAGGTCTTCAACAAATGTTGGTTACATGCATTGAAACTTTACCTTTGCTATATTTCACTAATCTTTACAATCCTTACTGAGATATCCAAACTGAGGCTTAGAGAGATAAAATGAATTATCCAAGGTCACATATTTATTAACTGACAAATCTTCACTCTATCATAAAACGTTTCCTGGTTATCTTAAACTGTTATCTCCCTTGATTTAATCTTTTATATGATTTAGTGTTTGTGGAATTCTTTGAAAAATGAGATAAGTGTATTGAATTCTAGAACTGGAAGGGGTATTACATTTCATATTTTGCTAGTAAATTTTTCTCATTTCTTGCAATAAGGGAAATATTTTCTTCTCTCCCCCCATAGCATCTGTGCAACCTCAACTCTTAGCTGATGATCTCACTTCCTATTTTCCTGGAAAAATAGAAGTTATCAGACAATTATTAATCTACTGTTCCCACTACCAAATCCACTGGTCAAGTTAAATCTATCATGAACTTTTTGAAGATAGAGAAATTAATTCTATCATTCTATTTTTTTAAAAATTTTTGAGACTGGGTCTCACTCTGTTGCCTAGGCTGGCCTGCAGTGGCACAATCTCAGCTCACCACAACCTCTGCCTCCTGAGCCCAAATGATCCTCCTGCCTCAGCCTCCTGAGTAGCTGGGACCACCGTGCACACCACCACACCTGGCTAATTTCTGTGTTGTTTTGTTTTTGTAGAGACAGAGTTTCGCCATGTTGTCCAGGCTGGTCTCAAACTCCTGAGCTCAGGTGATCCACCTGTCTCAGCCTCCCAGAGTTCTGGGTTTACAGGCATGAGCCACCATGCCCAGCCAGTTCTATCAATCTTTCTCACATAGTTCTACATTTTTTTCTTGAGAATTTTTTTTTCTTTTAGCTTTTGTGAAATCACCTCCTGCCTCACTGGTCATTCTTTGTCTCTTTTACTGCTTCCAACTACACTGCCATATCACTAAGTGTTGGACTTTCCCAAGGCCTGTTCTTTGGTCTCTTTCTCTAAATACACTCATTCCTTGGAAAAGCTCATCTAGTCCCACAGCTTGGAAATCCACTTAAGTGGATTATACCTGATGTTATCTTCAATCCCTTAGCCTTCCCTTAAGCTCAGATATCAAACTGTATACCTGATATTTTCACATTGATGTTTAATAGTCATCTAAAATATCCAAGGACATGTGATTCCCCCAACTCCCGAAAACCTCGTTTTCCTCTGTTATGTCCATCTTAATTTATAACACACTCCCTCTAGTCATAGATCTGGTCATTACCTGATACTGCGTCTCTTATTTCTACTTCTAAATTTAATATACCAGCAAATACTGTTGGCTCTACTTAAATAGACATCTTAAACTTGGCTAGTTAACCCATCTTCCTTGCTGCCATACTAGTCCAAGCTGCCATCATCAATCACTTGCATCACAACAATAGCTTTCTAGCACTTTCCTTGTGCTTTCACTCCCCCAAACTATGTTCTCCACACCAAACTCAAAGTCACTCCATCATTAAACAACTACTTACTGAGAATGTACCAGGAATTAAGTACTGTCCTAAGCACTGCAAATTAAAATAGCAAACAAAACAAATTCAACCAGAAATCTCTTCTTTCTTTCCATTTCTATTTTTGGGGGACACTCAGTTTATATATATATGTGTGTGTGTGTATGTGTATGTAGGTGTGTGTGTATATATAAATAGTATATTTGAGACAGTGATTTATAAATAAAGCAAGACAGAGAAAGTAGAGTACAGGGTGAGTGGAAAGCTATTATTTTATATAGGGTTATGAAGAAAGGATGCTGATAAGGTTATATTTTATATAGAACCTGAAGAAAAGTGGGAATAAGTCATGTATCTGGGGAAAGAGTCATTTAGGTAGAACCGGCATTAGGAGAAGGGGCCTCACAGCAGAGTCACCTTGGTGTGTTCAGGGAACATGAAGGAGGCCAGCTGGACAGAGAGGGCAGGAAGACATTGTAGTGGAAGTAGTAGAAGATAAATCAGATAATTATCAGTAGATCATATCATGCAGGCTCTCTCATAAACCATTATGCCTTTTGATTTAACATTAAGCCATTGAAAAATGTTTGAGCTACAAAACAACCTTTTTAACATTTAAATACATTACTCTGACCACTATGTGGAGAATGAGGAGGAAGGTTAAAGCAGGCAGGCAGGCCAGCTGAGAAGTCTGCATCATCAAAGTTTTGCATCACCATGAACCAGATGACATATCGGTAGTTTAAACCAGGTTGCCAGGGCTGTGGGAGGGACAATTGGTCAGAGTCTGTGTACATTTTGTAGGTAACGACTACAGCTTTCTTCTGGTGAATTGTAGTAAGACACCAAGGCTCTTGACCTAAGCAACTGAAAATGCTTTTATTAATGAGATGGGAAAAACCATGGAAGGAGTGGGTTTTGAAGAGAAAATAGAATTTGGATTTCAGACAGGAAATGTCTGTTAGATGTTTAAGTGAATTCTAGTGGATATTTACATAAGTCAGTATGAACTTCAGAAGAGAGCTGGGGACTGCAGACAATAATTTATGAGATGCTAATGTACAGGTGGCATTTAAAATTTAACTTGGATAAAATTACTTAGAGTCTAAATATAGATGGGTGATGGAGAAATTAATTCTGGGGCACTCCAATATCTCGAAGATGAAAAGAGGAGTAGTCTACAAAGACATTATTTGTTAAATCTCTACTTATTGATTGATACACTTTATTTATATTTTGTTATAGGTGGTGAATGTCTAGGTCTTATCCCTGTTTTTCCTTTTCTTCTACTTTCTGGTTAATAATTAAAATGAATCATCATTAAATTTAGGAATTTACTGCCTTCTATTTATGATAACATATTTTTTAAATCCCTTTAAAATAAATATTATTTATAAAGTAAAAAACACAAACATGATTGAGGCATTTAAAATAAGTAAGACAGAGAGACAAATAAAAAATATTCAATAGTGGGGAAAAATAATATAAAGGAAGTTATGTTTCTATACAGCTAATGACAGACAAGTTCCATATTCATATACTCTACAATAGGCAAAAATTGTAGAGTACTAGCAATGTATGTTCATAAGAGTCATACAACTCATGAGTTTTTGACCTGAGATCTTACCATTGGGAAGTCCCTTTCAATAAATCCATCAATGTATTGAAATGGTATGCATTATTTTGCCTTTAAGAGCATTTTTCAGAAGAGAGAGGGGTGCATAGCTTTATTCACATTTTCTTTTCTTTCTAAATTTTACTTTAAGTTCTGGGACACATGTGCAGAACATGCAGGTTTGTTACATAGTTATACATGTGCCATGGTGGTCTGCTATACCTATCAACTTGTCATCTAGGTTCTAAGCCCCACACGCATGAGGTATTTGTCCTAATGCTCTCCATCCCCTTCCCCAACACTCTCTGACAGGACCCGTTGTGTGATGTTCCCCTCCCTGTGTCCATGTGTTCTCATTGTTCAACTCCCACTTGTGAGTGAGAACATGTGGTGTTTGGTTTTCTGTCCCTTTGTTGGTTTGCTGAGGATGATGGTTTTCAGCTTCATCCATGTCCCTGCGGAGGACATGATCTCATTCTTCTTTATGACTACATAGTATTCCATGGTGTATATGTGCCACATTTTCTTTATCCAGGCTATCATTGATGGGCATTTGGGTTGGTTACAAGTCTTTGCTATTGTAAACAGTGCTGCAATAAACATGTGTGTGCATGTGTCTTGATAGTAGAATGATTTATAATCCTTTGGGTATATACCCAGTAATGGGATTGCTGGGTCAAATGGAATTTCTGGTTCTAGATCCTTGAGAAATTGCTACACTGTCTTTCACAATGGTTGAACTAATAATATACATTCCCACCAACAGTGTAAAAGTGTTCCTGCATCTCCACATCCTCGTCAGAATCTGTTGTTCATAACTTTTTAACGATTGCTATTCTAACTGGTGTGAGATGGTATACTTCATTGTGGTTTTGATTTGCATTTCTCTAATGACCAGAGATGAAGAGCTTTTTTTCATGTTTACTGGCTGCATAAATGTCTTCTCTTGAGAAATGTCTGTTCATGTCCTTCACCCACTTTTTGATGGGGTTGTTTGTTTCCTTGTAAATTTGTTTAAGTTCCTTGTAGAGTCTGGATATTAGCCCTTTGTCAGATGGATAGATTGCAAAAATTTTCTCTCATTCTGTTGGTTGCCTGTTCACTCTGATGATAGTTTCTTTTGCTGTGCAGAAACTCTCTAGTTTAATTAGATCCCATTTGTCATTTTGGCTTTTGTTGCAATTGCTTTTGTTGTTTTAGTCATGAAGTCTTTGCCCATGCCTATGTCCTGAATGATATTGCCTAGGTTTTCTTCTAGGGTTTTTGTGGTTTTAGGTTTTAGGTTTAAGTCTTAAATGATTCTTGAGTTAATTTTTGTATAAGGTGCACAGAACAGGTCCAGTTTAGTTTATGTTTTCTGCATATGGCTAGCCAGTTTTCCCACCACCATTTATTAAATAGGGAATCCTTTCCCCATTGCTTGTTTTTGTCAGGTTTGTCTAAGATCAGATGATTGTAGATGTGTGGTGTTATTTCTGAGGCCTCTGTTTTGTTGCGTTGGTCTATATATCTGTTTTAGTACCAGCACCATGCTGTTTTGGTTACTGTAGCCTTGTAGTATAGTTTGAAGTCAGGTAGCATGATGCCTCCAGCTTTGTTATTTTTATTTAGGATTGTCTTGATTATACCCCTAAAACATAGTGAACCACTAAATATACAGCTTTAAATAAATTTCATATTTCGTCCAAGTAGAGCTCACTGGTAACATTAAAAATTCAAATTTGTACTCAGAAGACACTGGGGATAGGGAAACAAAAGGAATCAAATTGTTACTGATTTTCAACAGGTACATTTGAAAGAAACAGGGTTAGAGTTGTTATTAGAGTGGTAATGATTAGATTGCACAAATAACTGGGCAATGTCAATTCTCGGTATTCTGTGTTACCATTTCAGTTCTCAGTTTTCTATTTGAAAAAGAACTTAAGTTTTTCTTCAGTTGATTTTAGTTGAACAACTCAACTAAATACAGCAGAATGTGAAAGGCTATTTTTAAATGTAATAAACCATAAAAAATGCTTAAGGTCTTAGAAATACTGCTTGTCCTCTTAATGATGTACACCTTGGATTGTCAGCTTGGGGTAGAATGGAGTTTGAGTTTTGATAAAGGTCAAAAAGTTAATAGGACTTCTATTTTGTTTCTTTGTAATCCACTCTAAGGTTTCTAAAACTCAAAACTCTATAATCAAATTTATCTATTGAAATTCTAAATTTTTCTCAATTGTCATGATTCATAGATATTCTCACATGAAAACAAACAGACTCCAAACAATGCAAAACAAAATATTAAAGCACAAAAGAAGTCAATAGATTAAAAATGGTACATTAGCCTTGATTACTGATATCACCGGGAAAACACCTAGTTAAACCTTCTAAGCAGACCTCAGAAGATACTCTGTAATCTAATGAAAATTAGTTTTATAAAGTCAACAGGAGTCCTATTATAAAATAGAAATGTATGAACAACAGAGTCCACCATCTTGGCTGTTGTCTTGAAGTCACCTACAATGAGGAGCTCTTCACAATCTTTTTCTGAATGTTCTCTACCGGATTTCCATTCAGAAATAAAAGATCTGGCAGAAGGAGTATTTTCACTCTTAATTTAATAAACTATATTTCAGAATTTTTGTTGTATGATGTCTTTTGCCATTTTTAGTAGATAGTAGCAGCTGTAGAATTAATTAATGTGTACTTACTTCTGAGCCAAAATATTAAAAACAGAAATGATAACCCCTAAATTCTCTTACTTAGCCAAATAGAATATCTAGAACCATGCCAAAAGTGAATGTTGAGAAAAAAAAAAAAAAAAAAGCTCTCTAAGCAGCTGAAATATTTATTGAAAGGCCGCTATATTTTGAAAGACCATTATACTATGTCTTTCTGCTCTTCTCTGAGAATCTATCAGACAAATGGTTGGATAATAGTGCAGACTTCAGTTGACTTCCTAGTCCACAGAAAGTAAGTCCCACAGTCACATAAGGAAATCAGGGAAGTAGGAAGTGTTAGGGAATGTATGGCTGTAGTAGGGCTAGGGGAGGGGAGGCAATTCATAGTCTAAGAACAAGGGGAAAAAAATTAGAGACAAATTTAATTTTAAAAATGGATATAAGAACCACAAATCTAAAACAGTTTGGAGCTCCTTAATACAAGTTAAAAATACCCTAGTGGTATTGAAAGTAGCACAGAATACAATTTATGTTATAATGATGTTCTTGGTTTATCCTAAAATTTGACCATATTTAATATTTCTGTTTAACTAGGAGAGAAAAGGTCAATGCTAATGATTCATACCCTGAGAATCAGTCGCCTGTTGATGGAAATAGTCAATAGGAAACTTGGGAGAGAGACAGCCTAGATTTTACTTTGAAGTCAGCTGTATTTTATATCAGTGCTCTCCAATAGGTAATTTATTTTTCTCCTTCCTTCCTTCCATCCTTCCTTCCTTCCTTCCTTCCTTCTCTCCTTCCTTCCTTCCTTCCTTTCTTCCTTCCTTCCCTTCCTTCCTCCCTTCCTTCTTTCTCTTTCTTCTTTCTTTCTTTCTCTCTTTCTTTCTTCCTTTCTTTTCTTTTCTTTCTTTCATCTCTCTTTCTTTCTGTCTCTCTTTCTTTCTTTCTTTCTTTCTTTCTTTCTTTCTTTCTTTCTTTCTTTCTTTCTTTCTTTCTTTCTTTCTTTCTTTCTTTCTTTCTTTCTTTCATTCCTTTCTTTCCTTCTTTCCTCTTTCTTTTCTTTCCTTCTTTTTTCTTTCTTTCTACTGAGTCTCTGTCTGTCACCCAGCCTGGACTATAGTGACACAATCTCAGCTCACTGCAACCTCCACCTCCAGGGTTCAAGCGATTCTCATGTGTCAGCCTCCCAAATAGCTGGGATTATAGGCACCTGCCACCATGCTGGGCTAATTTTTGTATTTTTAGTAGAGACGGGTTTCATCGTATTGACCAGGCTGGTCTTGGACTCCTGGCCTAAGTGATCTTCCCACATCGGCCTCCCAAACTGCTGGGATTACAGGTGTGAACCACCATGCCTGGCCATATATGTAATTTATAATAGACACATTAAGTAAAATGAAGTAAGTGAATTACTTTGAATAATATATTTTCTTTAATTTAATATATGTCAAATTTTATATGAATCAATATTTTAAAATATTTATGAAATGTTTTACAATATTTTGGTATTGAATCTCTGAATCTAACAAAAGCATCTCGATTTTGGTACTAAATTTTCACCTGAAATATTTGATCTTTTCTTAGACTATATAAAATTTACTGTTGAAAATGTAACCATGTACTCAAATTCATCCAAACACGCTTAAAATTTTCTAATAACTGATGCAAGCATTAGTTTTTAAATAAAATTTAAGGCAAGTCAACTTAAATAATATCAAAAATTCAGTTCTTGGGTTGCACTAGCCACATTTCCAGTGCCCAATAGCCATGGAAATGCTAGCATGTGGCTAGCACTGCAGTCTTCGATGGTGCTGTTCTGTGTGGATGTCTTTGGACAAGATTCTACAGCCCCAGTAAAAATGGGATAGCAAAACCAAAGAGTCAAGATTTTGAATAATTAGACATAATATTTAAAAGAGTCTATCGTATACTCATGACTCAGTGAATAAGGAATAAATATTTTCATACAAAATCATTAAAAAATGTTAAGAAAATCAGTTTTAGGCCGGGCGCGGTGGCTCAAGCCTGTAATCCCAGCACTTTGGGAGGCCGAGACGGGCGGATCACAAGGTCAGGAGATCGAGACCATCCTGGCTAACACAGTGAAACCCCGTCTCTACTAAAAAATACAAAAACTAGCCGGGCGAGGTGGCGGGCGCCTGTAGTCCCAGCTACTCGGGAGGCTGAGGCAGGAGAATGGCGTGAACCCGGGAGGCGGAGCTTGCAGTGAGCTGAGATCCGGCCACTGCACTCCAGTCTGGGCGACAAAGCGAGACTCTGTCTCAACAAAAAAAAAAAAAGAAAATCAGTTTTAGTTTTTAAATAAAATTCACTTACCTGGGATACATTGCCCAGTGAGACCTGATCAATAAGATGTTAATGGATAAAATAAATGTCAAGTGATACTGAAGAAGATGTGTTAATGTACATGAGAAACTGACAGAGGGGGTGAATATTTGGAGTAATATTCAGAAGGTCGCTGGATGCTTTATTTTTCTTTTTTGGAAACTTCAGTTTCAAGGGAGCAGTAAAAGGTAATCTTTAAAAAATAAAATTATTAAGCGGAGATAAGACACTATCTGATTAATAACTTTGTAAAATGAGAAAATATTTTATGTTGCCTTTCTACTAGGAAAATGTATAATTAAAACCACACTATATGCTATTATGTATGGCAATTTTAAGATTATATCTCTGGACATGTATATAATAAGCAAGTTATTTTCAGTGCTCTCATGCAGACATGTGCTTAACTACTGAATGGTGGAAATTTTGTCTTAAATTATTTAAAATTATATTTAATAGAAGCTGCATATAATTCAATTGTAAACTTGCTTCTTATATAACTTTACTGTTTCTTCTTTTAGCTTTAGTGTAAAATTAGGCAAGGCAGAAACTCACATTATAGAAGTTCCCCTGAGAAAAGTAGTTTTATAAAAGTATTTCTCTTTGTTTTCTTGTTCCCAATAGCAGAAATGTTTTTGTAAATAATGGCTGAAAACATCACATAAGAATTGATGTATTTAATTCCTTTGAGATTAAAAGAATGTTTTTCTTTAAATTAGTGGGAAGTTTTATCACCTTACATATACACATATTCCTAGATAAATCCAATGTATGATTTTCAAAATACATTATTTCTGATGTATTTTTATATTTGATCCACACCTCAATTTTTTTTCCCGGGCCTGCAGGGCCTGTACTATTACCGTGGTTTTCTAGATGAGTAAAATCAGGCATAGGGAGGTTAAGTGACTTACCCACGGTGGCTTGTTGACAATAGGGCTAGAGCCAGAACCCAAGCTAAGAAGCCAGGATTTTATCCGCAATTCCTTAGAGCTAAGTTACAAAGTATTTTTAGTATTTCCACTCGCTCCATGTCATTTAAGCCAACAAATAATGATTTACATAAGGCGATAAAATAATGTATTCTACAGAGAGAGAGCTGGGCTTGGATAGTTTCGGAGAAAGAAACAAAATCTCTTAAAAACTGACCTCATTGTTTGAGCTTCTTTCCAGGAAACTTTTCTATATGTACTAATTTTCTTGACCATGCTCGTAAAGCCCTGACAAGTTTATATTCTCTGTGTTATTTTCTTCTGAACCTTCTGGGGCAGTAAGACAGCAATGATGCTCGCTGCAAACATAGGCTTTAGAATCTGACAGAGATCACCTCCCTCTGACCTCAGTAACACTGGCCCCTGCTCAGGCCCTCAGGCTTTTGTGACTCAAAGGCAATTAGAGATTGAGAAGCCCTTCTATCTGTGTGCATGTGGCCACTTGTGATACAAGACAGAGGCGGGACTGAGAAGACAAGGAGAGGTAGGCTTCATTCCTGAGAATACCCAGGAGTCCAAGAGATCTAAATTGGAAGATGGCCTTCCAATTTAGAAGGTCAGTTTCCAATTTAGAAGGCCAGGTTTTTATGAAGCATTATTTGTCAAGGTAAGGGTATGATATGGTTTGGATGTCTGTCCCCTCCAAATCTCATGTTGAAATGTGATTCCCAGTGTTGGAGGTGGGGTTTGGTGGGAGGCATTGAATCATGGGATAGATCCCTCATGAATGGTTTAGCACTATCTCCTTGGATATAAGTCAGTTCTCACCTCAGTTAGTTCATGTGAAAACTGGTCACTTAGAAGAGTCTGGGAACACACTCCCTTCTCTCTCTCTTGCTCCCACTCTTGCTACGTGACATGCTGGCTCCCCTTAGCCTTCTGCCATGATTGCAACCCTCCTGAGGCCTCACCAGAAGCAGATGCTGGCACCATACTTTGTGTACAGCCTGCAGAATCATGAACCAAAACGAATCTTTCTCTCCTTATAAATTACCCAGTCTCATGTATTTCTTTGCAGCAATGCAAAAACAGGCTAACATAGAGTATGTGAGATCTTTTGCTCAGTAATTTTTAGTTTGATTTGTTAAGTATTCAGACCTATGGAATATGAGTCTCTACCTATAATTTTGCCCTGGTCCCTAAAAAAATGTTGGAGGCAGATCCTGCAAGCAGAAGAGCATTTGAATTCTAAACTACTTAAACAGCTTCGTAAGCTTAAGCAAATACCTTCTATAGTTTTATTCTTCATCATCTTTCAAATATGGACAATCAATAATAGCATTGGCTTCTTAGGTATTATAGTAGATGTGGAGTGTTCAGCTTAGTATTTAGAGCATTTAGTGTCTTCTTCTCCAACCATGAGCAATGATCAATTTTGCTTCTCATGGGTTTAATGCTGATTCTTTTTACCTTGTGACATTTGATTAAAGTTATATATAGAAGAAGGTGAAGTTGACTTGACTAAGAGTGGATGGATCACTTCTGGGCTGCAAAAACAATGTTAACTGATGAGCAGTCATAACCTGGAGTTAACTGAACATGTCTTCATCTATGACCTAGTGTAGGACCAGAGTGAGTGACACAGCGTCATAACCAGATGGATGATGGACCAACAATATCCATCAGGGTGGATGAAATTTCCTTCCTGTTTCTGGAAGAAAGGAAAGCACCTGAAGCAGCAGTGAAAGGCATGGGAAATTCTTTCTTGTCTTCTGGGCCTGAAGTCCTTTGACTTCTGTCAGACTTTGCATGTCTCCTTGTCTTCCTAAGTGGGGAATGTGGGAGATCCTAAAGCCTAAGACCCAAGAATAACAAAGTAGAGGAAAAATGTTCTTAGTGAGATTGTAGTTCCATGAAATGTCCAAAAGGAGAGGAAAAAGTAGAATTAAGGAAAGCAAGAGAGGAAGTCAGGGTAATATAGCATCCATTTGGAATACACTGAAGAAAGTTGGAGGTTGTATCAGTCCATTTTCGTACTGCTATGAAGAAATATCCGAGACTGGGGAATTTATCATGAAAAATAGGTTTAATGGACTCACAGTTCCACATAGCTGGGGAAGCCTCACAATCATGGCAGAAACTGTAGGAGGTGCAAAGGCACGTCTTACGTGGCAGCAAACAAGACAGTGTGTGCAGGGGAACTGCCCTTTATAAAACCATGAGATCTCATGAGACTTATTCACTATCACCAGAACAGCACAGGAAAACCCACCCCCATGATTCAATTACCTCCCATTGGACCCCTCCCACAACACATGGAGCTTATGGGAGCTACAAGTCAAGATGAGATTTGAGTGGGGACGCAGCCAAACCATATCAGAGGTAAAGCTCTCTGTGACAGTACATCTCTGAGGGAGTATGACAAATAAAATGCATGTGTGTATATGTATGTGTATGTGTATTTGTGTGTGTGTGAAAGAGACAGAGAGAGAGAAAGAGACAGGCAGAGAGAGAGAGAAACAGAGATGGAGAGTTGTACACGCCTTTATCTGTTTCCTGCTTGGTGTGTCTGCAAGGTTGTTTGCGTGGGTTTATAATCTTGGTGTCGGTAACAGGTATTTAAAATTTGTGAGCTCAGGGGGAACTTTTAAAAACACAATTCTAGCACAAAAATCTTTATAAGAAAATATTTTATTTATTTTTAAATTTTACACAGAAATGTTAAATTCTAGTGCAAAAACTTTCTAGATATATCTTCAATAGCTTTCACCAAAAATATATTAATGAAATTCTTTCTGTCATCTTGGGATTTTTCACATATTGAATACACTACTTATTTCAAGGAAGACTTCTAGCTTGAAATAAGATTATTCCTCTGTGACTACAGCATGAATCAGTACCATTTATTAAGGTGTTAAATATTATTTTAAGCCTAGTCTTTGGACTGCAGATTTGTGACAAGCCACTCAGGTTGGAGGAAAATTTGCTCAACACTACATCCAGAAATTAAACTTGAAATTTTCATCTAATTGGATATTAATTCAAGTTATTAATATTTAGAGTGTATTTCCCCACTTGATATAGTTTGGATCTGTGTCCTCACCCAAATCTCATGTCGAATTGGAATCCCCAATGTTGGCGGTGGGGCCTGATGAGAGGTGACTGGATCCTGGGGATGGATTTCTCCCTTGCTGTTCTCCTGATAGTGAGTGAGTTCTCATGAGATCTGGTTATTTAAAAGTCTATGGCACTTCCCTACTCTCTCTCCTCCTACTGCTCCAGCCATGTAAGATGTGCCTTCTTTCTCTTCACCTTCCACCATAATTGTAAGTTTTCTGAGGCCTCCCTAGCCATGCTTCCCGGACAGTCTGCAGAACCAGGAGCCAATTAAATCTCTTTTCTTTACAAATTACCCAGTCTCAGGTCATTCTTTATAGCAATGAGAGAATGAACTAATATAGACTAATATACCCCTCTAATATACGATATATTTGAAATATGGTATAGGAAATTAGCCTTTTGCCCCCAACTTTGCAAAGTTTATAATCAAATAACAAATTAATGAACTTAACAGTCATTGACAAAATAATCAATGATAACATACTAACTTTAGCCCATAGATTTGAAGGTGACATCTTCACTGTATATATCCATGGAGGGCTACTCCCATAGCCCTGCCCAGGTCTTTCACTGTAGAGCTGAAATGGTGGATAGATAGCCTCAGGGGTTTTCACTGAGGTAAACACCAAATTAGTGTGCCCTAGAACCATGCTACTTTGAAATTGTTGTCATATGAAGCAATAATTGTTCTTATTTTTTAAACTACTTTCAGTGGGCTTTATATAGCTTGAAGTTGTAGGTAATGTGCTTCATAAAACTAACCCTTACCGAAGAATGAGCTAGTGCAACTATCACCTCATTTCTAAATGTTTGCTTTTCTTATACCAAATAATAAGTGGTATTAATACCAATAAAGATTACTAAAACTATACACTAATATGTGTTGCTGATAATACCATTTTCTAATAACTATTGCTATTTAATATTTTTCTTATTACTGTCAAATTGTTTACTCTGCTACACTCTTTTCCAGTGTAGTTTTACCACTTTGCATTCCTGACAGCAATGTGTGAGAGTTCCAGTTGCTTTGAATCTTTGATAGTAATTGTTATTTTTAAAATATAAGTAAGCAAAAATTAAAAAATGTAATCTAACACATGAATTAATTGAAGCTTTCAATATTATTAAAATGTCAAGTCTCTCCAAGGAATATGTAGATTTAATGCAATCCCAACCAAAAGCACAAAAGATTTTTTTTTAAATAGAATTTGACAAGGTGACTCTAAAATGCATATAAATGGAAATGGCAAAAAACTGAGTCACTGTTGAGAGACAAAGTCAGAGAGTGTTATTCTACAAGATACACAGACTAATATTTAAACTACAGTATTTAGCATATGTTGTGTTGGTGCAGGGATAAATAAAACAGTCGATGAGAACAAAGAATTCTGTTTAATTCAATTCCCGGTTGAATAACCAATAGAAATGCATCCATATGTGCACCAAGAAATATGCACAAGAAAGTTTCTGGGTTTTTTTTTAGTCCAAAGATTTATTGGTCCTTAGGGAAATATTTACTGATGCCTATTAGTACTAGCTTATTAATCCCACACAGCATCTTTCCAAGGTAAATACTATTAACTAACCTATTTTATTAGGTTGGTGCAAAAGTTATTGCAGTTTCTGGCATTAATGCTAAAAACCGCAATAACTTTTGCACCAACCTAAACTTAAGCAGTAACTGATGCTTAAGACAGTTAGATCCACTGCCCAACAACGCACAAACAGTGTAGTGGAATCTAACTTAGCAATCTCTGCTTCCAGAATTCAACTCTCAACTTGCTGGTCCTCTACTTCCCGAAACTCCAGCCTACGTTTCTTCCTCTTCTCCGGTTTCTAAACTCAAACCGACTTTGGAATGAAAGGGAGCAGTTGCTGAGGTAGGAAGGTCGGAGGTGGTCAAAGCCCTCCAAAAGCCTCTTTACTGGAAGCTCCGCTGCCAAGGGTTCGACTGGAGTCCCAGGACATATTCAGAGGCCGCCAGACCCCTGCACGGAGGCCCCGCCCTTGCAGCTGCTGGTTACCATGATTGAATGATGTCCTGCAGCTCCAAGCCTCAACCACCTATGTTGTTAAGGGTTCCTTTGTGAAAGCTTCCAAAAACTCTGCCAGCACCTTCTTCTTTCCTTTTTGGTTTTCCCACCAGGGCCAGGCCAGACTCTGTTAGCCATTTCCGATTAACCTCCTCAGAAAGGCACAGAGCCACTCACATTCAGAATTATTTAAAATAACACTAGACTGCAAATGCCCTAAATATCCATCAGAAATAAATGGATCCATAACATCGGTTGAAAGAAGCCATACACAAGAACATATACTATATGATTCGAGTCAAGAATTTCTTTTGTGTTTTTAACAAACACAACTAAGGAGCCATAATTGTAATTGCCTTTGGGAAAGCAAGAAGATGTGGGGGCTCGGAGGAGTCACAAGGGAAGCTTCCAGTGGTAGCCACATGGGTCCCTGCTTTTCACTAATTCATCAAATAGTGCATTTGTGTTTTTTTCTAATTGTGCAAGCCATTGCATTCGTTTCCTAGGGCAACTATGACAAAAGGCCACCAACTGGTGGCTTAAAACAATATAAATTTATTCTCTCACAGTGTTGGAGGCTGGAGTCCAAAATCAAGCAGCCAGCAGCCATGCTTCTTCTGAAACTCGGGGTAGAACCCTTCCTTGCTTCTCCGTAACTTCTGTTGGTAACCATCGTTCCTTGACATCCCTCGACTTGCAATTATGTCACTCCAATCTATGCCTCTGTTGTCACATGGTGTTTTTCTTTATATTTCTGTCTTCACATCTTTTTTTTTTTTTAAATAAGGACAACAGTCATATTGGACTAAGGGGCCTCCCTACCCTAGTATGATGCCATCTTAATGACCCTATTTCCAAATAAACTCACATTCTGAGATATTTGGAATTATGACTTCAACATATCCATTTTGGGGACACAATTCAACCCATAGCACTCCTCAACAAAAACGTAGGGAAAAAAAAAAGCTTTAATCTAACCTCCTGGCTATTAATCTTGCCATATATACTTTCAGCTTTCTCTCTTTCTCTCTCTCTCTTTTTTCATATCTATTTATAGATTATACTACACCCAATGCTTTGATGATGATTTTCTAAATTTAACAATACATTATAAGAATTTTTCAAAATTATTGCACATTTTTGTATTATATTAATGCTGTGTAATATCCCATTTTAGGGACACCATACTTTTTAAAGTAAGTCTCTGTTGCTGTACACTGGGATATTTTCTGATCTTTTTAATAATATGAAGAGTTCTGAGTAGAACTTCTTAGTAGCTCAGTCACTGGATATATCCATAACAATTATTTGAAGTCAGTTCCTACCTATAGACAACTATGGAGCTACTGCAGAATTACATGTCTTGATAACCAATAACAAACAGAACTCTGGTACTCTCATTCCAGTTTTTATTGTCATCTGTGGTGTGTGAGAATCCCTGTTCCTGTTACCCACTCTGGCACTAGTGTTATCCCTTTTCACTTTTACCAATTTTTTTTTTTTAAGGAAAACATCATTTTACTATTTTAATGTGCACAGTGCTTACTTTTCAAAACTTTCTTACCCATATATATGGAACTCTCCAGTTTATAAAGGTTCATTCTTCTGCTCTCTAAACTGTTTCCTGTGCTTAATTTGGAAAGTGTGAAAGGCCAAATTTTTGTCATTAGAGCTACCATTTGAAATAGTTTCTGGGCTTTTAAATTTTATCAACCAATCAACTCTGAAGATAAAAATAGAATTGACAAAAGATTGTCAAGTAAGACATCATTATTTTGCCAAATAAAGATGTAAAATGCAAACCAATAAAAACTTTTTAAAACCATCTTTTTTTAAAGAAAAGGATTTTTTAATACAAGAAATAGAATAGTATAATCTCAAACTTAAAAATTGTGTATTACATTGAATATATAGTTTTAAGAAAACTTGCTATAATTGTTTCTGTTTTTCACATACATTGACAGACAATGGAAAATTTCGTTGGGAATAGCAATGTTTCTCGAATTGGCCGTGATTACCTTAGTGCAGTTATACTGCTGTTCAGCCGACCACATCCTCATAAAGCTAGGTCACTTGAAACAATGTCTGTCTGGGTGAGTTTTGGAGGGAATTGGCAGTTTTCTTTAGGTACTGTCAGTACAATACATTGGTATATTTAGACTGGGATGTTGTAGACATAGCTATGTGTGATTATGCATATTTATTCTTGATATTATCTTTAGGGCTTCTAAATTACTAAGAAAAATCTAAATTTCATTAGGCTCCCGAATTTAGATCTCTGAATAGCAACCAAAAAAACTAAGTTATACAGCATAGTCTCAGCTTGGAGAAAATTCTACTCCTAAAGCCACATTTGTTGATTCCCTTGGAAAACATTCGTGGTTTTTTTTTTTTTTTTTTTTTTTCCTCTAGATGGAGTTTCACGCTTATTGCCCAGGCTGGAGTGCAATGGTGCGCTCTCAACTCAGTGTAACCTCCGTCTCTCGGCTTCAAGCGATTCTCCTGCCTCAGCCTCCCAAGTAGCTGAGATTGCAGGCACCCACCACCACGCCTTGCTAATTTTTTGTATTTTTAGTAGAGACAGGTTTTCACCATGTTGGCAAGGCTGGTCTCGAATTTCTGACCTCAGGTGATCCGCCCACCTCAGCCTCCCAAAGTGCTGGGATTACAGGAGTGAGTCACCGTGCCCAACCGGAAAAACATTCCCTAAAACTATTTTACTTCCCAAAGCTGGTTCCAAAGGCTGGGCAGATTCTACACTGCAGGTGTCCCAGAAGCTGAAGAAGGAACTGCCCAACGGGACTTATTTGCGCTCTTCCTTTAAACGTCGTGGTGTGGAGTTGTGTTAACACTTCACGTGTCCTATTGCTTTCCCTAGATGTGTCCAGCTTCTGCCACTTACTAAGAGAGAGTACGTGTTTCCGAGGCTAATTGCCCGTTGCTGTCTGAGATTAGCAAAGCTTCGATAGCCAAGAGTAAACATAGCTCTGGCTACTGCTTTTTATCCTTACTTTTTATCTGGTCTAATGTCAACACAAATTCTCCAACTACTATCTTTCAAAATGACTTGGGAGTATTGTGGTTCATGCCAAAATCAACATGAAAATAAGATAGAGCATATTCTGTTTGGGCTGATAGAGCAATAATATGTTGTTGTTTTTCTTCTGTCTGCACATAGCCCTACATTTAGGCACTTATCCCTAGCATGTGCAGCCACATTTTGCTTCCTAACATAGGTTTCACGTTCCTGTGGATGTTTCGTTGGATACTCCTTTGGTATTAAAATGTGTTTTTCAAGAGGCAGCGGTAGATTCTATTAAGCATGTATGTAAATGGAGAACAATTTTTTCCCGATCTTTATCCTTTCTTTAAAGTAGATTAATTCATTATGAGGTGTGCCCTTTGTGGGCTCAGTGGCAGGAACTTGCAAGATGCACACATTCCCAGGAAATGAGTTTATTTGCTCAGTAATATTACATAAATATATTTTTACCCCCATTTAAAAAGTCACCCTAAACACCCATAATGAAGGAAGTGCATAAGCGCTGACTCTTTAGGTCAATGTTTTCTGTGCTGAGCCATTAAAAGAGCATTTAGGAAAGGCTTAACCTTACGTGAAATCACGTAGATTTATGACACTGGGATGCTAAGTCTGTTAACAAGTCAGTTATGCACTTGGAATAACTGTTCTTCCAGGTTGAGTATCTCTCTCCTCAAAACCACAATACCACAATTGCTATAAATGGATTTATAATGTTTAGCACAAACTAAAATATGTCTACCTTTGAAGAATGGAATGGATGTTTTAAAAAAGAATTTCATGATTCAGAGACAGTTAACAGTCTTCTGACCTGGAAGAGGCCAAGATAGCAATTTCACCAGCAGAACTTTGAGTAAATACAACAGCAGTTACTGCTATTTCCACTCAGGAGAAATTACTTCTCTTCCATCGTCATCGAGAGGAGTGGTTCTGATGATGTTCAGACCTGCTTCTGTGTCTTGGGACCAGGCCAGGACATCACAGGACGGGCCGGCCACTGCAGCATCACCCTCCGCAGTGCTCAGAGCTGCCTCTCCGATGTTGCGGAGACAGAGCTCCTTATAAACCTTAACCACACCATGGTATTTAAGCCAATATGCCCACAATTTGCTAAGTGAAGCCTGATGTTTAGGATATAACAGGGATTTGAGGTAGGAGGCTTAGTTTTTTTAGCTGTGTATTAGTTATTTAGATATGGTTAGTTACATGATATGGAAATCAATCTAACGTTCCCTACCACCTAGGGTCTATATAATTAGTATCTGAATAAACAAATTTGCTCTCCAATTCCTATTTCCTAGTCGTTCTTTGAACACAACTAGAAGCAGAAACTATTGTTTCATGAAAATAGCTATACACTTATACATACTTTAATACACTTATGTATACTTTAGCTAAAATGAAATTTGTAATTGTGTGTGTTTGCTCTAGTTTATAATACATGGTCTCATATAAAATAAAAATAATTATGATTTTTTTGTAATCATTATTATTTAACTACAATATTTTAACAACAACCATAAAAATACTGTTATATTTACAGACTATTCCAGGTACAGATCATAATAAGACAACTCAAATTCCTACCTTTAGTAGGAATTTACAATTTTGGGCTATGTGTTCCAGATACCAAAGTCT
This sequence comes from Macaca thibetana thibetana, assembly GCF_024542745.1. Lineage (NCBI taxonomy): Eukaryota > Metazoa > Chordata > Mammalia > Primates > Cercopithecidae > Macaca > Macaca thibetana. The sequence continues at coordinate 13,099,844 of NC_065582.1, read as the reverse complement.
CCTTTAAACTATCATAATGTATGATAATTTATAACATTTAAAGCAAATTAACACTATTTTATAATGAAATAATTTAATTAATTTGTGTGTGAAGTCAATGAATTTCTAAGACTGAATGTCCGGTTTGCCTAGTCTGGATACTCTTGTATGACTGGTAGCAAAATTGGTCCTCACACATCAAACATAAGTTTACTTATGATGGTAGAAAGGCTGCTCTCTAGGAAAGCAAGAGTGAGATTCAATAAAACCTTGGTCTAGCTTTGAGTATGGGCTACGCTACACTCTCATGCATGAGCTGGAGAAGTCCTTTGGCTTCTCCATACTTTGGCTTCTTAAATTGATTCATTTATTTGGTAATGATAATAATGTTCTAATAGGGCTGTTGGAAGACTAAGTAAGATGGTGAATGGAGATCCCTACTCAATATCTGACTCATAGGTCCTCAGTCAAAGCTTTTACTATTATTATGTGATGCCACAATGTTTAGGCATGGTCTCAAGATAAAACTCAGGGAGAATTGAGTACAAAAAGAAAAGTTCGAATTGTACTCATTTTCCATTTTTCAAAAATGTATTTTTGTACCTTCTACATTATAGAATCTGTGCTGAAAACTTGGATATAAAGAAAAATAATTGGATATTAAAATAATGGAGGAGATTGATATTAAACAGGTAATCAGATAAAAATCGCAAATGCTATTAAAAAGGCAGATTTATTTCCTTACATTTTATATTAAATTGTTGAGATTTGTATCTCTTTAATTTAGTCCACACCAATAAACATTCGCGATCTATCCCAGATTCACTGTCAAAGGCCCTTATTATAAGCCAATTACTACTATAGAAGCCCACAGAGTTAATGGGTTCCAGGACATAAACATTTTGGAGTTACTTAAGTGAAGACGCTGTCAACGACAGGAGCCTCTTACATCAAATCTACTTACTTGAGGCTTAAGATGTTTCAATTTTATAAGACCAATAGTTTCTATTTCTTGCTTTCTGATCCCACTAATTGTAATTCTCATTTGTGAAGTCTATCTAACAAAGACTTTTAGAAAGTTTAACTCCATGTGCTTCAGGACCTTTGTGTGCAAGAGGGTATTAAGATTTCTGCTTTCATGTCTCAGTAGTATCCATGATGAAAAATGCCTTAATGAAAACAAATTATTTCATTTAGTTCAATTCCCTGAAGTAAGAACGTTTTGGATCTTTGCTCTAAGAGAAAGGATAATTTTCGCAATTTGTGAAAAAAGATTAGTTTTACTATGATTACCCCAAATTCTTGTTCTGCGTAGACAGATCCCTTATCTGATTAATGATGACTGGAATAGGATCCAGTCAGTCCCCTGGCTTTTCTCTTTTTACATGTAAAACAAACCAGAACATCTTTTATATTCGCTTTGACTGACAGACTCAGAGAATAGAGCTAAACTGCAAAAACAACCGGGGTGCAACCAAAAAGAGCTGTCAGGTGAGGAAATGTCTCAACTCTGTGACTGGCCTTTAAAATCCTGCATTTGCTAAGTGATTCCTCAGTTTTATTAAGAAAACATGAATTATCCTGCATGAATTAATTTTTACTATTTCAGAGAAAACACTTAACTTGTTTGTTGGTTGAGTATGGTTTTTCTTCATATTATATTTGTTTTATTTTTTAAAAAAATACTTGTAATACAAAATTTGTATTTTAAATAAATCAGTGAGTTTGTACAAAGTTTGACATTATTTGGGCTTATGCTACTAACTATTTATATTTACTCCATTAACTATGGAGTTTATAAATTTATAAATAAATTCCATGAAAAACCAATATGTGCAGAGCGGGTTTTTTAAGTTAGGAAAATTTAAGGTACAGTGAGGCTCCCCGCAAAATCATCATGTTGGAAAGTTTTGCCACAGTAACTGTTGGCTCTCCTTGTACCCAGTTCATCCTGGATATCTACACTTGCTCTTACGAAGACAACTTTCAGCAAAGGATTCTACCCTATGTCTTAGAATACGTTTGTCAACATTGCCATTTATCCTGTGTGAAAGAACAAGCAGATTATTTTATAGTTCTGTGCCACATACATTTTCTTTCTTTCTCTCTCTCTTCCTTTCTTTCTCTTCCTTTCTTTCTTTCTTTCTTTCTTTCTTTCTTTCTTTCTTTCTTTCTTTCTTTCTTTCTTTCTTTCTTTCTTTCTTTCTTTCTTTCCTTCTTTCTTTCCTTTCTTTCTCTTTCTTTTTTCTTTCTTTCTCTCTTTTCTTTCTTTGTCTCTCTCTCTCCTTTCCTTTCCTTACCTTTCTTGCTTCCTTCCTTCCTTTCCTTCTTTCCGTTTCTTTCTTTCTTTCTCTCTCTTTCCTTCTTTCTTTCATTTCTTTCTTTCCTTCCTTCCTTCCTTCCTTCTTTCTTTCGTTTGCCATTTCCAAAGACATTAACCTTAAAGAAATGGTTTAAAGAATGAGTTCTGACTCATATAACTCAGTGGGACAGATTTGATTTTCTTACTCCAAACCTCATAAGTTTATCCTCTTTTCCACTCTTGGATGCAATATAACTTAGTAAGACACTGGACTTGAAGCTCTTCCTCTTACTCTGTATGTGATCCTATGGAAATTAGCACCCTGAGTTCCATTTTTCTTATATTTGGAGATATTCTAATAATGTTTCCTGTGTAAACTAAATATTTAACTACAGAATGATTGGCAAGGAGAAGCTGAACAATAGGTGTTATTTAGCAAATCATTTTAATTACATACTATACTAAATTCATATACTCAAAACATCATAATTGTTACTAACAATAAAGAGGGCAGAGGCTGTAATACGGTTAGGCTTTGTGTCCCCACCCAAATCTCACCTTAAATTGTAATCCCCATAATCCTCATAATCCCCACATGTTAAGGGTGGGACCAGGTATAGGTAATAGAATCATGGGGGTGTTTTCCCACATGCTGTTCTCCTGATAGTGAGTTAGCTCTCACAACAGCTGATGGTTTTATAAGGGGCTCTTCCCCTCTTTGCTTGGCATTTCTCTTTCCACTCCCTTGTGAAGAAGGAGCCTTACTTCCCCGTTGCCTTTGGCTATGATTGTAAGTTTCCTGAGGCCACCCCAGCCATGCTGAACAGTAAGTCAATTAAACCTCTTTCATTTATAAATTACCCAGTCTTGGGCAGTTCTTTATAGAGTATGAAAATGGACTAATGAGGCTGTCCTCAACTTCTTTTGTATTTTTGTACTTTTCAACACAAACTGGAAATTTTTAGGAGACTCTTACTGAATTATCAAACTAATAATTTCTCTAATTGGTAACATCATGAAATTAATCTGAAAATATTAGAGAATTCTGGGAAAATGTTATAAAAATAAATAATCTTAGGGAAAACTGTAGTTTTATTGTCAATGATTTTAAAATTTTGAGAATTGGTGTTGACTAGGCTGAGTTCTCATACCCTTTTCTGTGGCATGATTTATCAAACAGATTCAAATAAAATAGTCTCTAAGATCAATTATGTCAATCTTGATTTATAAAATAATGAGATGTTTCTTTTTAAGATAAATTATTAAATTTTAACCGTTTTAATTGTGATATTTGATAATAATTTGTATTTGAACATTTACGGTATTAAATTCAGGCTGTATTTCTAAAAATTGCATTTCTAAATCATTTTTATGGAAATCTGGCAGACTTGTTTGTCTATAATGTACCAAATCCCAGAATAATGCTAAGATACAATATTTACTATCAATAATTCTTTTTTGGACATGTTTCATAACGTTTTAATTTTCCTCTATTAAAACTACCCAAACTGAAATTTGAGCTTCAGAGTCAAAGAGAGGGTTATCGAATGTGTCTAATTTGTAGCCACAAGGCACAGAATTAATTTCAGATTCAAATGCTTTGGGGAGAGAAGAAAATTGTTTATATCATACATGCCAAATAATCATGATTAGGTTATAAAAGATGGCCAAAAAGCAATTTTTGAGCTGCACTTTCCCCCTCAGCATCACGAACCTCTTTTTCTTTCTCTATAGATTTTATGTATGTATGTGTGTGTTATACATAATATACAATCAGTATATAGTATATATCATATATGTATATATAAATAATCAACACAGGTTTGTACACAAAACACATATACACACTAACATGCGTATAACTCTTGACATAAATGAGCAGGTTTCACTCAACTTTTACTACTGTTATTAAATATTTCTCTACTAGCCTCTCTCAGTATTCATGTGTTCATGTTTCTTTACCTCCAGACTTCTATATTGTGCTGTGCAATATTGGATTTGGCAATGGCACAGAGGAGGAGAAAGAGAGAAGGGTCGGAAGAAACATGCCTTTCTGTCACCATAAGTTCCCTGTTGCCTGCTCTGTCCTTGTGGATCTGACTCTTCAGTCTTTAAATGCACTTTATTCTACATAGTCTATCTGATAATATATATAGACATCAACCTGTTCTCTATATCTATCTCTCATTCATCTTTGTATCTACCACCTCTTTAAAAAGGCAACTTGAGACAGCATATGAAAAATTATACAACAAAATTAAAATTAGAAAGGTTAGAAAATTGGGTTAAAGGAAAAAGTTGACTGGGGAAATAAGCTGAGGGGAATGATAATTTAAGTTTTAAAAAAATGCTGCCTATTTACACTCCCAAGAGGCATTCCAGTTGTTAGTGAGAAAACTGGTAGGTGTAAGGGGCTTGTCCTGTCCCCTGCTCTGTCCCCACAATCTCTCCATACCCTTCCCAGGGACTTATGCTCCTTTCCATAAATACTTGCACTGAAACTCCAGTCCAGTCCTGTTCTTCCTCATGCAGAGAATTCATTACTATTTGTCTTCTCAGGCACCTGTTCTGTGCTTTGCCTTACTGCCCTTATACCAGCTCCTCTCATCCCAACTTCTTGTTGCCTAACATTGATTCTCTCACTTCACCATCTAATCTCCTTTCTTTCTGAGTCCAAACAAGACTCTATAACTTCAATCCATACAGTCAATCTGCTAGCGATTTGGATCAAGAAAGGACCTTGTGCCTAGTGCTATGATGATGCTCAGGAGAGGATAGACATATTTCTAAAATCACAGGTTGGAACTATATATTTGTTCCACCTACACAGGGAAATGATACCATCTATATCTTATCTGAAAGCTAATATCTAACCAGAGGAAATTTTAACACTCAAGTAATTTAACACTTTAAGATTTCATGTTTTCTCTTTCAACTATGTGATGTTTTAAAATACCAAAAGATAGATAAAATGAGAATATTTTAGAGAGTGCAAAAGTGTCTGTTAAGAATATAGCCTTCCCAAGCACCCACGTACCTCAGTATCTCCCCCAAAGAAATAAACACAGAAACAAGAGAAATAAATTTAACCTTTTCGTTGTCTGCATCAATACATACTACTTTTTGCACCCCTGAAACACAGAAATCGTGAAGTCCCTGTAGCATTACCTGAAAAATAAAGACAAAAAAACTAGAGGTACAATAAATGATCAGTTATCGTTTCTCTCTCTGGCTTTCCCCATAGCTTTTTCAAAAACCAAACGGTGGAAAGATGTATTTGTTATTCAGATATTTTACTGTAAAAGTGGTGCTCAACAGAAATATTCTAGACTATCATTGTCATAGCAATAAGAAAAATTTTCATTGAATTATTCCAAAATTTATTTCATCTATTCTCTTTTTTGTTCATAGACAGATTCAAATTATGCAGGGTGATTCTTCTTCATGATTTATGATGGAAGTACTTTAAAAAACAAAACTAAATTTAAGGTTTTTAAAATATTAAAATAGTAATAGTATTGTAGAATTGCATAATACCATAATATTATGACTTTATAATAATAATGCCAATAGAAATTAAAAGAAGAAAATCACCACTATCCTGAGTCACCAATAAATCAACCTATTTGAACAATTTTTGTGTTTTTATTCAGTCTTTGCCCATAGATTTCACAATCTATGCAGCATTAAAATCAAAGGCTTATAATTTTTTAAAAATAACATCGTCATTTTCCTATCCATAAATGAGTGATTAAAAAGTTTATCTTATGACAGGGTATATATATGAAGTTAAGATTTTATTCTTAAAAAATATAGTTTTGGAAGAAAAATGATTTTCTAGTAATGTTAAATAAAGAAGAAATCCAGGATTATACAAAAGTGTCACATAATTTATTTTTTAAAGTTTAGGCAACAAATTTTTAAAGTTTATTTTCCATCATTTCCTTATCATAGAGTACTCTGGGCTGGAGGCAAAATCTTCAGGATTTTGCAAGCACTTGGAATTTTAATTGTTAGGATTTTATGTTTCCCTCCTCAAGGCTATTGATTCTGCAGCATATTCATGAAATCCTTTTACCTGGTTCAATCATAATTTTAATTGGAATTTGTTTCAGTAAATGTTTAGTAAATTATAGGAAAAAATGATTCCAAATGTGTAATAAAGGAAGCATATATATTTAAACAAAACCATGACTAGGTTTCATTGAAATAAACAAAATGATAAGGCAGCCACACATGGCCAATGTTTCTTGTGTCTTTTCCACCTAAATTACATTACCAGAAATAAATCAGACCCTGAATTGTCTGACAATTCGTGGCAAGATAAAGGAGGGGCACAGATTATGATAGATGAAATGGATGAAGATTGTGTGTGTGTGTGTGTGTGTGTGTGTGTGTGTGTGGGTGGGGGGGTGTATTGTGAAAGAGTTGTCGATGTTGATGATTTTATTGTGATAGGTTTGTAGACTAGTTTTTTAAATAATTTTTTCATCAGAAAGTTAATTTTGCTTCTTAGCACACTTACACAGAAATTCTACATACATGTAAAATAGAAGTGTGCTTCTATATATGCATGAGTAATAGCTGACAAAAGTAAAATAAAGAGTTGACAGAAAAAATGAAGTATATCTTACATATCTCAGAAATAAGGAGAATCTATATGTCCCAGAAGTATTGGTCATACTACATGGTAAGTATGTAAGAAAACTTGTAAATTAAATTGAAAGAGTTATACATCAAGGGATATTTGATAGCTATTATTTTCTTCCTCTTAAATGTCATATTATAGGTAAATATTAATGCCTGTGTGATTAAACACATAATTCAGTACGATTATTTAGTTATCTCAAAGTCACAACTTGGACTTTCTTGAATTCATGGCTATGACTAGTGGTCATCATAATAATGATAATGAAATTATCATAATAATTATAAAAGCTACCAAGTATCCACAGTTTCCACTGTCTAGGTCCTATGTCTTACATACAGGTTTTCATTTAATATGTTCCTAATCCTCGAAGTAGAAATTGTTATCTGTCTTACATGTGAAGATCCCAAGGCTCAGCTAGTTTGCATAGCTGTTAAGAGGTGAGGCTGACGACACTGGAAACCACTGGTATTTTAACATCAGAGTGACAAGGCCACATGACAGAAGAATTTTTGGTACTAGCTTTTTGTCAATGTCAGTGAAGTTCTAATGGGCCATCAATGCAAAATTATAGGGAATAAACTTATATCCACAGATATATCCACTGATATAAGTGACAATAACAGACAAAAACCTAGAATTTAGAAATTTCTAAACATGATTGTTTCAAAATTCCAGTTTAGAACTATTTTCTTATCACCTCTAATTAGTCATTAAGATTTGTGGCTATATTGACATGTGATTATAAATTTAGTCAAATCTGAGTTTTAATCATCTCCTCTTACTATAAAGATTTAGATAATATCTGTCAAGAATAATAGATAATATCTACCAATATTTTATCCACTGATAATATAGTAACATATTTTCATAACTTACTTCAAAATATGATGGAGATATATTTTAAGTTTCTGGCAAGTTCCTGAATGCCATGCTGTTTCTGATTTTAAAAGATCTCCCAGATCTTAAAAACATTAATAGAAACAACGTGGTCATTTAGTCACAAGCACTTCTGTTTGTTTAATGTACTTCTATTTTTACTTAATCTAAGTGCTCTCAGTTCTTGATCAGAGCCCAATGATATTAAATATTGATATTTGCTCTCAGATATATTTTATATAACACCTAACATAAATGAAATGCTTGTCAGAAAATATTCATTCACTTTATACCTATAATTCTTTTTCAGCATACATGAACAAAAAGCTTTTGGTCCAAATAATAGAGTCTGACAGGATTTGCCCCAGGTAGGCCCTGGAAATGTCTTCCTTTGTGCTGGCCTATTTCTTTGTCACTAAGTCTGGAAAAAGGAACTTTTCCAGAACTTTTCCCTTGTGTGGCAGTCCATAAATAAGGTACTATAAAACCAAGCTAAGCACAAGTTATTTGACAACATGACTTGTATAAATTGTCAAACACACTTGTATTTAGGACTGGGGTTTTAATTTTGTTTTTAAAGAATATGTCGTTATAATTTATATTTTAAGTGTTCGACTAGTGCTTTTACAAATTAAAACAAATCAGCTATTATACAGAAAAATACATTTTTGTATATGTAGCATTAAGAAAAAGAAAATATAACTAACTTCTTTCAAAAACCATAGTGGAGATGATTCTACTTAATCCACTTGACATTCCTTGACCTTTGTTACTATGATGAACATCACCCATTTAAAGCATCTATGTCACCAAGCATTTTAACTTCATCATACAACTCAGTGCTTAACTGCACATAATGGTATTCCTTGCCAAAAATATACATAACCCACCCCCAAAATTGGTAGTATGCATCACCATAAATTTCACAGTATAGATTCTAAGGTAACTTCAATATGAGGATGAATTGGGACAAAGCTCTACTTAAGCAAATGGTTCAGTTGAATGATGAGTTTGGCCTGTAACCTGCAAATTTTGGAACGTGGTGAGAATAGAACAGTAAACAGTTCAGGATATTTGCTAATGTATATTCACCAAGTACATGGAACTAATTTAGATATGTATTTTGAAGCCATTGTTTCTTCAAAGTACTTATATTTGAGATAAAGATTAGTAATCAAACTATTTTTAATATAACACATGTGCAGATTTTAGTTATTGATCAAAGTATAAAATTAAAAGGTCAGTTTCAACATACAGAAATTAGTAAAAAAAAAAAAAGTACCTAGTGTGGAATTTTTCTATAATATTGCTATGGTATTGTAATGGATTTTTTGAACTTGAGCTTTACCTTACTTATCTGTTGCATGATATGCACAAATATTAGCAGGTGAGTTACACTGGATTCAGAAACGAAAAAAAAAAAAGGTTATCTAATGGCAGGAGTATCACTTATGCCCATATTTACCCAAAGCCATTCTATTCCAATTAAAAAACTAGTTATTGCAAATGAATAAGAAGCAGTTCAACAAACAGAACCATATAACTGGCTTGACATTTGTTTCATCTAAAACTAAGCATTTTTCTTTTATTTATGATTCTTATTTGCTGTCTTTTTTTCCTTTACCTCTAATCCTCAATGAATTTTGTTTAATTCAGACCCTCATTACATCTTTTATTAAGATAACCCTACCATTGCTTACTGAGTTGCTTGATACTTTTAAAAGATATGCTAGACAAAATACATTCTCTCTAGGAAATTCCTAAACTCTAACCTTTCAGGGTCATAGAGAGCAGCAGTTTGTTGTTTGGAAAGTGACCTGAGTTCAGCTCTTCTCCAAACAAACCTTCAGATGTTATCTGTGTGTTGGCTCTGAAGACTGCACTGCTAACCCACGGAGACCAATAGTAGCATGTTTTACCACTTTTTAGCTTTCTGTGAATGACATTCATAGGGAAGGAAATATATGCATCATACAGAAATGGTTCAAAGACTCTTGAAGACTTTTTAAAAGTTCCACATTTAGCAATAGAAATCTATTTAAAAAAACAAAAATATCAAACAGAAGTTTATAAGGCTAAAGTTTTAAAGTCCTAATTAAATCTATACACTTCTTATATTGAAATTCAATGATCAATATATTCTTTAGATAGCTAATCCAGAAAAACAAAAGTTGTGAAACAATCTTTTAGTGTTTTCTGTTGAAAAGATGTATTAATATGGCTATCTTAAAATTGCAAACATTCCACTGTCATTGAACATTTTTATAATGATAGTTTATTTTAGAAGGCAACTTGCAAAGTAAATTTTAAAAATTCACGCAGCATGAGGTAGGTAATCTGAGAACTTTTATTTCCTTCTTGTGAAGTTTATTGATTTAATCACTCATAAAATGAACAAGGTTTATTGGAGTGAAGGGAAAAGCTACAGTGAATTCTGGAAGTGTTTTAAGAAAGCAACATTTCAACTTCTGTCTGTGCTGCAAAGCAGCTTCACAAAGGTGCTTACTGTTTTATGTATTGTTTTTCTCCCGAAGGTTCAAACTTAAAGATCCCAACATGGACCCAGCTGTAAAAGCACATCTTCCAGTTTAAATTAGATTGACAACTTCCTGTAGTCAGGGAGCAAGTTTCAAGCTTTAAGACCACATCCACACTTAGTCAAAAAAGTCACTTTCCAAATTAATTTTAAACCGGAAAATTAAGATTAGAACCAGTATCTAAAGGTTTAGGACACTTTATTAAACAAATTGTTGGTACATAATTTTAATATATCTAATTTTTGTTAAATTGTTTTCTCCTTTATGCAATGTGATTTGTTTTCTATTTATCAACTATGACTTAGACCATCTTCAATTAACCCAACAAGTTATTTTATAATTTGGGGAGTGATGAGGTTTGATAATCGGTACTTAAATTGATTCTGTGTGCTATCAATGAAAACTTGAGTTACCATATTTGACATATTTAGTTGGTTTTTTAAATTCTTTTTTCTTTTTTGAGATGGAGTCTCGCTCTGTCACCCAGGCTGGAATGCAGTGGCACGATCTCGGCTCACTGCAACTTCTGCCTCCCACATTCAAGCAATTCTCTGCCTCAGCCTCCTGAGTAGGTGGGATTATAGGCAAGCGCCACCATGCCTGGCTAATCTTTGCATTTTTAGTAGAGGTGGGGTTTCACTACCTTGGCCAGGCTGGTCTTGAACTCCTGATCTCATGATCCAGCTGCCTTGGCCTCCCAAAGTGCTGAGATTACAGGCATGAGTCACCGTGCCCGGCCGACATATTTAGGTTAACATGCTGTTGTACAGCAGACACATAGATGCGCCAAAAATACTCTGACATAATTTGTATATATTTTGTAAAATTCATTATATATTTTTACCCAGTAAAGCAGCCTTATAATACAAAATTAAATTATCTAAAATTAGACATGGGGAAGCAGCACTATCTAGCATCTTCCCAGAAACAGTTGCCAGTTGATTCTGCCTCCTTCACACACTCACTACTGCTCCTGAGTTATTAATGAAGCACTAATGAAATCAAACTCTTCAAATGTCAGATTAGTCAGCAGTTCACAATGACAAAGCCCTGCTTTCCTGGGGCTTTATTAGATACCCGTGCCTGTGTGCATCAGTGTTCATGGAAACACCTTAAAGGCAAACTGATTTGAAAAACTCAGTGGCGCTTAGATTTAGTAGCAGGAAGCAATGCAAAGTGACTAAAACAATCTCTAACTATTTTTAGGAGTAAATTTTATTAAAGACTCTCTAATTTTTTTTAACTAAAGAGACATTATCTTATTTTGATCAGTAAACATTCAAGCACATTTTGGATTTTTGTTGACACAATGGCCTTAATTTTATCACCATATTTCTTTGCCTCTTTTAAAATTTCCTTTTATTCCTCTCTCCTTGAATGAATACAATGTATTTCATTCCCTGTTTCCCACTCTCAAAGAATTTTTCTCAAAGAATTCACATGAGGCTCTTTGAAATGATTTTGGAACAGAGCAATTTACAAATTCTCACCCTTTCCTAAATATTGTCAGAAGATCATTCCCTTTAGTTTTTTACATTACTCTTCAGAAATATAGCCTTTGACAGGGGAAGCAGAGCTTACAAATTAAATAATCTGTACACCATTCCCCTGTGACATGCAATTTACCTATACAATGACACACAATTTACCTGCGTAACAAGTCTGCACATGTACCCCTGAATTTACAAATAAATTTTTTTAATTAAAATATTAAAATTAAATTTTTAAAAATTTGGCTTAAGGAACTTATTTTTATTTTTAAAACCATCTCTAAACCAAATTACCTTTTGAGACATAGGTTTTCAATCATATTATTGACACAGCAGTGTATTTCCATCAGTTGTGAGGGGCCAAGCAAGTAATTTGTTACTAATAATACTGTATAGCATTTTGGGAATTCATTTCAGATCTTTAATGACAGCAGATGTTTTCAAAAGCATTCCAGAGTGTGTTTTAACTGGGAGAGGGAAGGGTCCAATTGGTACAAGTGTGCTGGGGATTGTGCATTGTGTTGAAACCACGTTATCTGCACTGCAGGCTAGAGTGAGTAACCATCACGTGTACCATTAATAGCTGTGGAAATTATGAATTATTGTAGGATATTTTAGAGGTCATGTTATAGCTTGTTCTGCCTTGAAAAACTATTTGCTTATGGATAAAAATTTTTGTTAAGAGAGAAGACAAGGAGAGATGAAGGAAATAGGAGTAGTACCAACGTGTCTACAGGGTTGCTACAAAGTCTCATTGCATGCTAAGGTGTACCGACCACAGTTGAAGGCTGCAAATAATCAGGAATGGCTTAAATGTCTTAAAACATCTTAGAATAAAAAGTCAGAAAGAACAAGAGGAACGATAAAAATTTACTATAAAAATTTGAATGCATAAAAACATTCTAGTTATTTCATGTGTATTAGGTGATACTAAGAATGATAGTTATAATCATGAATTCAAAATAAGTAATTACTTAAATTTTCAACATTTTTATTCATATCAATATATCTTAAAATATCTAACATCTAAATTTTCTATGTAGATGATGATATGTAATTTACTTATTCTTGTTTTGCAATAAATAAGCATGCTTACTTTATTAGTAATAACTCTGAAGGTCCCAAAATATTTATATTTATTTTTTAACTGTAATTATGAAAAATGCTGAACATATACAAAAATAGACAGAATCGCATAATAAACCCACATGTACTTTTGATCCAGTTCAACAATTATCAACTCACAGTCAATTCTGTTTTATCTGTTCCGCCAACCACTTCTCCATAACCACATTATTTGAAGAAAATCCCAGATTGTTTAATTCCATCCATAAAATGTTTACATTACCCAAAAAGGTAAGAACTCTTTACTCACACAATCACAGTGAAGTTAATTTACCTAAAATTTATAATAATTACTAAATTTCAAGTCAATATTCACATTTTCAATGATCTCATCAATATCCTAATTATATATATTTGAATATGATTGAAACAGTGTCAATGTTTTGTGATGGTTCCTTTTCTCTTAAATCTCTTCTAATCTATGGGTTCATCTTCTCTCTCCCTCTCTCTCTCTCTCCGTTTTTAAACCTCATACAATTAAGCTGGGAAGTTTTTTTCCCCCAGTCTGAACATTACTGATTGTATCCCTGTGGTATATTTTAACATGTTTCCCTGTCCTCTTATCTAAAGATGTGATTACACTTAGATTTGCTTTTTCACCTTTTGGTAAGATTTGTTTATAGGTGATAATGTGTCATCTCAATAAGAGGTCCTTGATATGTGCATGTTCCTAATTTTGCAAGGTTAGCAGCAGCTACACTTAATGTGATGATCTTCCAATAAATATAGTAATGCTGTATGGTGGGACTATTTTTATTATATTATTTCTTCTTCATTTATTAACTGAAATATTTATGAAAGCAGAAACTCACTTATTTACTGATTTGGCTATTCAGTGGCACAGTGCACAGGATAGATTGGGTGAGTGTTTTGAGTCTTTACCTCTATGCACCAGCTATTCGGAAGAGTCAGTCCGTTCTCTGTTACCCAGAGGTGACCAGTTGGCTTAGTTTTGTTAGTATCACTGTAGATATTTGAATATAAACAATGTATTGAATCATTTATACTCAAATTTCCCATAACAGGCTATGGGAGCTGCTTCAGGATGACTGCTGAACCCTTTTGGCATAATTTTTAGACTTTCGTCATTTTCTTGATAACCGCCCTGAAAGATGTTCTAGGATTTTCTTGACCATTTCTTCACTAAGACCTGGAATCAGCCATTTTTTTTTCAAGGATCCCTAGTTCCTTTTAGTATAAATAAATCTTAATCTTGAGATCAACTCTGGGTGATATTGGGCCTTATTGTTGTGAGGTGGGTCACTGTTTCTAGACTTTTGCAATAGATGGAGCTAGGAAATACGATGTTAAGATAATATACATCAGTAGTTTATATTGATACTTTGAATTAAAGACCATGACTATGGGAGTTTTGTTTAAAACCTTCTATTTTGCATTTGTTTCTTCTTTTTCCCAAACTTAGAATTCTAGTTCTCAATAATATCTGAAATAATATCCTTAACATATCACATAATTACTCACCTACTTTATTTAATTATATACATACAAAATCTAATAATAACACCAAAACTACTTGCAAAAATTGGCTGCTGAAAGTAGGGTTTTTTTCAGTTATTTCATCAATAAGTTACATCCTTTTGATAATGCCTAGTCAAATGATTGTGTTTTAATATCATTTGCAGTCATTCTGCCATCAACTAAATATATATATTTTATTTCTTTAAGAGTCAGAGTGGTTGAATTAGATAGTGGTAGTTTTTTATTAATACTTATCTATTATTTTTAAGATGTAATATTAAGTAATGAAGCTCAAATTTGGTTGCTTGAGTTCTATTTTATTGTGAGAAAGAAAAACAAACTAAAATCTTTCTCTCAAGCAAAAAATACAAATGTCAAAACTGATTGATCAAAGTCCCAAAGTTTTATGCAAGTGATAATACTCAATGTCCACAAAAGTATGGAGAGATTAATATCCTCCATTATTGATGTTGAGATCATGACAGTGTAAAGTAATACAGTATTTTCAGGGTCATTTAGAGACCGTTCTACCTATGTGGTGAAGGTTTGACCTAGCCATTGTACTTCTAAAACGTTATCCTAATTTTTTCTCATGCAGGTGTGAAAGATAGTATATACAAGCATATTCACTTCATGTTTTGTAATAGCTACCCCCGCCATAAAAAAATAAAAAGAACTCATCTTTTATTAGAAGCAGTTTTATAAAGTAAGGTTTATCATACAATTAAATGCTACATAGCCATGAGAAAACGAACTATATCTACATATTCAAAGATGGCTAAGATGTATCACAGAGTGAAAAAAAATCTTTAAAATCTGTAGAGAGAATATAGAAAAATATACCGATTGTTAACAGGGATTAACTTTGAGAAATGGGGCTTGGAGGTGAATGTGTGTGTATGTGTTTATGTGTGTGTATTTTGGGAGAGGCATCATATTTTATATATAATTGTGCATGGATTTGGATTTCTACATTTACATTTCCAATAGTTCTTTTAAGTATTTGAATTTTTCTGTAAGAATTGCAACGAATGGCCAGGTGCCGGGGCTCACACTTGTAATTCCAGCAGTTTGGAAGGCCGAGGCGAGTGGATCACGAGGTCAGGATATCGAGACCACCCTGGCTAACATGGTGAAACCCCGTCTCTACTAAAAAAAAAAAAAAAAAAAAAAAGGAAAAAAAACAAAAAATATACAAAAAATTAGCTGGGCGTGGTGGCAGGTGCCTGTAGTACCAGCTACTCAGGAGGCTGAGGCAGGAGAATGGCGTGAACCCCGGAGGCGGAGCTTGCAGTGAGCCAAGATGGCGCCACTGCACTCCAGCCTGGGCGACAGAAGAGAAAACATCTCCAAAAAAAGAAAAGAAAGAATTGCAACCAAATACTATAAAAATGATTTCCATCTGGTAGCAACATGCTTAAATTATAGATAATGTGTCAAAAAAGAAATTAAAAAGGAAATAAAACTCATTTATACTCAACTAAGAAAACTAAAGTGATAAATTAAAAAGCACAGATCAAAAATCAAGGTTTTCATGCATTTAACAGTCATGCCATATAATAAAAGACACTGTGAGCTAATGGTAGTGGATTCGATCCCATTACAGTTCTTTGGTTTTGCCAAATTTAAACAATTATCTTTCAGCACTTCTCCACGTTATCATTTTAAACTTTTAAAAATATAGAAAGTGAGAACATTAGGGAAGATAAGGGTAAGAAAATCAGGCAATTTATTTTCACATCTTGTATATATATACATGTCTCTCTCTCTCTTTCTCTCTCTCTCTCTCTATATATATATAGAAAAAAGTATACAGAGGCTTGCTACCTTCAGATAAATGACTTTTTGCACTATACACACTTTTGTTAACAAAACAAAACAAAAAAGCAAAACCCGAGGCTGAGTCGAGCACTGTGGCTCAAGCCTGTAATCCCAGCACTTTGGGAGGCCAAGGCGGGCAGATCACCTGAGGTCATCAGTTTGAGATCAGCCTGGGCAGCATGGTGAAACCCCGTCTCTACTAAAAATACAAAAAGTTAGCAGTGACTGGTGGTGTGTGACTGTTGTCCCAGCTACTCGGGTGGCTGACACAGGAGAATTGCTTGAACCTGGGATCACCACTGCACTCCAGCCTAGTTGACAGAGGAAGTCTCCCTCTCAAAAAAATAAAAATAAAAGCCTAAAAATAAAATTTCTGTCTTCATTGAAACAGACTACTAAGGAACTTTGATGATTATAATGTATTATTATTATCTTGTAATTAAAATTCTTGACATTGAATGGGCTCAGAAGGGGGTTGGTTTCCACAATTTAAGATTCCAAAGAAATTCCATATCCCAATTTTGTTCAAGGAGCAGTTTACATAGGTCATGTCGTGCAGTGGACTGAACCACAGGCATGCAGACAGTGCTGGTGTGAATATTTTAGGCTCCAGCAACATCCTGACTCAACTTCTAGCCCTGTTTCAATGTTTGTCTTTGGTAAAAGGAGATTTTAGTCTTATAGATTTCAGACTTCTCTTCAATATCACATGCTGCATGATTCTAGGCAGTCAATATGAAGTTAATCAGTAAGAAAATGGCAAATATCAATTAAATGTGTCGTGAAACATTTACTTACCAAGTTCTAATGGTGTTAGGGACAGAGTCATGGAAAAATGGGTCAAGCCAGAAAATGTTATCTACTACAGGAGTCTCAGATTCAGACATCTACAGGTAATTTGGATCAGTAAAGGGTGCTGGATTTAAGGCAAAAGAAATGGTGAAGGTTGTGGCAGATATGCATTGCATCCAGCAGCTTGTCGCTGTATGGGAATGTGGATCGTGTTGATATGTTTTTTCTGATTTTCAAGAGAAGTCAAGAATTAGGACTGTTTCATGAAATTTCTCAATTTCTAAAATATTGTGATGGTTAAACAAAGCATGCCTGTGGCTTAAATATGGACTCTGACTTGCCCATCAGTGGCTCCTATTTCCAGAACTGTCTATGAAAACAGCTACAATTAGTAGTATAGTCATCTCCCCTTTGGGTGGATCTGTGGTTTTGAAGATCACATCATTAAAATGAAATGAAACATAAATGTATTTGTCACACTTACTCATATCTGAAAGGAAAATGAAAGCGAAGATTGTGGCCTGCATTTTCCTGAAGTCACTGTATAGCTTAGAAAGTGGAAGATTACAACTGAACAGATTTGCAGTACTGATTTTGGAGTCTCATATATACAGTATATTCGTATTTATGATTTCTGATTATTTGTAAGATTATTTGATTCCTAAGATTATTTATGATTATTTATGATTCCTAAGTTATTTATGATTTTTGTGTGTAATGCTGGAGTTCAGTTTCTAAACAATGCGTATTTACCTAGGCTTGATGCACTACAGTTCTCTCTGGATTACAGTTCTATGGTCTAGCTTTAGGCCCTTTCTTTGCAAAATAGAGAAAGGCATCTGAGTTGCTTCATTTGAAGCAATAATTAAATATATGGCAAAAAGACAGGAAACATATAAAATAATACATAGCTGTAATCATTGACTCATATGCACTATCAGTTATAGCTAAAATATACGGCAATGACCTGTCTGTACCGTGTGTGTGTGGTTTTTCTTCTTTCATTTAATTATACTTTAAGTTCTAGGGTACATATGCACAACGTGCAGGTTTATTACATATGTATACATGTCCCATGTTGGTGTGCTGCACCCATTAACTCGTCATTTACATTAGGTATATCTCCTAATGCTATCCCTCCCCCCTCCCCCCGCCCCACAATAGGCCCTGATGTGTGATGTTCCCCTTCCTATGTCCAAGTGATCTCATTGTTCAATTTCCACCTATGAGTGAGAACATGCAGTGTTTGGTTTTCTGTTCTTGCAATTGTTTGCTAAGAATGATGGTTTCCAGCTGCATCCATGTCCCTACAAAGGACATGAACTCATCCTTTTTTATGGCTGCATAGTATTCCATGGTGTATATGTGCCACATTTTCCTAATCCAGTCTGTCACTGATGGACATTTGGGTTGATTCCAAGTCTTTGCTATTGTGAATAGTGCCATAATAAACATACATGTGCATGTGTCTTTATAGCAGCATGATTTATAATCCTTTGGGTATATACCCAGTAATGGGATGGCTGGGTCAAATGGTATTTCTAGTTTTAGATCCTTGAGGAATCGCCACACTGTTTTCCATAATGGTTGAACTAGTTTACAATCCCACCAACAGCGTAAAAGTGTTCCTATTTCTCCACATCCTCTCCAGCACCTGTTTCCTGACTTTTTAATGATCACCATTCTAACTGGTGTAAGATGGTATCTCGTTATGGTTTTGATTTGGATTTCTCTGATGGCCAGTGATGATGAGCATTTTTTCATGTGTCTGTTGGCTATATGAATGTCTTCTTTTGAGAAATGTCTGTTCATATCCTTTGCCCACTTTTTGATGGGGTTGTTTTTTTCTTGTAAATTTGTTTGAGTTCTTTGTAGGTTCTGGATATTAGCCCTTTGTCAGATGAGTAGATTGCAAAAATTTTTTCCCATTCTGTAGGTTGCCTGTTCACTCTGATGGTAGTTGTGTGTTTTTTATTTCCCTCAAAAGCATGCATTTGGGGAGCTTTATGTATTAAACTTACTGGCCACACAGGACTTTATTTGGTAATGCTGTTGTGCTTGCTCTAGCAGTAGATTTTCACTCTGAAAATGTCTGTTGAGATGTAATGGCTTAAATGTTTTTCATTTCCAATAGTATGTCATGGTACATTTTTCATCTGTATAAAGTTTTGGTGCCGAAGATTGGTAAATATTTTTACATAAAATTAAAAGCTAATAGAAAAATGAAGAATACTATACTGTCTTAGGCTTATTCCTCAGGTTACACAAAGAGCTTTTTTCAGCATTTAAATAAATATTACAAATACTTTCAAGGTAAGATTTATGTTAACACTGGGAAGAAAGGATATGTTGAAACCGTTTTGTTCATTTTTAATCAAATGTAAACAATCATTCTAGAACATTCAGATTATGATACATAGAACTTGAAATGATCCAAATTTCCTTCACTCCTTTATCCAATTAGTCAAATATTTGCCAATTTTCTCATACAGAAATAGTTGAGCAAGCCTATGTTGGCCATTTTATGTGAACAGAGTGTGAAATCTCAGAAGCTCTTCCATTGGTCTTCTGTGATCCACATTTGCTCTTGGAGGTAGTAAGGTGTGGTAACCATGCAAAATGTGTGTGTACAGTGGACTAGTAACAAACACTGTCTCCGAGGGTCACAACTCAGAAGGTGATACAACTAGTCCAAAGATGTGTGGTTTGTGTTTTGCCCATAAGACCAAGTCATTGGAAAGGCTTCAATAAAAATTGTTTTTACTATGTTTAGCTTTCAGGTTAATTTATTTTTGTCTTCCGATGCAACATATCCATTGCTCATCGTCTTACGTGTAATCAACCGAAGAATAACAATTAGATTCAACAATGTGGAAGAAACCAATGTCTGTCTGTAGCCTCTGAGAAACAGAGTCTGTGTTTGTGATTGGAATACACAGGGCATGGGAAAATATGGTAACATTCACCTATAGCCAAAAGTTCTGAGATCAGCAGCTCCCTCTGCCTTCTCTACTGCAGCACCCAGTGCTGAAGAGTGCACATTGTAGGTGTACAGTCAAGATTTGCTGAATGAATGTGGTTAAGTGCACAGATTTCTCATACACATACTTTTCTACGACACCTTGTTTTTCATAAACTAGGAAATTTCACCTTATACAAGTTATAAATTATCATTGTTAAAAGGACAGAGACAAGAAAAGTAAGGACATTTTAAAAGCTAGCTATTCTGTTTCACCCGTTAATATTTTGTTATAACATCACAAGACTAAATTGTAATAAACTCTGTTTCAGCTAGGAAGAACACTGGCCAAATAGCCAAACAGAAAAGTGTTAAACTGAGTTTACTGGGGGCTTTCTGAACCACTGCTCTTTGCCTAGCCATATATATATATATATATGCTCACACACACATAGAGAAATATATATACATCTTTTTCACAATTTCGAGTTACTGAAACATTGTATTTGATGATTCTTTGCCTTAGGTGAAAAAATTGAGGGTAACGAAGTTTTGAAAGACAAATGTACTGATGTACTGCTCTATTTGTTTTTAGAACTATAGTTTTTGCTGATTACAAAACTTCTGGCATTCGTTGGTTATTAGTTTTAATATGCATTAATATTATTAATTAATATGCATTACTAACTTTTTATGGTTTTAGTTTTTCAGTTTTCTTTTTGTTATTTTTTTCTTTTTGCTTGTACTAATGTTACTTGAGCAAAAATAAGGATAGAATGATGAATTTTAAGTAGTATGTCTTTTATTCCAGTGTACCATTCATACACCTTTTGTTACATACGAAAAAATAAAGAAAACTACGGTTGTACTGAGCTTTAACTTTTGAACCATTGCTATCATTTGACATATACTGGAACTTAATCCCCAAGGTGATAACACTAAGAGGTGGGGGCTGTCGGGAGGTGATTAGGCCCTGAGAATTCCACCCTCATGGAACTCAATCACTTTGACCCTTCCACCAAGTGAGGATGCAGCATTCATCCCTTCCTCCCTGTGAGGACAAGGTGCTGTCTCAGAAGCAGAGACGGGGCCCTTGGCAGACACTGAATCTGCTGGTGCATTGATCTTGGACTTCTCAGCTTCCAGAACTGTGAGAAACCAATGTATATTTTTTTATAAATTATGCTTTCTGTGATATTTTGTCATAACAGCAGGAATGGACTAAGACAACCATGAATGTTAATATTTCTCATTTGGCCGTAGTTGATAAGTATTACATGTTAGAGAACAGTACATTTATAATCTGTCCCTAAAAGCCTGAAACCTTGTCAAGTGGAAAGAAATCTCCATAATCTATTAAAGAATATTTTTACATATTGCAAAAATGTTCAAAGAAATGCTAAAAATTTCTTCTTTAAATGTATCTCATTAGTTGATTTGTTTCTAATGTACAGTGAGAAAAAAATGAGTGTGCAACATTTCATAAATGCAAACCTCACAGAGAATGGATCTTCAATAAGGCTGTATCTATAGGACACCAGTTTAGAGGTTAGAGTCCCAAAAAGTATTGTCATAAGACATCTTAACAAATAATTGAATTTCTAAATAAAATATATTGATAGTTTTCCCATATGAGATTTTTTTTTTTCTGATAGCTACCAATATGTCAAATTCATGAAGACAGACTCAATACACAATAGATCCATTCACTGAATGCAGATTCTAGGTGAGACAAATCTGGATTGTGTGAAACCATCAAGATGATTTATACATAACCTTCTAAAACTAAGAAATGTGCCTGTAACTAGTCATATGCCATTTGGCTGTGTTTCATAGATTATGTTTTTTCTAAGTTTTGTAATAATAGCTCTAAATATTTAGACAAGTAACTGTAAGCTGCAGTTACTGTTAGTCATTATTTTTAACATATGTTCCGAAGGAAATATTATTTTGATTACTTCAGAAACAAATAAAAATGTGATGTATCATAGTTGATATATCAGCAAATGAAACTCCTTTAAAAAATAAATTTCTTCGAGTAGCAAACACGGTGTCAAGAACTACATAAATCCAGCCGTGATTGGTCCTGCATTCCTCCCTGTCACTAGGACCTCACATAAGTCTACCATACTTCCGGTACTTGCCAGTTTTATGAGTAATTTTACATGCAATAAAACTTCCTCGAGCTCTTCATTTGACAGGGGATGACTGTGCAGCACTATTGGTGTCCAATAGATCATTTCTGGTATAGTTTCCTGCTTGGCCATTGCCAGTTTCAAATTGCATTGAATCCAAAGATTCTAATAAGGTAAATATATTTATCTAATGACCTTACAACAAATAATTCAGTTAATTTTCATTTCCGATCTTTTAAAACTTGGAAACACTAGTAAATTGTCTTTTACTTAAGCAAAGTAAATGTAAGTGACACTGTTCAGTGTGCCACCATTTGAATCTTCTAAATATATTAAAACAATTTTTTATTTTGCACTAATGTCAGCATGCTTTCTGACCTTTGTAATCAGTCTCAAACACTATCGTATAAACATTAAGTAAATGAGCATGCCATTGAGAGCCTAAGAAGCAAACATGATGCTGTCAAAGTTAAATTTAAAATTGATTATACTGAAAGAGAAACTTTCTGTTTGACTTTATTGATCGATTGGCAAAATCAACTGTACACATTTTTCTAAAGAAATAAACAGTCCATCACCACATAGTGGGTATTTCAAATGTTTTTCATTATCGTTGCAGAAATTCACTTTTGTGGCTATTAGTAGTAGTAATTTTTGCTATTAATATTATTAGAAGGAGGCAGTACATTATTTCTTAAGGAGCCAGATGGTGGTATTTTAGGCATTGCAGGCCAGAGGTCTTTACCACAACTGCTCAGTTCTGCCATGATAGCCTTCATGCTATCATGGAAAAGACAGAAATCAATGAGTGTGGCTGTGATCCAGTAAAATTTTGTTTTCAAAAACAAACAGCTGGACCACAAGTGATAGATTATCAGCCTCTAGATTAGTGGCATTTCATAGTTCTGTAGTGTTTTAATATTTTCACAAACAAATCAACATAGCAGTCTTGTGTTGCCTAGGCATAGATATTCACTTTTTCAGATGAGGAAACAGGAATTTAGAGTGAGACTCAAGGCTTCAGACTCTACAACAGATGCTTCTGATATGTATGTCTCATGAAATAAACTACTCTGAAAATCAAAATGTGTATTCTTTTAAATTAGTAAAAAACTTTCTTTCTACCTCGTTCTGAAATTTGTCATACAAGAGCATGAAGACAAAATAATAGCACAATCTCAGATCCCAGCCCATGGAACTGACATATGCTTAAAATTTAGAAATGGAAGCCCTTAGCCATGTTTAGGAAGACTGATGCAGACACAGAGGACTAGACAGCTGTTGCTACCTCAATGAGAAGAGTCAATTCCTTATTCAAAAACTATTAAAATATTTATAGAATGAATTAATACATAAACAACTTTAAAGACATGATTAAATATGTTCTGAAAGAAATAATTAGGAATGATAATAACAATATAGTTTTATGTACATACTGAACCATTTGGATTCAATTTATTCAAAAATTATGAAACAATTATTAAATACAAGGTCTGAGCTAGATATTTCTGCAGAAGCTGAGAAGATCCAGGCATAATTCCTGTTTTGAAAAGGCTAAAATATAAAGAAAGACATGGGAAATTTTAAGGGCAATCAAAAGAGGAAATGTGTATGTTAGACGTAATAAAAGTGCAGATTTTTAAAAGGTAAGTGAAATAATAGTATATTTAAAAATATATGCAATGGTCAAAATATAAGTATCTTTTCAGTCTACTGACTGATTACTAATGACAATATTACAATTATGTTTAAAGGTACATGTCATGTAAAAAAAAGAAGAAATAAATTAGAGAAACAAAAAGAATCAAACTCATCCTGAAATGAAATAAAAACAGATGCTAAATGCCAACATCTTTTTTTTGACACTGCAAAGAAAGTTGTATTTATATGTTGATTTTGATTTTGTAGCCTGCAATTTATATTGAGTTCATTAATTAGTTCTAATAGATTGTTTTTTTCAGTGGGGGGGGGAGTGTCTTTAGGGCTTTTTACATATAAGATCATGTCGTTGGCAAACAATTTTATTTCTTCCTCTCTTATTTAGATAACTTTTCTTCCTTTTTCCTCTTAATAGCTCTAGCTGGGACTTTTAGTATTATATTGAACAGAAGTGGCAAATGTGTGAATCCTTGCTTTTTCACAGATCTTAGAGGAAAAGCTTTCAGTTTTCCCCAATGGGTATGATGTTAGCTGTGGACTTTTCATACATGGCCTTTATTGTGTTGAGTAATTCTACACAGAATTCATTTAGGGTATATACCATAAAATAGTGTTGAATTGGCAAATGCTTTTTCACATCTAATTAGATGATCTTATGATTTTATCCTTCAGTTTGTTAACGTAATGGACCGCAGTTATTGATTTGTGTAGGTTGAACTGGCTTGTATCCCAGAGTGAAATCCCACTTGGGTCCTTCTAATGTGCTATTTAATTTGATTTTCTAATATTTTGTTGAGGATTTTTGCATCTATGTTAATCAGGGATATTGTCCTGTATGTTACTTTTTGTTGTAGTGTCTGCTATCAACATTTGATATTTGGTCTCACCAAACCTGGTGTTGAGGTAGGACCTAGTGGGAGGTGTTTGGTCATGTGGGCAGATCCCTTATGAATGGCTAGGTACCATTCTTGTGGTAGCGAGTGAATTCTAGCTCTACTAGTTTCCACCATAGCTGGCAGTTGAAAAGAACCTGGCATTTTCCACTGTTTCTTGCTTTGTCTCTTGCCATGTGATCTCTGTACATGCCAGTCCTCCTTTGCCTTCTGCCTTATGTGGAAGCAGCCTGAGGCCCTCACCAGTAGCAGATGCTGGCACTATGTCTCTTGTACAGTCTGCAGAACTCTGGGCCAACCAAACTTCTTTTCTTTATAAATTACTCAGCCTCGGGTATTCCTGTATAGCAACACTAAACAGACTAAATCGGTATATTTTTTCTGACTTTGGTACCAGGGCAATGCTGACCTCATAAGATGGGTTTGGAATTGTCTTAGTTCAGGCAATTATAACAAAGACCATAGACTGGGTGGTTTATAAAAAACAGAAATTTATTTCTCACAGTTCAAGGGGCTGGAAATCCAAGATAGAAATGCCACCATGGTCAGATTCTGGTGAAGGTCCCCTTTTGGGATGCAGACTGCTGACCCCTTGTTGTATCCTCACATAGTAGAAAGAACTAGAGACCTCATGGGAGTCCCTTTTATAAGGGTATTAATCCTATTGATGAGGCTCTAACCTCATAAACCAGTTACTTCCCAAAGGCCCCACCTATTAACACATTACATTGGGGTTTATGATTTCATTATATGAATTTGAGGGAGAACACAAACATTTAGCTCATAAGAAGTGTTCTTTCTTCTATTTTTTGGAAGAGTTTGTTTTAAATGTTCTTTAAATATTTGGTAGAGTTCACCTGTAAAGCCTTCTGGTCCTGGGCTTTTCTTTGTTTGAAAATTTTGATTACAGGGATGGGGCCAAGATGGCAGACTAGATGCAATGGCATTTGGAGGCTCCCATGAAAAAAAAACATAATAAGCATGTGAATCCTTTACCAGCAACCAAAGTATACAGGTTGTCTCATCAAAATTGACTAGAAGGCTGGGGTTACCCACCGAGAGAAGGAAGAGCAGTGTGGTGCAGCGCCCTCCTGAGAGCCACACAGGGAAGGGGAAACCATCCTCCCAGCCAAGGGAGGCGGTGAGTGAGCGCACTATCCAGCCAGGGAAACTGCTTTTCCCGTGGAACTGTGCAACCTGTGGATCAGAAGATCCCATTCCTGAACCCACACCACAGGAGCCTATCATACCAATCCCAGAATGCACAGATCCTTACAGCCTCTTAGCTGGAATCTGCTGAAACCTACTGAACTCCTGTGGGAGGGGCGACCAGCAATGGCTGCGGCTGCCTGCTGTCTAAGCTTTTTGAGTTCCTTTGGGGAGGGGCAGCAGCCAGCACTGGGACTTGCAACTGCCTAACACACTAAGCCTCCTGGGCAGGGGAAGGGTAGCACCCATTTCTATAGCTCCAGGCTGTACTTTTCAGCTGCTGGAGCCAGGGAGGCTGGATTGATCCCGAGACTTGTCCCCACAACCCAACAGACCAGCTGTGGCAGTCTGTGGCCAGAGTGTGTCTTCAGGTCTAACCCTGACCCATCCTTCCTCAGTGGGCAGGGCTTCCCTGCAAGATCTCCAATAACTCCAGCCAGAGGCACAGGGACAGAATTCAGATTTCCTGCGGCCTGAGCCCCTAGAGGGAGGGGTGGCCACAGTTTCTGCAGACCAGCAGACTTAGCCTCTCCTTCTGGTAGTTCTGCGGAATCCAGGCAGCCAAGATGAGTGGGTTTCCCCCTAGCAAAACATACCCTCTCCACGAAGGGACAAAGTGCTTCAGTAAACGAGTCCTGCTCCCCATGCCACCCAGCTGGGTGAGATTCTCCAACAGGATTTGTCAGACATCCTATACAGAAACAATTCTACTGGCCTCAGGTTGGTGCCCCTTGAGGTCAGAGGTCCTGGAAGAAGGAGCAGGCACCCATCTTTGCTGCTCTCCAGACTTTTTGAGTGACATCTCCAGGCATGGCAGTGAATCAGATGAATAGGGCCTGAAGTGAACCCCCAGCAAACTGCAGCAGCTCTACAGAAGAGGGATCTGAATATTGAAAGAAAAACAAACAAGCAGAAAGTGACAATGACAGCATCAACAACAATAAAAAGGCCTCTGCAAAAACCCCATCTAAGGATCAGCAGCCTCAAAGACTGAAACTAGACAAACTCAGGAAGTTGAGAAAGAATCAATGAAACAATGCTGAAAACCCAAAAGGCCAGAGTGCCTCTTCTCCAAATGATTGCAGTGTCTCTCCATCAAGGGTGTAGGACTGGATGGAGGATCAGATGGACGAACTGACAGTAGTAGGCTTCAGAAGATAGGTAATAAAAAAATTACAATGAGCTAAAGGAACATGTTCTAACCCAATGCAAAGAAGCTAAGAACGTTGATAAACGGTTAGAGGAATTGCTAACTAGAATAACCAGTTTAGAGAGGAACATAAACAACCTGATGGAGTTGAAAAACATAGCACAAGGACTTCATGAAGCATTCACAAGTATCAACAGCCAAATCGACCAAGTGGAAGAAAGCATATTAAGAGTTTGAAGACCACCTTTCTGAAATAAGACATGCAGACAAGAATAGAGAGAATAGAATGAAAAGGAAAGAACAAAGCCTCCAAGAAATATGGGACTTCATAAAAAGACCAAACCTACAATTGATTGGAGTACCTGAAGGAGACAGGGAGAATGGAAACAAGCTGGAAAACACACTTCACCATATTATCCAGGAGAACTTCCCCAACCTAGCAAGACAGGCCAACAGGCAAATTCAGGGAATACAGAGAATATCATTAAGATACTCCACGAGAAGATCAACCCCAAGATACCTAATCATCAGATTCTCCATGGCTGAAATGAAGGAAAAATTGCTAAGGGCAGCCAGAGAGAAAGGACAGGTCACTTACAAAGGGAAGCCCATCAGACTAACAGCAGACCTCTTAGCAGAAACTCTAGAAGCCAGAAGAGAGTGGGGGCCAATATTCAACATTCTTAAAGAAAAAAAATTTTCAACCCAGAATCTCATATCCAGCCAAACTAAGCTTCATAAATGAAGGAAAAATAAAATCCTTTCCAGACAAGCAAATGCTGAGGGATTTCATTGCCACCAGGCCTCCCCTGCAAGAGCTCTTGAAAGAAGCACTAAATATGGAAAGAAAAAACCTGTACCAACCACTGCAAAAACACACCAAAATATAAAGACCAATGACTACACACCAACATTATGAAAAGCACACCAAAATATAAAAACTACGAAGAAACTGCATCAACTAATGTGCAAAATAACCAAATAGCATCATGATGACAGGATCAATGCACACATAACAATACTAACCTTAAATGTAAATGGGCTAAATGCCCCAATTAAAAGACACAGACTGACAAATTGGATAAGGAGTCAAGACCCATCAGTGTGCTGTATTCAGGAGACCCATCTTACATGCAAAGACACACACAGGCTCAAAATAGAGGGATGGAGGAAAATTTAACAAGCAAATGGGAAGAAAAAAGTAGCAGGGGTTGCAATCCTAGTGTCTGACAAAACAGACTTTAAACCAACAAAAATAAAAAAAGACAAAGAATGGCATTACACAACAGTAAAGGGAACAATTCAACAAGAAGAGCTAACTATTCTAAGTATATATGCACCCAAGACAGGAGCATCCAGATTCAAAAAACAAGTACTTAGAGACCTACAAAGAGGCTGGGCACAGTGGCTCACATCTGTAATCCCAGCACTTTAGGAGGGCGAGGAAGTAAGGAGTTTGAGACAAGCCTAGCAAACATGGTGAAAACCTGCCTCTACTAAAAATACAAAAAATTGGCCAGATGTGGTGGCACATACCTGTAATCCCAGCTTCTTGGGAAACTGGAGCAAAAGAATTGCTTGAACCCAGGAAGGAGAGGTTGGAGTGAGCTGAGACTGGGGCACTGCACTCCAGCCTGGGCAATAAAGTGATACTCAGTCTCAAAAGAGAGAGACCTACAAAGAAACTTAGACTCCCACACAATAATAGTGAGAGACTTTAACACCCAACTGTCAGTATTAGACAGATCAATGAGAGAGAAAATTAACAAGGATATTCAGGACTTGAACTCAGCTCTGGATAAAATAGACCTAGTAGATGTCTACACAACTCTCTACCCCAAATCAACAGAATATACATTCTTCTCAGTGCCACATGGCACTTATTCTAAAATCGACCACATAATAGGAAGTAAAACACTCCTCAGCAAATGGAAAAGAACTGAACTAATAACAGTCTCTCAGACCACAGTGCAATCAAATTAGAACTCAGGATTAGGAAACTAACTCAAAACCAAACAATTTCATGGAAATTGAACAACCTGCTCCTGAATTACTCCTGGGTAAATAATAAAAGTAAGGCAGAAATCAGTAAGTTCTTTGAAACCAGTGAGAACAAAGAGATAACCTACCAGAATCTCTGGGACACAGCTAAAGCAGTGTTAAGAGGGAAATTTATACCACTAAATGCCCACATCGGCAAGCTGGGAAGATCTGAAATCAACATCACAATAAAACATCACAATTAAAAGAGCTAGAGAGCAAGGCAAGAGCAAACTTGCTAGCACAAGACAAGAAAAACAAAGATCAGAGAAGAATTGAAGGAGATAGAGGCACTCACACACAAAAAAACACTCCAAAAAATCAACAAATCCAGGGACTGGTTTTTTGAAAAAGATAACAAAATAGACCACTAGTTAGACTAATAAAGAAGAAGGGAGAGATGAATGAAATAGACACAATAAAAAATGATAAAGGGGCTATCACCACTGATCCTGCAGAAATGCAAACTACCATCAGAGAATACTGTAAACACTACTATGTAAATAAAGTAGAAAACCTAGAAGAAATAGATAAGTTGCTGGATGTATACACCCTACCAAGACTAAACGAGGAAGAAGCTGAATCCCTGAATAGGCCAATAACAAGCTCTGAAATTGAGACAATAATTAATAGCCTTCCAACCAAAAAAACCGCAGGACCACACAGATTCACAGCTGAATTCTACCAGAAATACAAAGAGGAGTTGGTACCATTCCTTCTGAAACTATTCCAAACAACTGAAAAGGAGGGACTCCTCCCTAACTCATTATATAAAGCTAGCGTCATCCTGATAGCAAAAACCAGGAAGAGACACAACAAAAAAATAAAATGTCAGGCCAAATCCCTGATGAACATCAATGCAAAAATCCTCAATAAAATACTTGCAAACTGAATCCAGCAGCATATCAAAAAACTTAGCCACCATGATCAAGTTGGCTTCATCCCTAGGATGCAAAGCTGGTCCAACATATGCAAATCAATAAACATAATCCATCACATAAACAGAACCAAAGACAAAAGCCACATGATTATTTCAATATATGCAGAAAAGGCCTTTGATAAAATTCAACATCACTTCATGTTAAAAACTCTCAATAAACTAGGTATTGATGGAATATATCTCAAAATAATAAGAGCTATTTATGGCAAGCCTACAGCCAATATCACATTGAATGGGCAAAAGCTGGAAGCATTCCCTTTGAAAACCAGTACAAGACAAGGATGCCCTCTCTTACCACTCCTATTCAGCATTGTACTGGAAATTCTGGCCAGGGCAATCAGGCAAGAGAAAGAAATAAAGGGTATTCAAATAGGAAGAGAGGAAGTCAAGTTGTCTCTGTTTGCAGATGACATGATTTTAGATTTAGAAAACCCCATTATCTCAGCCCAAAAGCTTCTTGAACTGATAAGCAACTTCAGCAAATTCTCAGGATAAAAAATGAGCATAGAAAAATAACATGCATTCCTTTACACCAATAGTAGGCAAGCAGAGAGCCAAATCATGAATGAACTCCCATTCACAGTCACTATAAAGAGGATAAAATACCTAGGAATACAGCCAACAAGGGATGTGAAGGACCTCTTCAAGGAGAACAACAAAACACTGCTCAAGGAGATAAGAGAGGCCACGAACAAATGGAAAAACATTCCATCCTCATGGATAGGAAGAACCAATATCATGAAAATGGCCATATTGCTCAAAGTAATTTAGATTCAGTGCTATTCCCAACAAGCATTGAAGCATTGACATTCTTCTCAGAATTAGAAAAAGCTATTTTAAATTTCAGTGGAATCAAAGAAGACCCTGTATAGCCAAGACAATCCAAGGCAAAAAGAACAAAGCTGGAGGCATCAGGTTACCTGATTTGAAACTATATCACAAGGCTACAGGAACCAAAACAGCATAGCACCAGTACCAAAACAGACATACAGACCAATGGAGCAGAACAGAGACCTCAGAAATAACACATCTACAATCATCTCATCTTTGACAAACCTGACAAAAACAAGCAATGGGGAAAGAATCTCCCATTCAGTAAATGATGCTGGGGAAAATGGCTAGCCATAAGCAGAAAACAGAAATGGAACCCCTTCCTTACATCTTATACAAAAATTAACTCAAGATGGATTAAAGACTTAAATGTAAAACTTAAAGTCATAAAATCCCTCAAGGAAACCTAGGCAATACCATTCAGGACATAGTCATGGGCAAAGACTTTCATGACAAATATGCCAAAAGCAATTGCAGCAAAAGTCAAAACTGACAAATGGGATCTAATTAAACTAAAGGGCTTCTGCATAGCAAAAGAAACTATCATCAGAGTGAACAGGCAACCTACAGAATGGGAGAAAATAATTTGCAATTTACCCAAAGGTCTAATATCCAGAATTTACAAGGAACTTAAACATTTTTTTTCTTTTCTTCTTTTTTTTCTTTTTTCTTTCTCTTTTTTTTTTTTTTTTTTTTTTTTTTTGAGAGAGTCTCACTCTGTTGCCTAGGCTGGAGTGCAGTGGTGCAATCTCAGCTCACTGCAAGCTCCCAGGTTCATGCCATTCTCCTGCCTCAGCCTCCCGAGTGGCTAGTACTACAGGCGCCTGTCACCACACCCAGCTAATTTATTGTATTTTTAGTAGAGATAGGGTTTCACTGTGTTAGCCAGGATGGTCTCGATCCCTTGACCTCATGATCTGCCTGCCTCGGCCTCCCAAAGTTCTGGGATTACACGTGAGCCACCGTGCCCAACCAAACATATTTTCAAAAAAAAAAAAACAACTCCATCAAAAAGTGGGCAAAGCACATGAACAGACACTTCTCAAAAGAAGACATTTATGAGGCTAACAAACACGAAAAAAAGCTCAACATCACTGATAATCAGAGAAATGCAAATCAAAACCACAATGAGATACCATCTCACACCAGTCAGAATGGCAACTAGTAAAAAGTCAGGAAATAATAGATGTTGGTGAATCCGTGGAGAAATAGAAATGCTTTTATATTGTTGGTGCGAATGTAAATTAGTTCAACCATTGTCGAAGACAGTATAGCAGTTCTTCAAGGATCTAGAACCACAAATACCATTTGACCCAGCAATCCCATTACCCAAATGATTATAAGTCATTCTACTGTAAATACACATGCACATGTGTATTTATTGCAACACTATTTACAATAACAAAGACTTGGAAACAACCCAAATGCCATCAATGATAGACTGGATAAAGGAAATCTGGTACATATACATCATGGAATACTATGCAGCCATAAAAAGGAATGAGATCATGTCCTTTGCAGGGACATGTATGAAGAAAGAAACCATCATCCTCAGTAAACTAACACAGGAACAGAAAACCAAATACCACATTTTCTCACTCATATTTGGGAGTTCAACATTAAGAACACATGGACACAGAGATGGGAATAACACACACCAGAGCCTGTTTGGGGGTTGGGGGATGAGGGGAGGAAACTTAGAGGATGGGTCAATAGGTCAGCAAACCACCATGCCATATGTATACCTATGCAACAAACCTGCACTCTCTGCACATGTATCCCATTTTTTTATTAGAAGAAATAAAAACAAAATAAAAAATAATAAAAGAAATGTAAAGAAAGAAAATTTAGATTAATTCCTTTTTTCTTTTATTGCTAGTTTCATGCTTTCTATTTCTTCTTAATTCATATGCATATATATATATATATATATATACAAACACACACACACACACACAGACACATACATACACACACTAACAACAAACTATCCAAAAACGAAATTAAGGAAATAATCTTGGCTGGGCATAGTGGCTCATGACTATAATCTCAGCACTTTTAGGAGGTGGAGGCAGAGATGGATCCAGGAAAATCCCTTGAGCTCAGAAATTCTAAACCAGTCAGGGCAATATAGTGAAACTTTATCTCTATTAAAAAATAAAAATTAACCAGATGTACTGGTGTTCCTGTAGTCCCCGCTACTCAGGAGGCTGAAGTGAGAGTATCACTTGAATCTGGGATGTCAAGGCTGCAGTGAGCCATGATCATGCCACTGCACTACAGCCTGAGCAACAGAACAAGACCTTGTCTTTTTTTTTTTTTTTAACCTCATTTTATTAGCACAAAATAAAATAAAATATCTAGGAATGAACTTAACCAATGAGGTAGAGGTTTGTATACTGAAAACTATAAAACACTAATGAAATAAATTAAGGCTAGAAAGACTTCCCATGTTCATAGCTTGGAAGAATTAATATTGGTAAAATGTCCATACTACCCAATCTGATCTACAGATTGAATGCAGTGCCTCTCAAAATCCCAATGGCATTTTTTACAGAAATTGAAATAACAATTCTAAAATTCATACTGAATCACAAAAGATCCTGAACAGCGAAGGTAATCTTGAACAAGATAAATAAAACTGGAGGCATCATACTTCTTGATTTCAAAATTATATAAAAAGTAAAATATATTACAAAGCTACAGTAATCAAAACAAAATGGTACTACCATAAAAACAGACATATAACCCAATGAGCAGAATAGAAATATCAGAAACACACACACATACACTTTTAAAGTTATATGGTTAAAATGAAATCAGAACCTTATCTTACATCATACGCAAAAATTAACTCAAATGGTTTAAAAGGCTATATGTAAAACCTGAAACCACAATGTTTTTAGAAGAAAACAGTGGATAATCTTCTTGACATTGTTCTTGGCAATGGTTTCTTAAGTATAATACTAAAAGCAAAGGCAACTAAAATAAAACTAGGCAATTGTGACAATATCAAACTTAAGGCTTCTGCATGGCAAAGGAAACCATGAACAAAATGAAAAGGCAATCTGTGGCACATAAGAAGTATTTGCAAACTGTATAACTGATTAAGGGTTAATATCCAAAATATATAGAAAACTCCTACAACTAAATATCAAATTATAATAATAACCCTACGAAAAAAAATAGGCAAGGGACCCGAATAAACATTACTCCAAAGAAGACATTGAAATGGCAAACAGATACATGAAAACGTACTCAATATTACTCATCATCAGGGAATGCAAATTAAAGCCACAGTGGCATATCACCTAGCACCAGTTAGCATGTCTATTATCAAAAAACAAACAATAAATATTGGCGAGAATGTGAAGAAAAGGGAGCCCTCGTACACTGTTGGTGGAAATGTAAACTGGTACAGCCTCTATGGAAAGTAGTATGAAAGTTCCTCAAAAAATTAAAAATACTGGCATAAAACAGACCTATAAACCAATGAACAGAATAGAAATCTCAGAAACACACATACATACACATTTAAAGTTATATGGTTAAAATGAAATCAGACCTTTATCTTATACCTTACACAAAAATTAACTCAAATGGTTTAAATACCTATATGTAAAACCTGAAACCATAAAATTTGTAGAAAAAAACAGAGTGGAAAATCTTCTTGACATTGTTCTTGGCAATGATTTGTTGAATATAATACTAAAAACAAAGGCAACTAAAATAAAACTAGACAATTGTGATTGATTGTCTGATTCAGCAATCCTACTGCTGAGTATATATTTAAAATATTAAATTCAAGATCCTAAGAGATGTTTGCAACCCCATGTTCATTGCAGCATTATTCACAATAACCAAGATGTGGAAGTAACCTAAATGTCCATCAGTGAATGAATGGATAAAGAAAATGTGATATGTATATATACACAATAGAATATTATTCAGCCTTAAAAATAAAAGGAAATCCTGATATTTGCCAGATCATAGATGAACTTGGAGGACAATATGTTAAGTGAAATAAGCCAGACATAGGAGAACAAATACTATGTGATACCACTCAGATGAGGAATTTAAAAGAGTCAAACTCAAAGAGGCAAATAGGAGAATGGTGGTTGTTAAGGGCTGGGGGTGAGGGGAGGTAAGAAATGAGAGGTATTAGTCAAAGAGTTCAAAACTTCAGTTGCAGAGATGACTAAGTCCTAGAGATCTACTGCACAGCATAGTGCCTATAGTTAATAATATTGTAGGTATAATTAAAAATGTGCTAAGTGGATAGGTCTTATATAAGTATTCTTATCACTAATAATAATGATAATAAAATATATAGGGCAGGAGAAAAGTTATTTTCACATTTTTATATAAAAGGATTATAATATACTTTTTAAAAATGTACACTTTAAAAGTTTAAATCAGTATAAAGCTTACACATATTTATTTTAAAAACTAAAATGTAAACGTATCAATTGTTTTTACTGTAGAAATGTAAATCCCAAAGTTTATCTTTTAAAATGAAATGAAAAAGTTTGTATTACAAGCATAATATCATGATAAATTGGAAGCATTATATATCAATCATCTGCTATGTATTTAAGCAACATAAATTTATGTTACAGATATAACATTTTTATTTTAAAATTAATAGTTAATAATTTATTATTTGACTAATTTATCACCATATTTAAAAGCTTTGTTTTGAAAGAAAAGTTACACATGATACTGGGAACTTTTGATTTTTATTTCCTGATTTTCTATTTGTGGGAAGAGAGGAGAAGGCAGATATTTTGATATAGAAGAAAAAGTGATAAAGTATTTAAGATAATGGGAATAAAGGTCGCTACAATATTCAAGATGTAATGAAAAACTGTTAACAATATGTTTCAACCTCTTTAAACAATTAGTTTAAAAAGGTTTTCTAAAACACAAATAAACAGTATTTTGTTATGTACTTTCACTTAAGTCAATCACTCATTTTTTGAAATTTGGGTTCTCCCAATACAATTCTAGTTTCAACTTGGAAAAGATAAAAGACACAAGAAGAAAATAGGAGGCAGAGGAGAAAGGCAAATTGAGACATACTGTAATGCTAAGCAGGAAAATTATGAATGATAAAAATATTTAAGTTCCTTTGGTCTTTTCCTTCAGACTAATACATTTGATAACATTCTTATCCTGCCCCCACTATCTCTCAACCCAATTTCGAGAAGACACAATGACATAAATACTAATAACCCTGATTCACATCCTTAATGACTGTCTGAAAAAAAGTTTACCATGATGTAGGATGTGAATCATGCTCACCAGAGAACATCTCACATTTATGGTAAACTGTGGCCTGCTTGCAAGAAATGGAAATATTAATTACAGTCATTTCACTTCATAAAAATAAATGTTTCAGAGTTTGCTTTTGCACTCTCAAATTATTTCCTAATGAATTGCAGACTTCGTCTACAAATGTGCACTCAAATGTAAAGTTACTGATATATATATAGTCATTATAAATTTGTCATTGCCATTATAAATTTCTGTTCCAAGCTAAGCGCCTGGCCAAGGTATACTTATATTATAAGACACAAATAGACAATAAAAAGGTTATTATAGTGATGAATTAAGATATCCATCATCTCACATAATTACCAACATTTTTTTTGTTTTGTGGCAAGAGCAGCTAAAATCTACTAATTTAACATGAATCCCAAATACAGTAAAATGTTATTCCCTACAGTTCTCATGTTGTACCTTGGATCTCTGGACTTGCCCATTCTACTTTCAGTCCTTTAATTACTAAATTGTGATCCTTGAAGTCTGACTGTTTTACTTTATAAAAATTATTTTATAAAATAATCCTTGACTCAATTCCTCAGCCACGGGAAAAAATAAAGTAATTCGTAGGTTTGGGGATTGTTTCACTTTTTTGAGGCTAATTAATGTTAATAGTAGGAAATGCAGGGTTAAAGGCGACTCAAACTCTATTCTTTTTTTTGTTTATTTATTTTTTTATTTATTTATTTATTTATTTATTTATTTATTTTGAGACGGAGTCTCGCTCTGTCACCCAGGCTGGAGTGCAGTGGCCGGATCTCTGCTCACTGCAAGCTCCACCTCCCGGGTTCACGCCATTCTCCTGCCTCAGCCTCCCGAGTAGCTGGGACTACAGGCGCTGCCACCTCGCCCGGCTAATTTTTTGTATTTTTAGTAGAGACGGGGGTTTCGCCGTGTTAGCCAGGATGGTCTCGATCTCCTGACCTCGAGATCCACCCGTCTTGGCCTCCCAAAGTGCTGAGATTACAGGCTTGAGCCACCGCGCCCGGCCCTCAAACTCTATTCTTAAATAAGTTCCTAGTTCAGATTGCCATCTCAGGCTGGTGAGCCGTCCTCCCTACCCTTCAATAATCAATCTGACAATTTTGAGGACAAGGACGCAGCATCATGGGAGGCCAAGAAAATACTCAAAACACTCCTAGAGACTTGAAAATGAAACTGATTCGAGTCATACTATAAAGAAATTGAAAGGGGGTAAGAAACAAATGGGTAAATGAAAAGTGGTATTTGCTGCTAATGAGAATTGACATGACTCTTCTCAGCTGTTCACTACCTCACATTTTAGAATCGTTACCAAAAAGTTCTTTCCCTCAATCACCTTACTGCTATCAACTTTGAAAAACATCGGGAAACTGTGAGGATATAAACTATATCAGATAACACACTTGCAATTTATTTATATATTTATTATCATTATTATTTGAGGCAAAGTCTCCCCCGTCACCCAGGCTGGAGTGCAGTGGCAAGATCTCTGATCACTGCTACTCCACCTCCCGGGTGGAAGCGATTCTGCTGCCTTAGTCTCCTGAGTAGCTGGTGGCACGCGCCACCATGCCCGGCTAATTTTTGTATTTTTAGTAGAAACGGGGTTGCGCCATGTTGACAAGGCTGGTTTCAAACTCCTGGCATCACACATTTGCAATTTAGAGAAGACTTTTCAACTTTCTAATAAAGTAATGTTGATATATATAAAAGTGTTTATTCATAGATATCTTTAGGAAATCATAGTAACATTGTTGCTATGTGCCAGCTATGATCATGGCAAGTCACTTAATCTTTTTCTTCTCCATTGATAAACTAAAGCTTATGATAGGAGCAACCTCATAAATGTGTTATACAAATTAAATGCATGAATGCATGCAATGCCCTTTAAAAAAAGCCCGGGAGCAAAGTAAGAACTCAATAATGGTAGAGATTTTTATTATGATTAAAGTTAGTATTTGTTTTAGGAGAAACAAGAGGATTTAAATAATTATAGGACAATAAACACTGGGGACTACTAGAGGAGGACATGGGGTGGGAAGGGCTTGAAAAGTTAACTATTGGGTACTATGCTCACTACCTGGGTGATGGGGTTAATCCCACCCCAACCCCACCATCATGAAATATACCCATGTAACAAACCTGCGCATGTACCCCCCGAATCTAAAACATTATTTTTAAAATGAAAAATAAATACATAAATACAGGCAAAGTACTCTGGGCATTCAAAGGAGGCAGAGATTCCTTTCTTCCAAATGTCACCAGAATGCCCCCCTCCTTCCTCCATTATTGTCTCAGAAGGTCTCTTACCTGCTAAAGAGTTTGAGTTTATAGTCACACTGCTCCTTAGTTTCTTAGGTCCACTCCGTAAAGAATCCTTCAGCAAGCTAATCTCTTCGAGACCTGACTTCTTACTGCAATATATGTAAAATGTCTGGTACATAATTAGTAATCCATGCATATATATTTTTTTTCTTTTCTTTTTTGAGATGGAGTCTCGCTCTGTCGCCCAGGCTGGAGTGCAGTGGCGCGATCTCGGCTCACTGCAAGCTCCGCCTCCCGGGTTAACGCCATTCACCTGTCTCAGCCTCCGGAGTAGCTGGGACTACAGGTGCCGCCACCACGCCCGGCTGATTTTTTGTATTTTTAGTAGAGACGGGGTTTCACCGTGTTAGCCAGGATGGTCTCGACCTCCTGACCTCGTGATCCGCCTGCCTCAGCCTCCCCACCCTCATGCCTGGGATTATGGTCGTGAGCCACCACGCCCAACCATACTGGTTTCTTATTAAAAGGCCTATTTTAATAGAATATGAGGCTGATTGAATGCTGTTTTGGGGTGTTCGGAGAAAAGAAGGCCTGAAAAATCAGAGACAGTTTGCTCAGATGAAAATAATTCAGTTGAATTTACTAAAAGATAAACAGTAAATTGGAAAATATAATAAGGATTATTCAAAACATATTAGTCATGTTTAGTGACCTAAAAAATGTAAGTACTGTATGTATAACCTATGATGAGAAAAATGTCTAACTTTGGGGTCTTCAATGTTTTCAATGATCACTCTGATTTTCATTTTAAAAATTATTTCAATATGTATGTATGACTTTTTGTGAAAATACTCCACAGGGATTGGGAATGCTGATTATTTTTCTCTCTGTGATCATTAAGAATGGAAATGGCTATTTCAGACCAGGAAAAGCAACCAAGTTCATGATGATAACTCTACAGTGTAGCATTATCGAGCTATCTATCTATCTATCTATCTATCTATCTATCTATCTATCTATCTATCTATCTATCTATCTATCTAATATATATATGGCTTATACATCTATATGGTTTATATATATGATTATATATCTGTATGGTTTATATATATATGGTGTGTGTATATAAATATGTATAAACTCCCACACACAGTGACTTTTAGTAAAATGAAGTATTTTGTTAGTGAGAATTTTTTTCCAATTATAAGAGAAGTAAGCTTTTGAAAATTCAGTAATAGCACAGTAAAATGAAAAAAAAAATTGGCAATAACAGAAAAGCTCAGGGAAATAATAAAAATATATTAGTAAAATATTTATAGTGTAATATAAATACATTATTTTATGTTTTTATATACTTCATAAACTTATTTGTATACTTTATACATTACGTATTTTATATTACATATAAATAATGTATATTTATATAAGTATATGATTTTATATATGATTATATATAAAATACATAATTATCTATAAATATACATTCACATATTATACTATTTCATTTATATATTTATTTCTATATCCTTTATATAGTTGATTTATGTTTACATATTTTATATTCTATATGCTTATTTTACTGTTTTGCTCTTTATTATTTTTTTAGTCTCGTTAAACACTGTTAACCTTTCAGATCATTGTTATGTTACCTCAAACTCCTAGAATTCTAGTCTATGAACTGGCTAACGCTTATTCACTCAAGTGCCAATTGTCTCGGTTTTAATTTCATGTCTGCCATTTACAGCTTGTGTGATCTTGAGCAAGTTATGTAACATCTCTGCACCTCAGTTTCATATTCAAAAACTGGAATAACAATAATGCTTAGCTCACAGAGTTGTTTTAAGGATGAAAATAGTTTTTAAGTAAGAGCAGAAGACCTGAAAGGACCTGTGGCGTGGAGAGTCGGCCACCATCACTAAGTTCTTAACTCCCCCAGATTGGGTTCTTTTGCTTGCCTCTTCATGGTATCTGGAGATTACTCTCTTCTTTCTCTAGCAAAGCTATTCATTAAACACATAACATTTTATGTAGCATTACTAGGTGTTTGCAGTCAGAGGGTTTCATGTTAGCCAAGGTTGGCATCTTGCTGAATATGGAATCCATTGAGGATATTTCTCATATCTACATTGGGACAGAACTTCTACCACTGTTACATGTAAAAGTTTATGTTAGTTTAACTTATTTTCTTTTACTGTGTGGACCTTTTGCTACAGGCCCAGTATGTATTTATTTATGCCTGCAAATGATCCCCAATGTCCATGTATTTAATAGAATGATTACACTGCATTTATTCTTAGGAATAACGTGAGTTAATTTATAACATATAGAATAACAGCGGCATCTACTAAAGACATGATGCTGACAAGATTACATTTAAAGTGTTAATGTGAGTGGTCAGAAAGTGCTTGCTCTCTTCTAAATTCACATCAAAAGGGGAATCCGAATCTTCATTACAATTCACCATGATTGACTGCTGAGAGCTTTCAAGCCCCACACTCTCCTTACCCTTCTGCCAACACTTGAAAGCTGGTAAGAAACCTAGGTCCTCCCTTCCTCCTTTAGGATGCCAGAAAGTTCAAATCTTTCAAGACCTTGCCAATAGAGAGAACCTGCACCCCAACCCCACCTTTTAATCTCATTACCAGTCTCCTTTCCCTGTTCTTTCAAGCCATTGTTGGACCTGACTGGAAGTTTCTCTGCCCTCCTCATAAAACCTCATTATGTGAGTAATAATATTCTCCTGGCTTAGTTCAAATTCATTGTGTTGTATCCTGCAGTTAATTATCTGTTTGCAAATGATAATAATTTGCAAAGGAAATTACTTGCAAGTGTGGCATCATCTGCAAAAATTTTGAGTGGGGAGTTCACCAATATTTTTGAAGTGACCACAGCAGGTAGAGTAATTAGAGGGGGAAGAAATGATTTGAAGGAGAAAAGAATGAATCTAGTTTTGGTGGTAATGGTTCTGAAGCGATTTGGGTATATAAAATCAGTTGTCACAAATACAGTGGGAGATTGGGAGTGATGTCTGGGCAGGTGGCAGCTTCGATTCATCAGCATACAGGTGGAATCAAGGGCCTGGAGAAGATGAGATCACCTAGGGGGTACACACAGTGAGAAGAAAAGAGGGCCGGGTCCATTGCATCAGCTGAAATCTACTTCTATATTATTCACTCCTTCCTTTTCAATATGGACTTTATTCTCGATAATTTTTTGGTTTTTCTTGTGTTTGACTTAACTTCAACCTAAAATGAAGTAACAGAATAATGTTAATCTTTATCTTTTAGGTCAATCCTTAAAAATCCTGGTGTCCACATCATAAGCAGGCAACTAAATTTAAAATTTCAGGACTGCAACACACACATTAGTAACTTTAAAATTTCCTTATGTGAATTCAATGTGCATCGAAGGTTCAGAAAAACCACTGTAGGTGAATTGAAATTAGTAGAAGTATAGGATTTACTTCTTTAGAAGAGAACATACACTTTCTGATCACTCACGCTAACACTTTAAATGTAAACTTGTCAGCATATTATCTTTAGTGGGTGCCTCTACAAGTATAGGATAGACTTCTACTAGGTTTTGATTTTTAAAATTTTAAATGTATTTCACATCTTGTTTTGGAGTGGATTTAAGTATTTTATGTGGCTAAATTATAATTAATTATATGGTTAATTAAAATATAAGTGCTGCCTTATCAATGAATTAACTTTTAGCAAATTAAAGTAGTAGGTCTTAATATGCCCATTTTATAGTTAGGAAAATTGAGGCTGAGAGAGATAAGGTCACTTGCCAAATATACACAACTAGTGACTGACGGAGAAGTAATTTAAAACCAAGTTTGACTGGTTACTTCCATAAATTAATTTACCTAACAGCATAGCTCAGTGCTTCACAGGATAGGAATCTAGGATTTTGAATATTTTTTTCATAAAGTACCTGGAACTTATCCCATATTCAGTTTAACCTCTTCTCAAAATGCATGTAAAGTAATATTAAATTATAGCATTTCCAAATAAGGCATGATTTAATATGCATTCTATAGAATTTAGAGGTGTTTGTGAAAATGTGACCCATAGCCTAGGAATCTTATTATAAGGGTAATTTTCCTTCTTTTTAAGTGAAAGTTCAAATTTTTCTGCCAAACAGCCTTGGGCATTTAAAAATCTGTTAGAATGTCTTCCCATATTCATATCTTCTATTTCTGAGAAACAATCATAGCTTTAGATGACTTTAAGAATAATTTCTGACCTCTGGTAACAACAGAGTTGACCTTCTGGTTATTCTTCTCTCACTAGTAGGAAATCCCCAGAGTTTCTTTTTTATGAAACAGCTAAAAAGCATTGAGTTCGACTGCCATCAAAATATCATCTATTCAGCGGTTGTTACTCAACTCCAGTGCCCTTAAATTCCCTAAATCTGAGGACCATGATTTAACAAGGGAAGATCAGGCTCTTCCTGGAACGTTTTCAGTGGAGGATTAGCTATAGTGGTTTAAGATAATGGGATGATTCATGTGCTAGACTGAGTTTATAACTTTGCATCTTTATAAAAGTTTTACTTAGATTATAAAATTTCTTGGAAAACAATAGAAATATAATTCTAGAAAAATACAGGAACCACATATTTCAAATAATTGGATTTTGGTTTAAAATAATGGTCAATTGGCTATTTCTGATTTTAAGAATGACTTAAATTTTGGGACATATATTTCTTTAGACCATAGAATGAATGTGCTGTAAATAATTTTTCTCCATGAAAGGTTTGTCAGTCCAGAGTTGAGTATGAAAGGCAAAAATGGTACACTGAAAGTGCTTGAAATTGTTCAAATTAAGAGAAAAATTTCTTCATCAGAAAGGTATGAGAGATAAATAAAAAATAAAAAATTGTAAAAAATAAGAGAAAACCTTTCTTGTTTTTCTTCAAATGTGATTTTTCCAAATTTCTTCAGAATGTTTCAGAAATCTTTATCTACCCTCCTCTGAGATAGAAAAGCTAAGAATACTAAGTAGCTAGAAGTTAGGAAATTCAATACTAGAGGTTGTCCTGAGTGAAGAGTCGTGTTGATGAATTCGGTGCTTACTACTGCAAAATCCTGGATAGGAGTTATGTTGATTTGTCTAAATAGTCATTCCCTCTGTCTGCCACTGATTGGTCCAGAAGCTTAGAGCTGAGCCAATTGGTGCATAGCGTCATCTGGACATGTGAATTGGTTTAAATACTTCAAAGAGTGCTCGGAAGGGAACACGTAGTAATAGTTTCTTTCTTTTTTTTTTTTTTTTTTTTTTTTTTTTTTGATATGGAGTCTCACTCTGTTGCCCAGGTTGGAGTGCAGTGGCACCATCTGGGCTCCCTGCAACCTCCACCTCCCAGGTTCAAGCGATTCTCCTGCCTCAGCTGCCCGAGTAGCTGGGATTACAGGCACGTGCCAACATTCCCAGCTAATTTTTGCATTTTTAATAGAGACAAGCTTTCACCATGCTGGCCAGGCTGATCTGGAACTCCTGACTTCATGATCTGCCCACGTCAGCCTCCCAAAATGTTGGAATTACAGGCATAAGCCACCGCACCTGGATCTATAGAAATAAGGTCTCGAAAATTTTTTTAGCTATCTTCTACCGGTGTGTTGATGTTGTCAACACACAGAGAGCAGAGAAGAAAATCTAGAGAAATGGAGTCGGAACCTTGACTAAATCATGATTGATCATTCCCAATCAGTGAACATTTGAGTTATATTCTCTATTATTTCAGACAATTTAAATTAGATGTTTCTGTTACTTGTGTCCAACGCATGACTTTTGGATATAATGTCACTGTGACAGCTTAGCTGTATAAAATATGAGTTGAAATGCCTTCCCAGAGCATTTTGTAGATTGCTTTCTTACATTGACTATTGTTGTAGAGAATACACCTTACAAGTTACCTGATATTTTTCTTCATTAACGATAGTATTTTTCTTCATATTTAAAAATACAATAATTTTACCAGTGCATATTGATTGCTCTGTAACAATTTTCCCCAAGAATATGTGTGTCCTTTCACATACAGATTTAATTCATTTTTTAAGTTTAGAAAGTTTTCTTCTAGAATACATGTAAATACATTTCATTTCTTTTTTCTCAATTATGTGTATTTTAGATCTTCTTTTCCTAATATATCTATACATTTTCAATTCTTTTAAACTTATGTAAATAAATTAGAAATTACTAACAAATGTAGAAAACAACAACACTGCTACACCGTTACTTCAAATTTTAAAAAATC
Organism: Macaca thibetana thibetana; assembly: GCF_024542745.1. Classification (NCBI taxonomy): domain Eukaryota; kingdom Metazoa; phylum Chordata; class Mammalia; order Primates; family Cercopithecidae; genus Macaca; species Macaca thibetana. The sequence goes on along the minus strand of NC_065582.1, from coordinate 13,055,140 downwards.
CTTAAAACAATTTTTAGAGTAAAAATAAATTCAAATATAAAATATTTAGAAAATAACAATAGCAGTAACAACCTATAGTAACCTATGTGTAGAAGAAGTATCCAAAAGTAGAACTCATTCAGAATCTTAAATATACATTAAGAACAAAACATTACAAATGAATAAAAATTGAAATGAGAGATTTAGAAAAGAGAAAAAACCCAACTTAAACAATTATGAAAGACTGTATTATTAAAAATAAAATATAAATTTATAAATAAAATCAGAAAAAACTAATAAAATAAAATTCTACAGACTAGGAAGTGAAATCAATAGTTGGCCCTATCAGCCACTGGATAACAGTACTGCCAAAAAAAAAAAAAAAAAAAGCACTGGATAACAGTACTGCCAAAAAAAAAAAAAAGAGTTGGCTGTATTAGAAAAGCAATGATAATTTAACATACGAGAGGTCGACCTAATCAAGAAAAAAGGAGAAATACTGTAATGAAGAAATAAAGTACACAGTAAAGTCAATTATGACATACTACTTTATACAATTCCATGAAAACATTTTGTAAACCTTGATGAAGCTGAGGAGCAAATAAAATATAAATAACCAAATTGAAAGTTTAAATGTCTCACATTGCTAAAGATGGTATCATGATGAATTTTGTCAGATCTTCAAAAGACAACGCCAATTTTATTTTCATAATACCAGATCATGAAATAGAAATCACCCTTCCATATTCTTTTTACAAAGTCAAGCCACCATTTATAATAGACCCTGTGAAAGATAACATTAGAAAATAAAACTTTAAACCATCTTGTATCTGTCATGTTTCCATCAGGAGAGAAAGACCAGTATGAATTAAGGGGTAAAAAAGTTATTATAGGAATTAGACTTGACACAGTGTTGGGGAAGCTGGATGGAGGGTAGCTGAAAGTTGAGCTAGGGAGTTGGGATATCAGAGGCAGCACCAGCCTGTTAGTATGAGTAGCCCAGCACATTTAGTTGCTGAAAGGGAGCCAGGAAGGGTTGGCTGGAGAAGTCTACAGACAGCTGTTCCTTCTGAGCTCCTGCAGCCACATGTCTGGTGATGGGCCTGCAGTGACGGTTGGCCAGCAGAGCCAACAGCGAAGATGAAGACATCCACGCAGAGCAGAAGAGAGTGAAGACAAGCTGGAACCTGCCAGGTAACCCTGTGCCTCTCCTTTATATGTAACCATGGTGATCTTCAAACCATAATAGCCATTGCTTCACTTGCACCTACCAAATATCACAAAAATTCTTCTTTTGGCCAATTCTAACAAAGTACAGTACAAAGAAGGGGATGCTGGGAACATTCCTTCCAACTAAATCAAGTTGGCACTCAGCATAGTCTACCTCTGCAGTATGGCATTAGCATAGAGCTTTTCCAACCATATTTAACTTCCGAATAAAGGCAGTAACAAAATCGTGCTTTTGCCTAATATGATGCAATTATACCTGTATAACCAAACAACACAATAGCATTCTCTCCAGAAAAGATGCACACAGGTCGGGCACAGTGTCTCATGCCTGTAATCCCAGCACTTTGGGATACCGAGGTGGGTGGATCACGAGGTGAGGAGTTCAAAACCAGCCTGACCAACATGGTAAAACCTCGTCTCTACTAAAAATACAAAAATTAGCCAGGCGTGGTGGCTGGCGCATGCCTGTAGTCCCAACTACTCAGCAGGCTGAGGCAGGAGAATTACTTGAACCTGGGAGGCAGAGGTTACTGTGAGCCGAGATTGCACCACTGCACTCCAGCCTGGGCGACAGAGTGAGACTCTGTCTCAAAAAAAAAAAAAAGACAGAAAAAAAATAAAAAGATTGTTCACAGTCCTATGTCACATTACCCACCTTTGCATGATACACACTTCTCTTCCAGTTGAGTCATATTCCCCTTTGCTATTCGGTAACATAAATAGTGAGACATAAGTTTAACCACTATTAACATATCTTATATAGTAGAAGAAGGAAATGTGATAAAATTAGAGAAATAATCAATAAATATATTCACTCTTTCATATACACACATATTTAAAACACAGTAAGAAAGAAATACTCAACTACTACAGCCCTTGTTTCAAACTAGTCGATTGGTTGTAACTGACTATTATGTTTCTTTTTCCATACCCACTCCATATTCCTTTTGCCCTCGCAAACGCCTCTGGTGGTTAGGTTCCTTACCTGGTAGGGTGAAACATATCTTCATTTCTTATTCACTAATATGAATCGTTATATGTTTTCATGGGCCTTTATCTTAAGACATGGGGACTACTGAGAATTTAAAGTATCTTCTAAAGTTCTCCCTGATCTCATTGGATGATAGCAACCAGAGTCTCCTTCATAATCACATTTCATTACCTCTGCCAGTAGTCAAACTTCTTTGTTATTGATTGAGTGGTGTGAGGACCCCAAGTAGTCAGGTAGCAATTTCAGTTTCTACTTAAATAGAATCATTGATGTGCCCATTGGTGAATACATTCCTTCTTTGGAAACCAGACCCCTAGAGAAGCAAAGCCCAAAATTGAGGGTAAAACAAACAAAATCCTGTTAGTGAATCATACAGATAATGAAGAGAGGAGTCACTCTGGCTTCTACCTTTTGATTCTTGTACCCATAATCCTAAACTAGCACCAGTATAGTGATTGGTGATTCAGAGTATATATCATATACTGGTAAAAGCATCCCAGACCTGTAAAGTATCGTCACCCAACTGAATTTTCAAAAGTCCTTTCTACGATAATTTTTCACATTTGCAAATACAGAAAACCATAAAGACGGCAATTTACATAATCCTTGTGGAAGGCCATCAAGTAGTGGTAACCACAATTACACTTTTGGCATATGTTCAGGTTATGTGTGTGTTGACGGAATGTGGAAGTATCTAGTCTATGTACCTCTATAAAAATTGCTTTCTATATGTATGTTTATCCATCCTTTACCAATGACATATTAAAATATTCATTGCAAGTTGCTTTTACCAGAACGGCTCTTTGTTGGGGGAAAGGCCAAGTTCTTAGGCAAAAACTTTTGTTTTCATTTGCATTTTTGATTAGGAGAGGATGAACAATTTTTCATGCTTTTAAACTAGTTGTAATTATTTGTCAATTATCAGCTTCCTTTTTTCTCATTTATTAGGATCCTGTATTTACTAGTCCCTCATATGACCTCTCTAAATAAACATAGTGAGAGTCTAGGTGTTTCCGTTTTTTAAATTTTTTATGGGGGTGCATATTGTAGAATATGTTTTACATTTAATGTACCACAGCTTTTTTATTTGTTTATAATTTATAGATCTAAAAAGTCATCTTTATCGTTCAAAGGACTGATATTCAATTTCATATTGCCTAAATTTTTATGGTTTGATTTTCTATATTTAATACTTGAATCTATATGTTATGCAAATTTCTAAAATACATATAATAAAGATGTTGTCTCCTTTCAATGTTTATTCCATGACTTGGTATACTTTCTGGGAGTGTGTGTGTTTCTGTATTTGTGTGATCATGTGGCATTAACCAAAACTCTTTATTTTTAAATATATATTTATTTATTTATTTATTTATTTTGAGAGGGAGTCTTGCTCTCTCGCCCAGGCTGGAGTGCAGTGGTATGATCTCGGCTCACTGCAACCTCCTCCTCCCAGGTTCAAGCGATTCTCCTGCCTTAGCCTCCCGAGTACCTGGGATTACAGGCACGGGCCACCATGCTTGGCTAAGTATTGTATTTTTAGTAGAGATGGGGTTTCATTATGTTGACCATGCTGGTCTCAAACTCCTGATCACTCCTTGTGATCCACCTGCCTTGGCCTCCCAGAGTGCCAGGATTACAGACATGAGCCACCATGCCTGACCAGAAATTCTAAACAAATATTAAATAATATAGCTGATACAAAATGAGGTTTTTTTACTATTTTAGTAGCAAATATTTTATTTGTTTCAGCCAATGTATTGGCTAGGCAATCATTTTAGATGATTTTTTTATATTTTATGTTTTCTACTCCAGATTTATCTTGTTAGGGAGCAATTTTACCCAAAATGTGCGATTTCAGATGGTACTTCATGTGGATTCTCTTTATGATTTTGATATGATCTTACAGTTTAAACAATATTATAAAAGAAATTTTGGCTGCCATTGAAATGATTTTATCTTTTAAAAATATTAAATTTAATTTCATACAGTATGCTTATTTTTTCTTTAAAAACAATGATATATTACTAAGACAATGAGACTAATTGCACATTAGTATCTCAAGAATCAATAATATAACAATGTCTACAGTAACTAGGATGCAAAATTAATGTATTTATTGTTATCTTTTACTTTCCATTGTTAAAACAGCATTTAAAAGTGAACAGTATTTCTCAAGAATATCCAGTGTCTTAGTTCCAGTTACTCTAACAAAGTGCCATAAACTGGGTGGCTGATAATGAAATTTCTTTCTCACCATTTGGAAGCTGGTGTTTGAGAGAGGGTGTCAGTAAGGTCAGCGTCTGGTGAGGGCTCCCTTCTGGGTTGCAGGCTGCAGGCTTCTGGTTCTATGGAGAACCAGGTTCCAGGGCAGAAAGACATTGAACTAGCTCTTGGGCCTCTTCTAATTGGGACGCTAATTTCATTCATAAGGGCTCTACCATCATGAACTGATTACCCCGTACAAGCCCATCTCCAAACACCATCACACTGAAATTAGAGTTTCAACATACAAAGTTTGGAATGACAGAAACATTCACTCCAAGGCGTATCAACAAAAATAAGTGTGTCTTTGCATATAATTTGTGGAGATTTTTTTATTATACTTTAAGTTCTAGGGTACATGTGCACAATGTGCAGGTTTGTTACATATGTTTACATGTGCTATGTTGGAGTGCTGCACCCATTAACTCATCATTTACATTAGGTATTTCTCCTAATGGTATCGCTCCCACCTCCCCTTACCCATGACAGGCCCTGGTGTGTGATGTTCCCCGCCCTGTGTCCAAGTGTTCTCATTGTTCAATTCCCACCTATGAGTGAGAATATAAGGTGTTTGGTTTTCTGTCCTTGCAATAGTTTGCTCAGAATGATGGTTTCCAGCTTAATCCGTGTCCCTACAAAGGACATGGACTCATCCTGTTTTATGGCTGCATACTATACCAAGGTGTATATGTGCCACATTTTCTTAATCCAGTCTATCATTGATGGACATTTGGGTTGGTTCCAAGTCTTTGCTATTGTGAATGGTGCCACAATAAACATACATGTGCATGTATCTTTATAGTAGCATGATTTATAAGCCTTTGGGCATATACACAGTAATGGGATCGCTGGGTCAAATGGTATTTCTAGTTCTAGATCCTTGAGGAAAGGATTCAGACCTAGAACAACCATTGAGGAATCACCACACTGTCTTCCACAATGGTTGAACTAGTTTACACTCCCACCAACAGTGTAGAAGTGTTCCTATTTCTCCACATCCTCTCCAGCACCTGTTGTTTCTTGACTTGTTCACGATCGCCATTCTAATTCGTGTAAGATGGTATCTCATTGTGGTTTTGATTTGCATTTCTCTGATGACCAGTGATGATGAGCAGTTTTTTCATATGTTTGTTGGCTGCATAAATGTCTTCTTTTGAGAAGTGTCTATTCATATCCTTCACCCACTTTTTGATGGGGTCGTTTGATTTTTTTCTTGTAAATTTGTTTAAGCTTTTTATAGATTCTGGATATTAGCCCTTGGTCAGATGGGTAGATTGCAAAAATTTTCTCCCATTCTGTAGGTTGTTTTTTCACTCTGATGGTAGTTTCTTTTTCTGTGCAGGAGCTCTTTAGTTTAATTAGATCCCATTTGTCTATTTGGGCTTTTGATGCCATTGCTTTTGGTGTTTTAGTCATGGAGCCTTGCCTATGCCTATGGCCTGAATGGTATTGCCTAGGTTTTCTTCTAGGCTTTTTATGGTTGATTTTAGGTCTACCATTTAAGTCTTTAATCCATCTTGAATTAATTGCTGTATAAGGTGTAAGGAAGGGATCCAGTTTCAGCTTTATACCTATGGCTAGCCAATTTTCCCAGCACTATTTTTTAAATAGGGAATATTTATATTAAATATTTATGTTAAATATTTAATATTTATATTAAATAGGGAATCCTTTCCCCATTTCTTGTTTTTGTTAGGTTTGTCAAAGATCAGATGGTTGTAGACATGTGGTGTGTTTCCGAGGCCTCTGTTCTGTTCCATTGGTCTATATCTCTGTTTTGGTACCAGTACCATGCTGTTTTGGTTAATGTAGGTATGTAGTATAGTTTGAAGTCAGGTAGCGTGATGCCTCCAGCTTTGTTCTTTTTGCTTAGGATTGTCTTGCAATGCAGATCTTTTTTTGGTTCCATATGAACTTTAAAGTAGTTATTTCCAATTCTGTGAAGAAAGTCATTGGTAGCTTGATGGGGATGGAATTGAATCTATAAATTACCTTGGGCAGTATAGCCATTTTCACGATATTGATTCTTCCTATCCATGAGCATGGAATGTTCTTCCATTTGCTTGTGTCCTCTTTTATTTCGTTGAGCAGTGGTTTGTAGTTCTCCTTGAAGAGGTCCTTCACATCCCTTGTAAGTTGGATTCCTAGGTATTTTATTCTCTTTGTAGCAATTGTGAATGGGAGTTCACTCATGATTTGGCTCTCTGTTTGTCTGTTATTGGTATATTAGAATGTTTGTGATTTTTGCACACTGATTTTGTATCCTGAGACTTTGCTGAAGTTGCTTATCAGCTTAAGGAGATTTTGGGCTGTGACTATGGGGTTCTCTAAATATACAATGATGTCATCTGCAAACAGGGAAAATTTGACTTTCTCTTTTCCTAATCGAATACCCTTTATTTCTTTCTCTTGCCTGATTGCCCTGGCCAGAACTTCCAACACTATGTTGAATAGGAGTGGTGAGAGAGGGCATCCTTGTCTTGTGCCCGTTTTCAAAAAGAATGCTTCCAATTTTTGTCCATTGAGTATGATATTGGCTGTGGGCTTGTCATAAATAGCTCTTATTATTTTGAGATATATTCCATCAATACATAGTTTATTGAGAGTTTTTAGCATGAAGAGCTGTTGAATTTTGTTGAAGACCTTTTCTGCATATATTGAGATAATCATGTGGTTTTTGTCTTTGGTTCTGCTTATGTGATGGATTACGTTTATTGATTTGCATATGTTGATCCAGCCTTGCATCCCAGGGATGAAGCTAACTTGATCTTGGCGGATAAGCTTTTTGATGTGCTGCTGGATTCGGTTTGCCAGTATTTTATTGAGGATTTTCACGTCAATGTTCATCAGCGATATTGGTCTAAAATTCTCTTTTTTTGGTCATGTCTCTGCCAGGCTTTGGTATCAGGAAGATGCTGGCCTCATAAAATGAGTTAGGGAGGATTCCCTCTTTTTCTATTGATTGGAATAGTTTCAGAAAGAATGGTACCAGCTCCTCTTTCTACCTCTGTTTGAATTTGGCTGTGAATCCATCTGGTCCTGGACTTTTTTTTTGGTTGGTAAGCTATTAATTATTGCCTCAATTTCAGAGTCTGCTGTTGGTCTATTCAGGGATTCAGCTTCTTCCTGGTTTAGTTTTGGGAGGGTGTATGTGTTCAGGAATTTATCCATCTCTTCTAGATTTTCTAGTTTATTTGCATAGAAGTGTTTACAGTATTCTCTGATGGTAGTTTGTATTTCTGTGGAATCAGTGGTGATATCTCCTTTATCATTTTTTATTGCGTCTATTTGATTCTTCTCTCTTTTCTTCTTTATTAGTCTTGTTAGTGGTCTATCAATTTGGTTGATCTTTTCAACCAACCAGCTCCTGGATTCATTTTTCTGAAGGGTTTTTTTATGTCTCTATCTCCTTCAGTTCTGCTCTGATCTGAGTTATTTCTTGTCTTCTGCTAGCTTTTGCATTTGTTTGCTCTTGAGATATTTTAAGAGTATAAATCTTCATCAGAACCAAGTAAATATATTACAGATATGAAATATACATATATGAAAATAGAGAATATTAAAAGGCATAGTTTACTGAAGATTTATTTGACATTTTAAAAATCGTGAAAAGGCCACTAAAATTTAAAAAGGATATATACATATATAATGATGCAAAGTTGTCTTATACTACATAAAGCTTTGTGCCAAATCTATGAAAATTCAGGGTATTAAACAAAATTAATCAGAGGCTTATAAAATTATCTAAATCATCTCCCCTTATGGTGCATAAAGTTTACAATATAAAAATAGTCTCCAGTTGGAGACAGTTTCATAAGTATTTGTTGGAACAACCTGTGTCAAACAATTTTTCTTTTACCAATTCATCTAATTTCTTCGTGATCATAAGCCTTCTGAACCATGAGAACATTCTGGAATCACAAGTATGTGGTCTCCAAACACCTTTACAGTAGAAACTTCTGTACTGTGAACTTCCTCTGAGGATTGCATACCTGTCAAATCTTCTATAATTATAGAAGGGCTTCCGTAGGAGGTAAGTTCAAGCACTGCTGTGGTGTTTTATTTTGGTGATGTTTCCTTACAGATTTCTAAAATTTACTTTTCTTTGTGTAGTTTTCTTCCTATTCTGCTTTCCAGTAATTTGATTTTTTAAACTCTACACTTGACTTATTAAAGTATAATTAAGGTTATAATATATCACTATCTACATAAATCCTAAAACGAATGTTGAGCAGACTTTATGAAAGTAAAGGGAATCAATACTTGTGTTTTTAATTTCCATACCTACACTGACCTACACTGACCTCTTCATTTTCAATGGTCTTTGTTTATCTACCTAGTGTTTAACCTTTTAGATACATCTCTCTTTTGAATGTGTAAGTTTTAATTTTCACTTTCTTCTCTTTGTCTCTTTCCTTCTCTATTTTGCATAAAGATTGTTACAGTTGTTTGAACCCTTTCTAAGATGTATCCCTTTGTGTGTAACTGGTTCCAAAGCTCATTGCAATAATTTTTCTGTTGTGAATTCTAATATTTGATTCTTCAATATGATTTTTGTACATCTTTTCAAGCAATTTTAGTTTCAGAAACTATATTTTTGTCGTATTTTCCCCAAAACTTTGCACATTTGAGAATATCTTTTTCTTTACATCTGTACATGAATTTAACTAGGGTACAATTTCTTAGTTTTCCCTTCTTTCAACTCACTGTTTTGTGGGATTTGTTGGTTTGTAGGAAGAAAATTATTAAAAATATCTTAATTTTGATCTCTACAGATAACTTCTTCATATATGCAGTCAGAAGTTTTGTTTGAAATTTAAATAATTGTTCAAGTTATGTCTCCAGGTCACCTTAATGAAATCTGACAGCAGTATAATGAAACTTGAGATCTTCATGCTGAAACTAACACTTATCAGTTGGACCTCTCTATACTCTATAACATATTTTATTTCCTCTCCCTTTAGTGCAGTTCATCTAACGTCTTTCTCAAGTTAGTCCTCTACTTCCCTGAATTTGATTTTCTGCCAGCGTACTGCTCTTCTCTCGACCTGGATGGCTTTTCCAGCATAGTGTTAGATAGTTACGCTGTGGTTCCACTTTTGCCAACAGACTAATCCCATACTCTAAACCCCAGTAGCAATGTCTTCAGCTTGTGGGTGGTACTGGCTTCTTGCTGTTGGTATTCTGTGGGTTGCCTCATAAGCCTTTTTTTTTTTTTTTTTTACTTCATGGTATTTTATCACCTGTGTATAAATAATTACAGCAAATCTCTTCTGTTTTAAATATTTCATAAGGTTTCTGTTTTCCTGGTTGGACCCTGACTAATACAACTTCCCAGTGTTCTTGCTGGTAGAACTCCCTGAACCAGAGCCAGCATTGCTTGTACTGCAGTGATGCTGGTGCCTTCTCGTTTTTTGCTTTTGTTTTTATGGCACTAGAACAGGTTAAAGAAGAATCCATAGAAAAAGAAATGCCTGATATACCTCTAACTATTTTCTCTTGGTGTCCTGGCTTGGTATCTATCAGTAGCACTCACTGGTGGATTCCTTCCCTTCTTTATTTCTTAGTCATGCTGCTTTGTTTCAGGAAATACCAGATACTAATATTACTAGTGCTGTAATTAATGGGAAAGCCTCCCAAATTCTTATATATACCTGTTTTTTTTAATATATATATATATTTCCCTTCTTAAAATAGTGACTTAAATGACACTACATCTCATTCACTATATGACAGGGGTACAAACAATTTTCCAAAAACTATGTTCCTGGACCACTTAACAGAAGTCTCAAAATAGGTTGCAAGCACCACCAACAACAAAAAGCCAACAAACCTAGGCAGAACTTTAGTGTTTGTTTTTGTTTTTTGTTTTTTGTTTTTTGAGGAGCAGTCTCGCTCTGTTGCTCAGGCTGGAGTGCAATGGCGCGATCTTGGTTCACTGCAACCTCTGCCTCCCGGGTTCAAGCAATTCTCCTGCCTCAGCCTCCCAAGTAGCTGAATTACAGGCGCCAGCCAACATGCCTAGCTAAGTTTTGTATTTTTGGTAGAGGCAGGTTTCGCCATGTTGGCCAGGATGGTCTTGAACTCCTGACCTCAGGTGATCTGCCTGCCTCAACCTCCCAAAGTGTTGAAATTACAGGCATGAGCCACCACACCCAGTTAGATTTTCATATTACCAAAATTAGAAAAATGTTTTCAGCATTAGAGTTTACATTCATCTCACTGTGTTTCTGCCTGGATTCCCTTTTATTGAACTAAATCACCCTCTATTGACTCAGTACGTAAATCCTTTAAAGACTTTTGACAATTATGTTCTCCTAGAAGTCTTTAGCCAAGGACTGCATACTTTATTTCTTTCCTCTCACTATATAAATCAATCCCTCTAGGCTCTTAATTGTATTTGCTGTTCTTTTTTGAACTCCTTCCAGTTCCCCAGAGTTTGTAAACAGAAAAAGAGAAAAAGAGCTCTCTCTCTAAGTGAGTTCCAGTTCAGGTACACTTTCTTGCTCGGTAACATGATGGGCCACCCAGATGATTTTTAGTTTTTCCCCCTGAATCCTCATAGCATTTCAGTTTCATCTAATTTACTGTGATCTGAATGCTTTCCAATTATTTCTCTTCCATTGAATGTCTGTTTCTGATTAATTTCCTACAGAGATGTTCCTTCACATTATTTCAAGTTGTATCTCATTTTCTTATTTTTTCACCATGTTTCAAACTTCTTTAGGCTTTTCTTTTTCTAATTTTCCATCTGTCTGGGTGCTCAGTGTCCCTCTATCTTGAGAAACCTCTGCACATTTTATCAAAGCTTCATTAATTCCTGATTTTATGAAGATATTTTTAAAAGACTGAACATGAGGCAAATTATCATGTACACAGTCATTCTCAGTTAGCATCCTCTTCTGCTGATGTGTTGTTTGCCAGCATTCAATCACTCTACAATTTCAAGTCATTCTAAAACAATAACAAACATGACACTATGAAGTTCTCACCCTCCTCCTTTTTCTCCTCTTTAATTTTTAATGTAGTCCTTTAGCCCCTAGGATTTCTTTCTATCTGTGAAACTTGGGGCTTATCCAAATAAAGTTGGGTCCATGATGATTTGCTAATAAATATCACTAAGCTTCTGATCACATATCTGAATATTAAGCCATGCTCCGCTGGAGGCTGCATGGATTTGGGCCATACTGAAATAGACAACATTCCATAGAGAGCCAAGGTGTTCAGTGAGAAATGTCAAAGCTTCTATACCAATGATTTTCCCATGATCCACACTCTCATTTTGTAAATTAACCTGACAGCACTGTGATTTTTTTTCCCGCAGAAACCAGGGAACTCCCCTTTTGTAGAGAAAATAAAACTTAGACATATAAAGAATATATTCACATAATAAACGGTATCATAGTTCTGGACAGAATCTCAAATGGTATGCAGACCAGCTCACTATCTTCAGATAGAAACTTACCTTTTTCATACAATCATGTGAATATTATTTTCAAAACTTACCGTCATGAGGTACTGTGCCTCTTGAGATTTAAAAAAGAAAAAAAGATCCTGCCCTCTAGGAACTCACAGTTCACCCTGACTAACCCAAATACCCCACAGTCCAGAGGAAAGAGTAACTGAAAGCCAAGATGGCCTCACTCAGGGGTACAGAGGGCGAGGCAGCAGAAAGGAGATCAATATTGTGAGTGCTCTTGCATCTGTTAGTCTGTCACAAAACACACTTTCCTCACTTGAATGTAAGACATGAAAAATGTTCAGCATTCACCATGCATGAGGATGTTTTTAGTGATACAATATGGGAAAGGATAATAGAGTTCAGTAGTTCTTGAGTTTGTGTGTGATTGAATCTTAAGACTCATAAAATAGCCTCTTTCATCAGAAAAATGGTGAGATACAGATTTCTAAAATATTGCATGCAATTTTAGGAAACCATTGTGTGCTGTTTCTCTCTTTCTGCCATAAGAAATGACCACACATTCAGTGGCTTACAACAACACAAATTTATGATTTTACAGTTCTGCAGGGAGAAGAGGAAAGGTCTCACCAGACACAAACTTCAGTGGGAGCAGGGCTGTGTGCCCTGCTATAGGCCCTTGGGGAGAATCCATCTCCTTGCTCATTAATGTGTCAGCAACATTCATGCAGTTGTAGGACTGAGTTTGTGTCCTTGCTGGATGTCAGATGGACCACTCTCGGCTCCCATAGGCATCTTTCTGGTCCATGCACGTAGTTTCCTTTACATCCCAGAACCAGCAACAGGGCCTCAAATCTTTCTCACGTTCCCTCTTTCTGATCCACTTACCTGCTTTTCTGTTGGGCTCTCAAGAGTGCATGTGATGACACTGGACCCATTTGAATAATCCAGGGTACTCTCACCGGTGTAATGTCTCTATGCTTAATCACATCTACAAAGTCCATTTTGCCACACATAACGTCACATAGTCACAGGTTCCCAGGATTGGGGCATGCACATCTTTTTTGCAGGGAAGATCACTCTACCTCCACCTCTTTTTTTTTTTTTTTTTGAGAAGGAAGTCTCACTCTGTCACCTAGGCTGGAGTGCAGTGGCACAATCTTGGCTCACTGCAACCTCCACCTCCCGAATTCAAGCAATTCCCTTGCCTCAGCCTTCCGAGTAGCTGGGACTACAGGCGCCACCACCATGCCTGGCTAATTTTTTGTATTTTTAGTAAAGATAGGGCTTCAACATGTTGGCCAGGCTGGTATTGAACTCCTGTCCTCAAGTGATCCACTGCCTTTGCCTCCCAAAGTGCTGAGATTACAGGTATGAGCCACCATGCCTAGACCTACTTCCATCTTATGATCTAGAACCTAGTTACGCATCCTCAAGAAGAGCATGAAATTTATGTTAAAATCCCTTGATTATTTTTTCTCCCACCTCCACTTTTTGTTCATCCCAAAGGATTCCCTGATTACCAACAGGTACAGCATTTTTTTTTCATTTTTCTTCAAAGAACATTTCTACACTTTATTTGCCAATTACATAATTCAGTCATGACATTAAAACCACATGAAATCTTATTCTGTGTTTAAAAATAATTTTAATATGTGTCACACAACATTCTGATACTGCCATACTATACTGGTGCCACAGACAATTTGTCATAGGAAACAAATAAATTGCAGCTTCAATCTGTCAAAATATTAACTGGTAATTGGACATGGCTGCTGTCTCTGCATAATCCCTGACCTGTATCCTATCCCAGACTTACTTCTTCTTGAGAGTCTCGCTGCTTCTGATTGCAAAGTAAGTAATGTAAACAGCCTTCAGCTTCAGATCCTCCTTTCCAAACTTGCCCCATCCTTGACCAGAATCTCCCCATCACTGCCCTGGCTCCATTCCAAATCCTCATTCCACCCCTGACCCAGTGTATAAGGGTCTTTGGCTTGTAGAAATGTAAAAACACTTAAAATACCAAGCAATAGTCACATTTTTTTTTGTCTTTGCAAAAATAGTCCTAGAAAACTGTAAATAATTTAAATGAGTTTGAAGAATATATGTGGAGTAACAAGCACACATCATTATAAACATTTTTTGTTTAGTTTATAAGAGGACAGTGATTGTCTATGTCTGACAGAGCTGCTTAGATAAAGCGGTTCTTCATTGTTTGCAAATGAAATTCAGAGTGGATTTTCTAAACATGTAGAAATCCACTCTTGGTATTCACTGGGTAACATTGTATGGAGATTAGAATTTTAAGTGTAAGTGAGGAAAAGCCATAATGGAGGTTAAAGAGGTGATAATTTAGTGAAAAATTTCAAAGACTGGCAAAAAAAAAAAAGAAAAGAAAAGAACACCATCCTTGAATAAACAAGAAGAATATTTCATAATTGTTGCACGATTAAATTAGAAATATAGTTTATTTCTTCTGATATCCTTAATAAATGTTATTTACTTTTAAAAAATAAAATCTCTCCTGAAGAACAAAGAGTAGATTTGCATTTAGTTTATTGATGTCCGTTTGATTCTAGTCAAATGCTATTTCTATAAATCTCAGTTCAACAAGAACAACAAAAAGAGTGAGGAAAAAAATCAAGTTTGGATACAGTGAGAGGAAGGGAGGACTCCGATATGTGAGAAAGGTAAATAATGCTTTATGTAAACATTATATGGTAATAAAGAAAAATGGTTTTGCACGTATTTGACTCTTATGTTGTGCCTGACTGACAATGGTAACATCAAAATAATTGGTGACATCAAAGTGTACTGCTTAATTTAAAATCCTACTTTTTCGCATTTATTTTTCAATTTTGGGGAGGAACACAAAGTAAAATTTTTATTTGGACACTCTTCTGTGAAGGATGGGCTGCATTCAGCGTCTTTTTTCTCTCAGCTTTGGCTGCAATACTGGTGTATCTGCCTCTCCCTAATAATGCCTGAAGCAGTTCTTTAAAATGTGGTCTTAATTCGGACAAAAAAGTTTTCTCTGAAAGTGAAAGTGAGCACTGTATTAAATAAACAAAAAATAGTTTACCAACTAGATACATGGCATCTATCTCTACACGTGTGTGTGTGTGTGTACGTGTGTATATATATGTATAATTTACTTTGCATCTATGCCATATGCTCTGAAATTAATTACCATTACATTTTACATTACATTTTATTAAGATTTTAGGAATAATCTCAATGATTCAAATTGTGTCTTTCTCTCATTTTAGTTTTATTTTTTTAATTTAATCTGTTCTGCTGATTCTACAGTGAAGCATCAGCTGGTTCCTGGTTTTCAAAGCTAATATATTAAATGCAGACACTTCATAATCTGCCTACAAACTATAATAAACTGCAATTCCCGGTATTAGGGGGTTTTACATGTGGTTATTTTTTGAAGATTTTTTGGAGTACTTATTCAGTCCTTCCAGTCTACTTTAACTTTTAAATACTACTTTTACTTTAAAAGGCAAAATAATATAAAGCATAAAATTATGAAACTTTAAAAAATACAGGCCGGGCACAGTGGCTCACGCTTGTAATCCCAGCACTTTGGGAGGCTGAGGCGGGTGGATCACGAGGTCAGCAGATCGAGACCATCTTGGCTAACACGGTGAAACCCTGTCCCTACTAAAAATACAAAAAATTAGCCGGGCGCGATGGAGGGCGCCTGTAGTCCCAGCTACTCGAGGCTGAGGCAGGAGAATGGCGTGAACCCGGGAGGCAGAGCTTGCGGTAAGCCAAGATCGCGCCACTGCACCCCAGCCTGGTAGACAGAGTGAGACTCCGTCTCAAAAAAATAAATAAATAAATAAAAATTTAAAAAATACAAAGAAAAATATCCTCTATTGCTGCCATCCAGGACATAAAGGTCTTGTTTTCTCTCCCTCTCTTTCTCTCTTTGTCTATTTCTCTCTCTCATTCTTTTCTTTTCTCTTTCTTTCTCTCTTTCCTTCTTTTCTTTCCTTCTCCTTTCTTTTCTTTTCTTTCGCAGGGGTTCACTATGTTACCAAGTTTGGAGCACAATGGCACCATCATAGCTCTCAGAAACTTTAAACTCCTGGGCTCCAGGGATCCTCCTGCCTCACTTTCCCCAGTAGCTTGGAATACAGTTGTATGATACCACACCTCAATAATTTTTGAATTTTTTGTAGAGCTGAGGTCTCACTATGTTGACAAGGCTGGTTTTGAACTTCTGACCTCAAGTGATCCTCTGACCTTGGTATTCCAAAGCACTGGGATTACAGGCATGAGCCACTGAATCCAGCTATATGCACTTTCTATGCTTACTATAACAATATTGCAACAAAATTAGAGGAGATTTTAACATTACAATAATAAATGATCACTGGAAGTTCTTAAAACTTTAGAAATCTTGAATTTCTTTTTTTAAATGGTGGTGCCCCAACATAGAACATCTACTTTTAAAGGCATGAAGTAACAATCTCTTCCCTTCTTAGTTGTAATTCATTTAATTTTACTGACATCCTCTTTCTTTAAAATAGCCCTTTTTCATTCCCTTTAGTGCCAACAAGGGTTATTTTTGTTTCCTTTACCCTCAACAAGGTAATTACTTCATATGAGCTGGGGTAACTGTAACTCTAGAGTGTAATGTATATTACACCAGTACTTACATTTGGCAAAATAGAATCCTTAGGAACATAATTCACTTTCAATTAAACTTTCAACATATACCACAAAACCAAGTGAAATAAAATTATGCATCTCAGCACCTGCTTAGATGTTTGCCAGAAAAATTTAGTTTAGATTTCGGAGAGAGGTAAAGTCAGTCTTGCCTTTAATAAAGAAACACTCAATTTGAATGGAGGTTTAGCTTCTGTTATTTGCAGCTTGCTATATGGTAACTGGCATATGGATTCTTTCTCTAAAGAACAGGATTAGCAATGAAGGTCTCTGATAATTTTATGGATAGCAAGTGTCCTCTTACTGTCATCACGTTACTAAAGTAACCAGGAAAGATCAGTGAAAGTAGTTTTCCTAAGGATAGAAAAGGAGTTCTGTTTTTTAATCAAAAGAAACTTGGTACATCTTTAATGATTGAAATATTTATTGATTCCAACAAACTATAAATGCTCATTTAAAGCTCACCCCAAATAGTTTGTTATTTCTACCTCACATGTGCTCACTTGTGTGTATAAGTAGACACACACACAAGCACACAGACACACACATGGATTTTAACTATTAGAATACAATGCCTACAGGAATTGCTGGTCAGACCACAGTATGAAGTGATAAGGATGTTTCTGAAACTTTTGAAATTTTATTATTATAGTGGAGTTTTTGTCTCTTCAAGAGTTTTCTGATTTCCCTAGTGTGGTAGCCTGAATAATGCCTCCCCAAAGATATCCACATTGTAATCCCCAGAACCTGTGAATATGTCATCTTATATGGCAAAAAAGAAATGGAAAATAAAAGTTAAGGATCTTGAAATCAAGAGATTTTCTGAGATTATCCAGGTGGGCCCAATATCATCATAAGGGTTCTTACAAGAAACAGGCTGGAGGGTCAGAGTCAGAGCAGGTGACGTGACGACAGAAGTTGAGGGAGAGAAGGACATGTGGCGATGCTAGCAGATGTGAGAGCGTTACAGGATCATGAGCCAAGTAACTCAGTCACAACAGCAGCTGGGAAGGCTCAGGAACATCTCCTCCTGTAGAGCATCTGGAAGGAACCCAGCCTTACCCACAGCTTTATTTTAGGCCAGTGGAACTCATTTCAGACTTCGGATCTTCAGAACTATGAAATATTTGCATTGTTTTAAGCCGTTACATTTGTGGTCATTTGTTCTGGCAACCAAAGGAAACTAACACAGATAGTATTTGCATTTTCTATTTTAACTCTTCAATTTTATCAGATGATGTCCTCAGTGAATCATTGTCTTCTATGAATGTATTACTCCATAGGGAGCTTCAAACAAGCAATATACATATGCTTATTTTGGATACCTAGTCTGTTCAAGGACACTCTATACATTCATTTGTCTTCGTGGAGTACATGCAATTAATTGACCTTATCTTAGCTGTCAATAAACCAAAGAGACATTTTTTACCTTGACGCTAAGTGAAACTGGTGAATACCATCCAAAAGGTGATGGTTTTTGCTAGCAGACATGTGTCCACCTCAGTAACACTTGGACACTTTAGAAAACATTAATAATATTTACTCACTTTAGCAAATTGTATTTGAACAAAAGTATGTATATTCAAATATATGTGTATATAAAAACTTATACATATTTAATGTTATAGTAATTTTGGCTTTTTATTTCTATATTTTAATCTTTACACAGAAGTCTGTATAAATAGTCTTCAAATTTCTACAGAAAATATTTTGTTAAATTGAAAAATTAACAATTAATTTATCATCTATTATACTATGTGTAAACTACTGTCCTCTACAGGGCAGCAGAGAATACAGCATTAATTATGTTTACTGTCTCAAATCACAAAACAAATGTTGGTAAATCTAGAGGGCACAGTCCTGAAGGCCGTAAGTAAAAATGTGATGCAGTCATTTTGGAAAAATTATTAAAAACTGTCTGGTAAATATGATATTAGATTAGGAAATCCTGATCTTTTGTTTGCAATGTTACACAGAGATATGTCTGAATAATTACAAATGGATAAAAGCTAAAAATACTAGTAAGAAACTTTACATTTTAATCTTTATTGACTGGACTCTTGATAAAACTGCATGCTTTGAGATATTTTTAGAATAACCACTTTTCATTCTCCAACCTCTCAAATAGAACATTACAGGGTGCCCCCAAGAAGGTGGGACAAATTTTAACTCACTCTTCGCATGCCCCTACTTCTGTGAAGCAGGGGCAGCACTTGCCAAAAAAGCAGGTAGCTGCCTTTGATTCGAACAAGAACAGAATGAAATTAATCCTTCACCCTTTGTCAAAGAATGCGTGTGTGCTTAAGTAAATTCCTAAATCCTTTCAGAGTTAAATCTCAGCACCTGGCATGAAGAAGGAAAAGAGGATGGGTGGAAATACATGGCACATTTATATTTCAGTCAATTAATGAAAAGTGTTAGACAAAGTGTTGACAGAAACAGCAAGGCTATAGAAGCAGAGCACAGTCTGGATCTGTCCTTCCTGATATCGTACTGCGTATGGAAAATGTGCGGCCTTGATCGGAGGAGCTACCTGAAAACCTGGTTATTTGTCCATAGCCCAGCAGCCTTTCACAGATGAATGACTGCATAGGGTTAAAAGCTAATCTACAATGTCATTTTGACCTAAAGTTCAAATAACATTTTAGAAAACATTTAAAAATAAAAAAAGATACAAGGTATAAATAAAAAAAAAAGATGCAAGGTTACATATGTTCTAAAATACAGGAGCAAGGTATCATAATTAGAAATATCCATCCTGGAATAAAGGCTGGATAACCAAAACAAAAAGCAATCAATAAAGAGTAAAACACAACAATAATCAACATTTATATTGTAGGAAATTAAAGAGTAAAATCTCCACTAGAGAAAGCTTAAAGAAATAGATTATGAACAACAAATGCAAACATAAACAAGTAAGATTACATCAAACTAAAAAGCTTCTGCACAGCAAAAGAAACAATCAACAAAATAAAAGGCAACCTATGAAATGCAAGAAAATATTTGCAAACTATATATTTGACAAGATGTTCATTTCCAAACTGCATGAGAAATTCCCACAACTCAATAGCAAAAATCAAATAACTTGATTAAAAAATGAACAAAGAACCTAAATAAACATTTCTCAAAAGAATGCATACAAATGGCCAACAGATACATGAAAAGTTGATCAATACCACTAATTATCAAGTAAATGTAAATCAAACCACAGTGAGCTATCGCCTCACACCTGTTAGAATAGCGATTATCAATAACAAACAAAAGAGATAACAAGTGTTGGCGAGGATATGGAGAGGTGGAAACCCTGGTACACTATTCATGTAAAAATGTGGCAGGACTTTCTCCTCAGTTCAGCTATCAACCAGGTTCTCGTCACACGACAAGGAAAGATTAGGTACGTGGACACATAGAAGGGTGAGAAAAACAACATTTATTGGGTGAAAAGGAAAAAGACTCTCAGGAAAGCGAGAGGGATTCCTGTTGAAAAGCCCCCATCTCACAGATTGAGTCCCAGGTTACCACCCAGGAACAAGAGTGGCCAGGCTTCTCCCCCTGCAAATGGTGCAAACTTCCCACAGCTTCACCCCATCCTCCCAGTGCACAGGCCAGTCAGAGATTCTCCAGTGAGCACTTTTCACTTGGCTGTCTCAAAATGATGCAGCCTCTCTGGAAAACAATATGGAGAGTCCTCAAAAATTAAAAACAGAACTATCAGACCACCCAGTAATTCCACTTCTAGATATATATCTAAAAGAATTGCAATTAGGATCTCAAAGAGATACTGTACTTCTTCTATGTTCACTGAAGCAATATTCACAATAGCTGAGATATAGTGATAATCTAAATGCCCATTGCTGGCTGAGTGGATAAAGAAAATGGATGTATACATACAATGGAATATTACTGAATCTCAAATAAAGAAAATCCTGCTGTTTGTAACAACATGGATGAACCTGGAAGATATTATGCTAAGTGAAATATGCCAGGCACAGAAGAACAGATACTGCATTATTCTACTTCAATGAGGTATCTAATGAGCTATCTAACATAGTCAAACTCGTAGTCGAATGGAGTTCAACATTCCCCTGAGTCCCTGGGGCCCGCCCACACCACCCTGTGGCCCTGTTTTTGCTTGTAGGGGCCTTCCGCCACAGACATTTGAATGGAGTCGAATGGGAGTTGCCGGGGGATAGAGGGAAGGAGAAATGAGGAGTTGTTGTTCAACTGATATAGTTTCAATCATGTCAGATAAGTAAGTTCCAGAGATCAAAGCTGGCAATAGTGTACTGCACATTTAATCATCTGTTCAGGGTAGATATCATGTTAATTGTTCTGAGCATAACTTTTAAAATACCAACCAACCAGATAAACAAACAAACAAAACCCGCAACAGGTTGTAATAAACCATGGAAATATCATCCAGCATAAAATACAGACTAAAGAGACTGAAATATTGAGATAGAAGAAAAAATTCCTAGAACAAAGAGAATAAATATTAAATCTAAGAAGGATAGGTTCTGTCAAGGATGGAACCAGAACACAAGAAGAAGGAATACACCAATAAGACACACTTCCAAACCTAGATTGTCTTCACCCTGCCCTCATTCACCACCATGGATGCCTCTATGATGAACGTTTTCAGCTGTAAATAGGGCCCCTTGGATGGTCCTACAGTTTGGCACTGACATGGCCATTTCCTGAACCAAGAGAAAATGAAAAAAACACGGTTTTTTCACTCTGGGTGAACATATTTTCTTTCCTCTTAGTCTGTCAGCTCTCTTTGGTAGGCATGTCATATCCTCATGCTGACCCCACACCCCGTGCTGAAATTTCTTCTACAATAAGAGTCACTTATATTTTGTGCGCTGTGTGTGGTATTTTCTTGTCATACCGCATCCATCCTCAGTAAAGCACCATTGCTAAAGCTGCCAACCTGTTTCATGGTTACTTAATCATGTGTTACATGTTAAAACAACAACTGCAAACAATTGCTTTCTAACCAATATATTGTGGGGTAACATTTTTACTGGTAATCTTGTTTGTAAATTCTTATTACTAAAAGGAAATTTTTTACAAACGAGGCCAATTATGTGATTCAGGAACCCTAATAAAAGTTTCTGAATTCTAGCATTGCCCTTATACTAAGCAATATTTGTGTTTGAATTTGAATGCCAGAATACTCACTCTGGTATTCTACTTTCATTGTTTTCAGCATTCATATTATATTCATTGACATAGTTTTAAAAAGCAAAAAATAAAAAATAAAAAGCAAGTAAATGCTCTCAGATAAACAGTTTGTCACTTTTATCATTTGGATGATAATATGTTTACAGTGGTAATCACAGTTAAACTTGTCACTACACATTAGTCTGGAGGATGTGTTTCTTTGGTTTCCCATAACAAAAAACAAAAACAAAAAACCACACTCCACTGTAGTGATTAATTTAAATTTCTGAAACATGTTTCACATTTCAATGTTCTAAATACAAGGTTACTCCTGTCTTATGGTATTTTTGGTTATTGTTGATGATAAATCAGGTTTTTAAATTTTTGTAGGAATATAGTAGGTCTATATGTTAAGGGGTACATGAACTATTTTGATACAGGCCTGCAATGTGTAATAGTCATATCAGGGTAAATGGGGTATTCATTACCTCAAGCATTTATCCTTTCTTTATATTACAAACAATCCAATTATATACACTTCTTTAGTTATTTTTAAATGCACAATAAATTATTGTTAACTGTAGTCACCCTGTTAATGCTATTAGATACTAGATCATATTCATTCTATCTAACTATATTTTTGTAACCATTAAACATCCCCACTTCTTCTACCACTCCCCACTACCCTTTCCAGACTCTGGTAACTATCATTTTGCTTTCTATCTTTATGAGTTCAATTGTTACAGTTTTTAGCTCTCACAAATGAAAGAGAACATGCTAAATTTGTCTTTCCATGCCTGGCTTATTTCACTTAATACAATGTCCTCTAATTCCATCCATGTTGTTGCAAATGACAGGATCTCATTCTTTTTTATGGTTAAATAGTACTCTGTTGTCTATTAAGTATTAATACCACATTTTCTTTATCCATTGGTCTGTTGACGGACACTTAGGTTGCTTCCAAATATTGACTATTGTGAATACTGCTGCACTATTAGTATTACTCCATTCTCACACTGCTATGAAGAAATACCCAAGACTGGGTAATTTATAAAAGAAAGAGGTTTAATTGACCCACAATTCCACATTGCTGGAGAGGCCTCAGGGAACTTACAATCATGATGGAAGGCAAAGCAGAAGCAGGCACCTTCTTCACAGGGCAGCAGGACTAAGTGAATGCCAGCAGTAGAAATGCCAGATGTTTATAAAGCCATCAGATCTCATGAGACTTATTCACAAGAACAGCATGAGGAAAACTTACCCCATGATCCAATTACCTCCACTTGGTCCTGACCTTGATATGTGGGGATTATGGGTATTATAATACAAGATGAGATTTTTGGTGGGGACACAGCCAAACCATATCATTCCACCCCTGCCCTCTCCCAAATCTCATGTCCTCACATTTCAAAACACAATCATGCCTTTCTAACAGTCCCTCAAAGTCTTAACTTATTCCAGCATGAACACGAAAGTCCAAGTCCAAAGTTTCATCTGAAACAAGGCAAGTCCCTTCTGCCTATGAGCCTGTAAAATCAAAAGCAAGTTAGTTAATTCCTAGATACAATGGGGGTACAGGCACTGGGTAAATATACCTGTTCCAAATGGGAAAAATTGGTCAAAACAAAGGGGCTGCAGACCCCAAGCAAGTCCAAAATCTAATAGGGCAGTTATTAAACCTAAAGGTTCCAAAATGATCTCCTTTGGTTCCATGTCTTGCATCCATGTCACGCTGATGCAAGAGGTGAGCTCCCAAGACCTTGGGCAGCTCCACTCCTGTGGCTTTGCAGGGTGTAGCCCGTATCCTGGCTGCTTACTTGAGCTACCGTTGAGTGTCTGTGGCTTTTTTAGGTCCTTGGTGCAAACTGCTGGTGGTTCTACCATTCCGGGTTCTGGAGGATGGTGACCCTCTTCTCACAGCTCCACTAGGCAGTGGCCCAGTGGGAACTCTTTCTGGGGGCTCCAACCCCACATTTCCTTTCTACACTGCCCTAGCAGAATTTCTCCATGAGGGTTCCATCCCTGTAGCAAACTTCTGTTTGGACATCCCAGAGTTTCCATACATCCTCTGAAATCTAGGTGGAGGTTCCCAAAGCTCAGTTCTTGACTTCTGTGTACCCACAGGCTCAACACCATGTGGAAGCTGTCAAGGCTTGGGGCTTGCACCCTCTGAAGCAACTGCATGAGCTGTATCTTGACCCCTTTTAGCCATGACTAGAGCTGAATCATCTGGGACACAGGGTACTATGTCTTCAGGCTGCACAGAGCAGGGGGCCCTGGGACCTGCCCATAAAACCATTTTTCCCTTGTAGGCATATAATGGGAGGGGCTGTCATGAAGGTCTCTGAAATGCCCTGGAGATATTTTCCCCTTTGTCTTGATGCTTAACATTCGGCTCCTTGTTAATTATGCAAATTTCTGCAGTCTGCATGGATTCCTCTCAAGAAGATGGGTTTTTTTTTTTTTTTCTATCACATTGTCTGGCTACAAATTGTCCAAACTTGTATGCTGGGCTTCCTGTTGAACACTCTGCTGCTTAGAAATTTCTTCTACAAGATACCCTAAATCATCTCCCTAAAGTTCAAAGTTCCACAGATCTCTAGGGCAGGGGCAAAATGCTGCCAGTCTCTTTGCTAAAACATAGCAAGGGTCACCTTTACTCCAGTTCCCAACAAGTTCCTCATCTCCATCCGAGACCCCCTCAGGCTGGACTTCATTGTCCATATCACTATCAGCATTTTGGTCAAAACCATTCAACAAGTCTCTAGGAAGTTCAAAACTTTCCTTCATTTTCTTGTCTTCTTCTGAGCCCTCCAAACTGTTCCAACCTCTGCCTGTTACCCAGTTCCAAAGTCACTTCCACATTTTTGGGTATTCTTATGGCAGTGCTCACTACCTTGGTACTAATTTATTGTATTAGTCTGTTCTCACACTGCTATGAAGAAATATCCAAGACTGGGTAATTTATAAAAGAAAGAGATTTAATTGACTCTCAGATCCACATGGCTGGGGATGCCTCAGGAAACTTACAATCATAGCTGAAGGCAAAGGAGAAGCAAGTGCCTTCTTCACAGGGCAGCAGGACAGAGTGAATACCAGGAGGGGAAATGCCAGATGCCTATAAAACCATCAGATCTCCTAAGACTCACTCACTATCACAAGAAGAGCATGGGGGAAACCACCCCCATGATCCAATTACCTCCACCTGGTCCCACCCTTTGACATGTGGGGATTATGGGGATTTTTCAAGATGAGATTTTTGGTGGGGACACAGCCAAACCATATCACATGGGAGTGCAGATATCTTCTTATGCTATTTCTTATTGTTTAAATCTAAGAAAATAAGTGAAATTATTTAATGAACATTGAATTATATATACTACTTGTAAAATAATGACATTTGTTTAGCACACATAAAATAAGAAGATTGCTTAAAATATGACACCTGAGCATATGTGTCTATAGTTTCTTCATGAGATTCAGAAGTAGATTTAAATTGATGTCTACAATACCCCAAATTGAATTATAATGCTTGCTTTTTTTTAAAGGAGAAACAGTTGCTTTATTGATCAACGTTTCCAAAATTTGAGTGAAAAAATTAACTTCAGCAATGCATAACTAGTTTGGATATTATGTATTCAGAGCTAGGACATCTAAGCATAATCTAGGATTCAATCCTTAAACAATATTCCCTCCCTGGCCTTTCTGTTTAGCTATGAGTTTCACATATATTTCAAGGGTCAGTGGAATAAAGCAGTAATATTGTATTAGTAACATTCCATCAGTATTTCTCTAAATATAGTTTAATTTTCTCATGAATTTCTGCCTTTTGGTGATTTCTAGCCCTCCGGCAGTAATGTCAGCATACTTACAGTAAAATAACATGAAATAGAGACAGAGAATGATTACACAAAGCCCAAGTTACAGTAATGTGGGAAGGACAGTTGGAGTTACCTGGGGAAATAATATTACAGCTACTTTTTAAAGTTCTGACAAATAAACAATTAACTCTTGTCACTGAAGTCTTTCTCATCCCTGGTGCTAACTGAGCATTCCCCACTC